>NC_135625.1:37582618-37940118 GCF_053574225.1 Canis aureus | reverse complement strand
AATCCTGTCAGTAATTATATCAGCTAAGTAATTTTGTATGTAAGTATATAAGAACCAAAGTCGGGTAACTAATTAATATTGGGTGTTAGGAAAATGACCCAAAATCTTATGAATACTTAGGGATCATTCTTAATACCTGCATTTTGATATCTCCTTATTGGCAAAGCCAATGCCAGTATTAGTGTCCTTACCATCATTTAAATCCTTCAGTTAATTTCCTGCCGATTTCTTCAACCTTTCTTCTTAGGGACCACTCAAAGCCATTAGCACTCTTCTCATTGTCTCTATCAACTCTCCTTTCCTCATGACTCTTAACAAATGTGTTCTGTATTTTCATCAAGAAAAAATCCTGGGACACCTGGGTGGCTCAGGGGTTAAATGTTTGCCTTTGGCTCAGGGCATGATCCTTGGGTTCCGGGATCAACTCCCACTTTGGGCCCCCTGCATGGAGCCTGCTTCTCCCTCTGCCTGTGTCTCTGCCTCTCTCTTTCTGTGTCTCTCATGAATGAATAAATAAAATCTTAAAAAAAAAAAAAAAAACTCGATCCACCTGGCATGAACCATCTCGAACACACAAATTCCCTTTACAAACTTATGTCACATTTCCTAACATTCTTCCTCTTTCTTCAACATTCAAAGTGTAAATTAGGTCTCTTTCAATTCTGGACTACCTCTTCCAGTATCATTTTTAATTACATCCCCACTCCTTATTTAGAATAAGATAAAATCAGTTAACCTCTCATCTTTCACATGTAATACTCTTTTTTCCTCTAAGTCTTTCCTTTCAACCTGAAGTGCTATCATTGAACCCTTCTATTTAAGAAAAGTCCACATCAGACCTGTCTCATCCTACCAATTTCCCTGTCTTTTTCCTTTCCTTCCTAGTCAAATTTCACTGACTTATTCTATTATAAAAATATATAAACCTATGTTCAGTGTATGCTGCATAAAAAGACAAAAAAAGATTACAAAATCACAAAACTACGTGTCAATTCATTTGCACTTTTATTCAAGGTTTTCTAAAATAGTAGACACTTGCTATCATATCTGTGTTTACCAAAGAATACCTTAGTTACCATTTGGTGAGTATGTACTAGGTGCTCAGTCTGTATAGAATCAAGGTGAAACATTTTTCTTGTTTTTCTAATCTTCTTCTGGTCTTGCTGCATCTTGAGATTGACTTCTATGGTTAAACTCAACCTCACTGCCCATTCTAACAGACCTAGCATAGTTCAAGGGAAAGAGAATAACTTTGAGGAGATATAGTTAGTGGCACAGGCAGCAATAAAGTCCTAATGACTACACATGAAAGCTTCAACCTAAATTGTGACATTTACAGGAATTGTCCTTGGTCACCATCCTTCATCTTTTGATGTCTCCAACATTACAGCTCTGGCCCCTCCCCAGAATCTGGATTTTCAGCCAGTGCAGACTCCATCCCTCACAGTTGAGAGTATGACATTACTAATTGTGGTATAGAATTTTCCTTACCTCCTCAGCCCAGTCAAAATATCTATGTCCCCTGATCTGTTTTCTCAGCACTCTAAATGAACTTAGGAACATTTACTAAAAATAAAGAGAAATACAGTGAATGTTTCTTACAGTGTTTAACTTGATGCCTTTATCAGATAACATAAGAATCTAGCTCAATAATTTGTTCATGTCTTTAGAAACTCCCAGCCCCCACCCCCACCCCCCACAAATTCTAATGAGGGAAAATTTTATCTGGAAATTTCTTATTAATGACATTCTTATAAGAAGGGTTTCTGTCATATGTCTTGAGGCACCTAATTAATAATTAAGAAGAAATGGAACATTTCAAAATGTGTTCTTAAATATCACTCTGTTGCCAACAGCAGCATTTTATGTGGACTGAGAATATTTGGACAGGCTCAACAAGAGTTTGTAAGTGAGTAGAATCAATTCCAGATCCATGTCATCACCTGAATGTAGCTCCAATTGCCCTACCCACTAAACTTCTGCTGTCTCCTCACTTAATTAGGGCAGCTGTAGGTGTACAGGAATGTAAGCACTGCAGGAATGCCCATCCGTGAAAGATGTTCATCCTACCTCTTTTCCAGGAGTCAGTGGATAAGCCATTTATGTTCTGTCTACAAAGTCCAGGCAGCTAGTCCAAAGAAAAGAATGTCTTTCAGATAAATGATGGATTCAAAAGTTGAAAAAAAAAATCCAGGGCAAGTGATTCTTAGAGTAGGGACCATTGCCAGCAAATTTTGTAGCAGGCAGCAGTAACTCAGCCACTAACTACATTGTGGTCTGGACCACATTCTAGTTGTAAATAGGTGATTGATAAGAATATGGTAGGTCCTCAGTCTGAAGGCAGCTGAGGCAATAGGAAAATCAGAAGAAGTATGTGTCATGGAGAGGAAGAGCTACTGAAGAGATGGAGGTGTACAATTAAACCCAATTAAATCAGCAAATATTTACTGAGCCTATAGAGTAGGAGAAATAGACTGGGGGTAAAAGAAGGATCATATGGTGTCATTATCTTTAGATGACATTAGTCCATTTAGAAGGGTAAGATATAAAGCACCAAAAAGGTTAAATAACAATGCAAAAATATTATTTATTAAGGCACAGTGCTAAGATATGTTAAAAACTAGGACATGGTTAAATGGTTTGGTTTTGAATCAAAGTGGAATTTTCAGACTGAACCTTTGATATCTTTGTAAAAAAATATTGCTGATATTACCTAGGTGAAATGATAGATTGATTATGAAAGTGGTTTTTTTCATGCTACTGGGCAACATGCCATGCATTCTGTAGCATTTTTAAAAATAAGATCTTGGGATGTCTATAACAATCCTTCCTAATTCCTCCCTCTTGCAATTACTTTTATTAAGAGTTTTTCTGAAATAGGTCACAGTGAGAACTTATCTATCTGACCATTCCCCAGGGTAGGCTACAGACAGGTGGCACCTGGGCTTTGGCAGCCTGGCTTAGCAAGACTGTTTCCTGCCAAGCTTACTGCAAGGCTCACTTTGGTTGTGTCTCCATGACAACACCCTAGTCTGGGGGATACTCCATCATTATCCAGTTGCTATATTTTCATAATGCTCAGTTACTTATGTGAATGGCTTCCCCACTTATTTGATTGCAATGACCTTGTATAAGCTTATATATAGTCCTTATTTTTGAGGTAAATGGGTTTGTACCATTTCACAGCAAACAAATGGTTTTGTTCACCAGTGAACTAGTTCTATTAGCTGTGAATATACCACTTCTGCAGGAATTAAATGGCTGTTCTTTTCTTCTTTTCTTTCTTTCTTTCTTTCTTTCTTTCTTTCTTTCTTTCTTTCTTTCTTTTTTTTTTTTTTAGAGAGAGCACAGGTGTGTGTGCATGGACACGAGTGAGTGGGGGGTAGGGGCAGAGAGCAAGGGAGAGAGAATTACAAGCTAGCTCCACATTTAGCACAGGGCCTGATCTCACAACCCTGAGATCATGACCTGAGCCAAAATCAAAAGTCTTAATTAATGCTTAACCAACTGAGCCACCCAGGCGCACCAAATGGCCACTGTTGTCATGGACAGCTTAGCAAGTAGGGTTTTTCTTCTTCTTTACTTTCATTCTTCCTTCCTCTTTTCAAGTTTCTAAAAAGAAATTGAGCTAATGTCCATGTAACTACTTACTAAGGTGGCAACTTCTCAGTCATACAACTAAACTGTAGTAAACACACTTGGGCAATGCATATGGAGGAAGCACCTAATTTCCTTCCCATTTTCTTCTCCATATATACTTATGATAAAATATCCTGTTTTGTGAATATTGAATTTTAATGAATTTTAATATGCAGAATCTTTTTTGAGTTTTTAAAATCATTCTTTTAATTACTGAGATCAGCTTGAAGCAAAGGACTTGAAAAGCTTTGCCAAAGAGGAAAAAATAGTATTCTAGAAAAAGTAAAAGTAAAGTGTTTTGACTTTATTTTTCTTCTGTTAAACTCATAGCAGTATTATGCTAGCAATTACCATCTTTCAAGTCAAAACTTTAAGAATCACTAAATATCAGCTAATCAACAGCCTTGTGCAATTCATTAAGAAAGATTTAAAACCCAAGTGCAAGAGGAAAAAAACTTCAAGTGGTTCTGATAAGCTCCCAAAGATCATTCCTTATTTGAAAAAATTGATGGAATCAGAGTAGAATGGAATGTCATCATTAACCAGGGCCATTTCTTCATGTAAATCATTTTTCCAGTATTGAACTTGAATAAAACTAATTCAGTTTGAAGAGGTCATTTTCTGATCTCTCAAATAAGATATTTTACAGGTCTGCATGAAACTCTCTATTTTAGAATCAAAAATAGGGAAGCTTGAATTCCCAAGTACTAAACTTAGGGTCAGAAAACACATTTTTTTAAACATTTGTTGGGGTATCTGGGTGGCTCAGTCAGTTAAGTGTCCAACTCTTGATTTCAGGTCATGATCTCATAAGACTGAGCCCTGCTTCGAGCCCCATGTTTGCCCAGCTTGGAGCCTACTTAAGATTCTCTCTCCCTCTCCCTCTGCTCCTCTCCTTACTCCCTCTCTAAAATAAAAATAAAAATAATAAAATTAAATAATAAAATTAATAATATTTGTCATCCTGTTAGAGTGGGCAGGCAGGGGGGCTCTTGCTTCACCTTCATTGACATGCATTTCTTTATGTGAGAACATGTTTACAATGGGACCAGTTAACTCACCAGGAAATTTTTGTCAATCACTCCTAATAGAGAACATTTCCCTGAAGATGTACTATTCACTTTGTCCTTGAAGCAAGAAAACAAATGAGAATCCAGAGATGCATAATTGATTGTTTTATTATTAAGTTGAAGGAAAAAAACTTTGAGTCGTGTTCTCATTTATGTTATTTTCTGATGGTTTCCCTGAAAGGCAAATGCTCAGGATTGTAGATTATCAGCCTCTCTTGTTCTATATCATTGTGACTAACTTCTACCCTCTTCTTCACTGCCCTAAGTTATGAATTTTGAAGTTACTGTGAGTATTGCTTCAATCAAAGTGATCAGTATGTGTTATCTTTAAGTGGTTTTCATAATTTAACAATTATTTTGGGTGTTTTTTATTTAAAGATTTTTTATTTTATTTATTCATGAGAGAGAAAGAGAGAGAAAGAGAGAGAGAGAAAGGCACAGGCACAGGCAGAGAGAGAAGCAGGCTCCATGCAGGGAGCCGGATGTGGGACTCATCCTGGGTTTCCAGGATCACGCCCTGGGCTGAAGGTGGCGCTAAACCGCTGAGCCACCCAGGCCGCCCTATTTTGGGTGTTTTAAATTAAGTTAACAATTAGCATTAAGAGACTTATTCAGACTCTGCCACATACCAGCCATGTGACCTTATAAAAGTCACTCAACTTCCCTGGGCTTCATTATGCTCATCTACAAAATTAGATGGGTGACCATGACAATAATGCAGGAGAGACATGCCTCACAGAAATGACTCCCCAAAAGAGATTTGGAAATACAAATGGAGGTAACGTAGGGCAGAGTTGTGGGAAAATCTGGGATTAGGTGGGAAAAGATCAACACTTGGATAAAGGGAAATCCAGAGGCTTTTCCTACAGATGAAAGGGTTAGGACTTTGCAGATCCCTTTTTGTGTCATTTCAAACCCTGTGAGTTCCTGGAGATCCAAGTGTGTAGCAGCTTTGTGAACAAAATCCTAAAGAAGCACTGAGTCAGGATCCAAGCAGTTGTGAAAAGTCCAGGAAAAGCCAGGGACCTAGAGGTGATTCACACAGCAAGGACATTGCTGCTTTAGATGTTACCTTGGCCTTTGCCTACAGGATAGAGAGGATGGGGAATTTGGAAGAAGAATGGGAAATCATTCTAGCGACTGACATGGGGACCAACCAGAGGCATAGAACTTGCCTTAGCACACAAAACATCTGGCTGTGGCTGATATTCATCAAGTAACCCCAATATAGAAACCACTGGGGTTGGTGATGGTGGATGGAATCAGGATTTAGGAGATCAGGAAGCAGAAACTGGGCTCTCCGGTGAGATTTAATACATTGGAGAGGTCCTTGTGAGTAACTGGGCAGACGTTTAGTCATCCAGATGAGGTTGGCCTAGAAAATGGAAATTAGGGATCCCTGGGTGGCGCAGCGGTTTGACACCTGCCTTTGGCCCAGGGCGCGATCCTGGAGACCCGGGATCGAATCTCACATCGGGCTCCCGGTGCATGGAGCCTGCTTCTCCCTCTGCCTGTGTCTCTGCCTCTCTCTCTCTCTCTCTCTCTGTGACTATCATAAATAAATAAAAATTAAAAAAAAAAGAAAAAGAAAATGGAAATTAAAGACAAACATCAATGTCTGGATGTCCAGGAGAGGAGGCTGTCATCTCAGTTTTGCCAGCATTTTCTGCTGAAGATCTATTTGGTGCCAGGCACTATGAGCATAGAAATAAAGACAGGGACAGTATTTTCAGGCTAAAAATCTAGTCCATTTGAGAACTCGGCAACATGTACAGAGTAGAATTAGGGCTGAGAATGACTGGCTATGCTGCCCTTTCTACCTGACCCTGAACCCAAGTGTGGAATAATACACCAGCTTATCCAGGACTATATGCAAACAGGAGAAAAAAAGATATAGAGAAAATGTTATAGTCACCAAAGTTTGCATTTCTGTAACTTAAGTAGTTTATGAATCAATTGTACCATGAAGCAATTTCTTGCTGCTTCCCTGGCATTCCTTCCTACTTCCCACTTTCCCAAAGATCTTCCTTTTTTTTGTTTATTTGTTTTTTTGTTTTTTGTTTTTGTTTTTTGGTTGGTCCATACAGTCATAGGGAATCTGGCTCCCTGCCAGTTCGATGGGTAAGGGCAAAACACATAACCTAGGCTAAGCCATTCACATTCTTTTGGTCACAGTGACTGGTTTGGGGTGGACAAGTGATCTAAGCTGGTCTAGTTAGTATTAAGTGGAGGATTTCACCAAGGATACTGAGATGAAAACTCTCTTTTCCTACTGAATGTCATTGAGGAGGCAAGCAACTCCAGAGGTGCTGGCAGCCATCTTGGGAGACAAGAAGAAAGCAAGTGTGAAAACAGAACTGACCCCGGGAAGAAAAGTTGAAAATTGGAGAGAGGAAAACCATGTGTTCAGACCATCCCTGGGAATGGCCAGCTATATGAGTCTCTGCTGGCTTCACCCCATGCACTTTTTGTTCTTTTTTCCTTATGCTAATTTGGATTGAACTTTCTCCTGCTTGAAACTAAAGACAATTTTTATGATGAAGCAGCTGTTCTCTTAACACGAGCACCAGGCTCCCTGGTCTGCCATTAACTTGCTTCGGCACTTGAGATTTCTCTGGGGGACATGGTGTCCTTAGATCTAATACATGTAGATTAGACTAATATATATTTGCCATCATTTTCATATCTAAAGATCAATGATATTCATCATCATGGCCCCAAACTCATATCAAAGTCTAACGAACTAGTTCTAGATCCTACTCTGAGAATAAGATTGGGTGGGAGAGAGAAGTGACCCCTAAAAGCCAAGGGAGAGTGACATGGAACAAAGAGTGTCCATGATACATTTTACTGGCTTTATTTAGAGTTTGAGCCAATTTGGGAGCCCTGGGTGCTTCTTACTATAGTGCTTGGGAAGTACTTCAATAATGAATTAAAAAAAGGTCCATAGTGATGTGGAATTGATTAGCTAAAGGTATGACCCAATAATCATGGAGCTAGTCTGACTGAGTATAGAACAAACAGAAAATCTCTGGTAGAGGAATTACAGCAAAGTTGGACATTAAAGAGCACCAAAATAAAGGCAGACCTCTTCAAAACTGGGATGGTTTCTTCTGCTTATCAACAGTGTCCTATTGAACTAGCACAGCATTGTGCCTGTGCATGTTAACATCGACTGCTTTCTTGTCTCCTTTCCCTTGCCACTCTATCCAGCAGTATTCTTGGAAATACCTAAAATCGAGGACTGATAATCTAGTTGCACTGTTATCTTGATGGAAATTTGTAACATGACAAAATTACATGTAATTAAAATCACATTTGCACTGTACATAATGCCGAAATGTGCCATTGTCTAAAATTAAATCTTTGGGGGGGCACCTCCCCTACATGAATAGAGTTTTCCTACTTATTCTGGGGTCCTCATGCCTCATAATCTGAGTGAACCCCAATAACTGCAGCCCTTCCCAAAACTACAGGGGAATGCCACCTATGCCACCATCTTTCCTATTCTCTGTGTCATCTTTGTCTTCTGCATTTCACTCCTATACTGGTCTACAGGGAGGATACTATAATTGCTTCTCCTTTGCAATTTCACCTTCTGCCCAGAGTCATCATAGTTTGCTCTTCCTTCAACTCTTCTTGGACTTGCCAAAGAATGACAACTAATTCCCATTAGGATTCTTTTCCTCAGTGGTTCTTTAATTTCCCATAGACATAAATCACTTCCCTGTATTTAACTAGCCCACCTGTACAGTTAAGTCATGACACTGTTATTCTTGATGTTAATTCAGAAGATACTTGTTTGTTATATAATCAGGAGAATTTTACTCCAAGAGCTGATCATCTCAATGTGTCTGTTGGAGATTAAGTTAGCTTAATCTATTACGGTGTTATAATTAATAACTAAAACCATAATCATAAGTTGCTTTATATTTAATTTTTATAAGCCTGATAAATTTAAGTTCATCACAGCCTTTGTCCTTTAATCTGTTTTTGGACTACAAATACCCCGATAACATGGCAAGTATTTAGATACACAACTTTATGAACAATAGTGGAATCTTGGTAGATGACCAATTCCATCACAATGATAACTAAACTTCAAACATCAAATAGCAAAAATCATCATTCAGTTAACTTTTGGGCACACAGTAATTGAGCCCCTGCTATGTGCTAAGCACAGGACTGAGTCCTATGACCAGAACAATGACAAATAAGCCTTGGTCCTTGTCTTCCAGAAGTTAATACAATAGTTCTGACAGTCTTCTAGCAGCTTACAATATGAAAAAACTAACAAGATTCTGTCAGAATAATAATAATAATAAAAAACATGACACATATAAGCAGTGTGCTCTGGATACAGAGAGAAATGGGTGGTTAATTCTTTGAGGGAAATTGGTACCAGCTTCCCAGGGGTATTAGAAAATAATTTATAAGGAAGAAAGAGTAGAACAACAAAATGAACACCAGCTGTCCCCTAGAAATCCTTACTCCCATTGTTGTTTTTATCTATGCTAATGGCAATAACAACCTGTCGGAACAATAAACTCTAAGTACACACAATTTTGTTTAATCTTAGGACCTACCCCATCATTGAGATGGCACAGATCATGGTAAGAGAATGAAACTGCACATAAAAATTTATGGCATCTCATCAGAGTTTAAGTTTCAACATGTCAAGGAAATTGTTTTTAATGCATATGAATGGGCAGTCCTTGGAGCTACGAATCGGACTGCACATCACTGCCCTCAAATCAAGCCAAAAACGTGCCTTGGTAGAGCTTAACATGGTATGCAGCCTGCCTACCTCAACAATCTCACCTTCAGCCACTTTCCCATACAAATGCTGTTTTCAAATTTACGAGCCTCCACGCTCTTTGCCTTCCTGTGGTTGTTCATGACTCTGTCTTTGTGTTGTTCCCTTTTGCAGGGATAAATGCTGCTTCTTCTCTACCCTCTGCAGGACTGACTGCTATTTGTCAGAGTTCAAGAATCGTCCCTCTGGGAAATTTCAATGATACCCCCTTCTGGAATAAGCACTCTGAGAGACATCTTCCCAGATTATTAGGGTGCTAGAGGGTAGAGTAGCTTTTGTAACACTTAATTTATTGGTATTTATCTCCCACTAGGCCATGCGATTCTTGAAGTTTAGACATGCGTGTTATTTTTATTTTCTGTGTTTGTCTATTGGTACTCACCCAGAAATAGTAAGAACATGGCATATTTTGCCCTCTGTTTCTTCATACATTTCAGGCAGCAAAAGCCCACCACCACATAATTTCCTAGTCTGTTTTTTCTCAAAAACATTCTCATCCCAATTCTCCAGGCAGAGCCTGCCAATCACTCTGAGTTGGCACACAAATCCATGCAGTATTCTTGCCTTTACTAGGCTCTAAATCCTCATATGAATAATTAATTCATCAAAGATTGCCTCCTATTTTCATAATATCGTATCTGGAGCTTGAGTAATAGGTGCCTACTTTGTTTAAACCACCCTGCTTGGTTATTTATATACATTACCTGATATAATTCTTATGACAATGTTAATAATTTATTTTCCATATATGAGAAAACAGACACACAGGAGTTGAGACACTAGTCTAAGGCCATGCTAGTAAGCCTAGATTATAAAACACAGCTACAAAGTTTCTGTTTTGCCAGATGAATTGATCCTAGGGAGCTCCCGTACGGCGTAGCACCTATAGCTGATACAACTATCTTGTACACTTAAAATTCGCTAAGCGGGCAGATCTTACATTAAGTGTTCTTCTCACACATACACAAATAATGATAAAAAGAAGAAGAAGTAAAGAGGGCAGAGGAAAACTTTTGAAGGTGAAGAATACATTATGACATAGACTGTGGTGGTGGTTGCAAGGATATACTTAACTCCAAACGCATCAAGCTGCATACATCAAACAGACAGGGCTTCTTCTTGTGTATCAAGAATACCTTAATAAAGTGCATTAAAAAGTAAATAAGCCCAACTGCTATTTGACTTCCAAGTCTAGGCTTTTTCCATTGCCTGCGGTAAACTTGGACTTGTCCTTTTGTTTGGTACAATACCACCGCTTTAGCCACTCATACTCAAAGAACTCTGACTCAGGCAGCTGCAGGTGCTCCCTCCTCTCTTTTAACGGGCTGATCCTCTGTCCCCATTCTACAGTGAAGAGATAAGTAGATGGGCTCAGGGTTGGGGCGGTGAGGAGGACGGCACAGCTGACCACAATGAGAATGAGAGTGCAGGTTGACTGAATACAAACTCTAGGATCTTCATAACACCTTATGGAATCGATGTTTTCCTCACCTTTTTCCCAATCATGTTTTCTGCCCTGTTCCTTATAATTGCCCTGTGGAAGTCTGAAATAGCAGCTGCTTTTCTCACCACATACACTCTCTTCCTCTACACAGACCAATTTATATTTTCTAGTTTGTTCTTGGGTTCTGGACTCTTGTTGATGGCTGATTCTTTTTTTCTATCTTGGAAAAAGGAGCTGCAAGGCATTGCCTTTCAGAGACCAAAAAAGGGGCTAGGGAGAGGGGGAAACCACACACATCTGAAGGATTCCATGGACTTTGTAAATAGATGTTTCCAAAAGCTTTATTTTAATTCAATCAAATTTGGATTCAATTTAAGCCAATCTAATCCAAATTAGTCCAAATCAGCCTGAATGGTACCTCTGCCTATAAAGGAACTCAGCTAAAACCTTCCATCAGAAACACAACATTTTGCAACTTAACATGGACATGTCTTTAGATTTAGTCTCTGGGAGTAGAAAAGTATCATGACAAGTGGAAATGTATCTCTTTCTAGTTGCTCTTTCTTCTTTTATTCTCAGCACATGATCTCCTCTGCAGGGCTTGGGCTTTGAACAGACTTCAGTTCTGAATCATCTTGGTCATTTCTTTCATTTTTTCAAATGTGAGATTATGTGGACGTCCTAACTCCCCCAGTTTAAATCTCTCCCAAAATAACTCTGTAGAATTAACTGTGAAGTGAGGAACCAGAGCTCATAGCGCAGATAGGCGAAAATCTGTTCCCTCCCTCATTCTCCTCCACGAGAAGAGCTGATTGTCATCTGGGAGAGCACACTTCCTTTTAAAGTCAACCCTGATTAAACTGAGTCACTTATGAGGGTGCCTGGGTGACTCAGCGAGTTAGGTGTCTGACTTTAGCTCAGGTCGTGATCCCCAGATCCTGAGATTAAGTTCCCGTGTGGCATTGAGCTCCCTGCTCAGCAGGGAGTCTGCTTCCCCTTCATCCCCTGTCTCTCCCCACTGCTGATGCCCGCTCACTCTCTCTCAAATAAATAAATAAAATCTTTTTTTTAAAAAAATAGTCAGTTACGAACTTATGCCTTGCTGCAGAAAATCAGGAAAACTCATTCTCTTCTCTTCAATTAATCCAGATGACTAAAAACCACTGAAAAAGCCTAACTTGCTTTTTTAAGAAGTATCTTTCATGCCCTGGAGTTCAAGCTGCTCCAGTGTGAAAGTAACATATTACCTTTTATCCTAAATAATGCTGAGTTCCATGCTACTTACCCTCAGGAGTCAATAATTTTTGAATGAATTAATAAGTCTGAACATGTATGGGACTAACTCTGAACATGTCCAAAAGGTTAACTCACTTTTAACTAGAGCATAATGCTAAAAGACAAAGATTTTATGTCAATCCTAGTTTGGACACTTCTGTTTGTCCCTCCTGGAACCTAGGCCACTTACCGCCTTATGCACTCATGCTTTGGGTGTAGAGAAGCGTAAGGGTGTGTGGAATTAGCAGCGTTAGAACTCTGTCACTTCAGGGAAAGAAGTGGTCATAAAGACTTTTCTGATGGATAGTGTATCTTCTGTGTTATCTGAACATTTATGAAGGAAACAGGAGCAACATGCAAGAGTTTTTTTTTTTTTTTTTCAATTATTCCTCTGGATATATTCAAGGCCATCATAGAAATTTTCATCCTACCATTCTTCAGGAAGTACATACTATAAGGAAATTTTATAGAGTCTTATGCTAGATTTTAGGGGCTGGCACTGGAGTTAAAATAATTTCGCATTTTTTGCCTAAGGGAGAGGATATAAGCAGGTACAAAATAATTATTCCTTACTTTGCATTATGCTTTGCTGCTGAGCAAAAGCTTGTACATGAATGAATTATTGTATTTATCTTCATAATTCTTGGGGTGAAGGGACAGACATTATTACTCTATTTTAGAGATGAAGACAATATAGCTGGGAGTTTAACAGGAATTACCTGTGGTAAATTACATCATTGACTGAATTCCTCACCCCTCCCTCCATCCATAGCCTTTGCTAAGTGACTTCAACTTCCTCCACTAAAGGAGAGGAGAATATTTGCCACACCTTGATGCTGACTTTGCCTTTATCACTTGCATTGGCTAACAGAACAAGAGAGAAGCCTTGGTGTGTCCATTCTGAGGGTCAGCCTGAGGGATCTTGTGTGTTTACATTTACACTTGGACCCTCCACCAACGACACGAGAAGAACATGCCCAGGACAGCATGTGGATCTCAGAAGAAGAATGAGAGAAATGTGGAGCAGAGCCACCCTGGCTACACCTAGATCAGCTGGCCAACAGACTCCTGCAGAATAATAAACGATTGTTGTTTTAAGCCACTGAGTTTTGGCTGGGGTTAGTAGTAATAGCACACACAGCTGGTTAGGAGAAGACTCAGAGGCCAGTCATTACTTTTGACTCCCAAACCACTGATATTTTGTTATGCCAGATGCCTACTGAATATATCATCTGAGGCCAGACAGCCTCAGTTTTGAGACTAAGAAACTTTCTTCTAGTAAACTGTACCTTACAAGCTAGTCTAACATACCCATCATTATCCCCTATCTCTCTGCTATAGATACACGGCTGTCCTTCCACCAGCTATTCAGACCTGTTCTATTTCTTTCTCCCCATACACAGTCCTAGTAGCCACTACCCCTTCTCTGTTCAACCAAATCTTCCAGTTGCGTAACACTTCACTTCCAATCCATCCATTCACGAGCTCTCCCCTATTCACCTGTTCTCTGCTTACCTGGCACTTAGCATTTATGTGTGGTCTCAACCCCGCACAGTTACACCTCTAATCCCTGCTCTCGATGACTATATGTCTTGCCTCCATAGTTCAGTTAAGCTCCCCAGAGGGACCAAGACCTCTGCTTCCCTGGCATACCTGTACTACAGAGATGAGTGAATAAATAAATAATAATTAAATTCATAAGGTATAAACTATTCTAGAAGGAGGCTAAATTAGTGTAGCATCTTTTTGTACTGCTTGCATAATTGCTCCACATCTCCAGACTGCTAAAAAGCAAATACAAGGATTCTGTGACATTACCTTGATCTCTTATCATCTGAAATACTATCGGAAAAGAAGAAATAAAAATGCCTTACCAAGAGAGATGAATGCTTCCATTCTCCACCAGGTGTCTCCTCAGGTTCAGCCATTTTTAGCAGCATTCCCGTAAAAAATGAGGATGTGGCTAGGTCTAACAAGCAAGCACAAGCGCAGAGGAAGGCCACCTACTGCAAAGGACTGCAGGGCTGGTTACAGAGCAGAACAAAGCAGGCAGAGATACAACTTCAAAAAGTTGCTTCCCTGTGTGTGTGCGATGCGGGCACAACAGTTATTTCAAAGAACAGACCTTCTGAAAACATAGCTCATGGATCATTACTTATAAAAGATTACCAGCTCTTCTTTTAAAATGTAATTTCCACCTCAGGGAAAAACTTAATTTCCATGCATATCACACTCATTACTTTTGGTACATAGGTGGCTTATTAGCAGACTTTGGTATTCTTAAAGATCTGTCTGTTGGAACTTCTGCATTTGAAAGAAAACCAAATCAGTAATAGTAATGCAACATTTGCTCTGCTGTTCTTCCCAGATCACCGCACCCGGAGTTATAGGCATACATGAGCCTGGCTCCAAACTGTCAACTTAAAGAAGGACTGTCATAGCCACATGTAGGTACTTTGTGGGTCCGACAAACTGAAGGGTGTGCCAAGATGCTTCCAGGGCCAGATCATTAGAGCTATGTAGTCAGTGAAGTAGGAGATGAATCTGCCAGCTTGTATATAAAAAAACACAGGCTTTCAACTACAAAACTTATAGAACAACTAGGCCCCCCTGACAAAAAGCTTTTCTCTTGTATATAGCACGTGTGGCTTGTCACTATTTCTTTTCAGGGTGTGCCCTGGGTATTTATTTTAACAGATTCCTTAGATGTGTGTATATGTGTGTGTGTGTGTGTGTGTGTGTGTGTGTTACAGAGGTTATGCATGCCCATGAGTATGAGCTTGATCTATGGAAGAAATCAAGTACTGCTTTGTCCTACATCTTTTATGGATGTTCCTACCTGATGAGAGGGAAGAAGAAAGCATTGTTCACAGACCGATTAGCTGATTCCTGTTCCTACCGAAACCCGCGGGACCAAATCAGTTCACATTAATGTTCTGTCCATGACCTAACATCAGGTAGATCAGATCAGAATGAGGACAGAGACAAAGCGTGGTTGATATGTGGTGTCATGGGCTGACTTTTGCTTCCCACAAAATACATACGTTGGAGTTATAAGCCCAGTATCTCACAACATGACCTTATTTCAACATTACAGGTTTTTACAGAGGCAATGAAGTTAAAATAAGGTCATTAGGGTGGTCCTAACCCAATACAACAGGGTGTCTTTATAAATAGAGGAAATAAGGACATGGACATAAACACAGGGAAAATGCCACATGAAGATGAAGGCAGAGAATATGGCATTGCATTGACAAATGAAGGAATTCCAAAGACTGCCAGTAAAGCATCAGAAGCTAGGGAAGAGGCATGGAACAGATTCTCCCTCACATCCTCCCGAAAGAGCCAACCCTGCTGACACCTTATCTCAGACTTCTGGCTTCCAGAGCTGGTGGGGAGGGACAAAGTTTCTGTTGTTGAAGCCACCCAGTTGTGGTATTTTGTCCTGGTGATCCTAGTGTACCAATACAGATAGAGAAGGAAGAGATCCCATGCTTCTGACCCGATTGATGGAAGTAGCTTAAACCTTGCTGAGAACTTGTATTTAACTTTTGGTGGGGTGGGATGTGGTAAGGGTGCAAGGAAGTGAGCCAGAAAAGGCATTCCTGGTTAAGAGATGTACTTCCTTATTCATGTGGATTAACTAAGTAGGTGTTTGGACTCCACTGAAGTCAGGATAACCTCCATTCTCTCGTAAAGTACGTATAGTATAGTTTTCAGTAACTTACCAGTTATATGTTGAATCAGCTTCCTGAGAGACATTTAGTTCTGAACATAAATGCTTGACATTTCCTAATTGGATTGGATCATAGTCAAATCCATCACGATCCTTGGCACATCCTGTGTTTTAACGATGGGTCACTTGCTGCTCTACCCATCCTCGCTTAGTCCCATTGAGTCATTACCTCCCAAGGAAATGTTTTGGTTAGGGTTGTCATTGTTATGTTAAGCAAAAATTCCACAAAAGCTCATGGTGAAATAATAACTTCTAGTGTCAATTTTTGTCCTGCCTTTTGTCTTGTACAATGCTTAGATATGAGGGCAATATTAAGTAGCTGTGGAGAATTATAATCAAATAGATATCATTGCATGGAATTTTCCTCGGCTCTGAAGCAGGCCTGGCATGTGATCCTGTGTTATAAGAAGGACCTGGATACCAGTATTCCCATATTTTATTACTGATTTTTAGCTCTAATGTCAATATCTGTCTTGAAGCCACCCACATTTTTATTGTGGTAAGATACAGAGTGACATACAGTGATGGTACAGGCTACTCAAGAATCTGACCTTAAAACTATATAATCTGGCCAGAGAGATTTAAATGTTGAAGGACATATGAGTGAACAACTCAATATGTTCAAGAACATCTAGAAAGAAATACTTATTATCAATTAGCCAGCTCTCCTTCCTAGGCAGGAATACTTCACAATGCACACAGCACCACTCAGGTCTTCATTCTTAATGAAATTAATTTAATTCAACATCTTTTATGTACCTGCCATGCACAGAATGCTGCACTGGTTTTTATGTAATATTACTCACATTTTCTTTTCTTTTCTTGCTTTCAAGAGAAAGAGTACGGCCAGATTGCCTCACCAGTCAGACTTCTTTCTTGTTTAAAAAAAATGGCTTGAAAAGTAATAGGGGAAACCAAACTCCTCTTTGATGAATGCATTCGTAAATGTCATTTTCCTGAAACCTGGGGCCCAGGAATTTGGAGCTGGTAACTACTGTTAATGCATGAGAATTTTAGGCTCCGGTTGCTGCACCAGAGCCAAGTGACAGACACCCTTGATTATGACAGTCTCTGAAGAAGAGAGTTTTGACTGACTACACAAGAAGGTACACAGCTGGAAACTGAGCTGTGATCAAAATAGAAGGTGGGCCCCCTGAGGGAGCCTCTCTGGTAGCAGGGAGAGTATCTTGGTCACCTTTATTTCCTAGCAACTGAATGATCCCGGGCCTCAAATGAATGTCATCATCATGTCCTGAATGAATAACAATGGAAATGCTTATGGCTGCACATTCCAATATTGGGCTGCATGCTCATATCTGGATATTGAGATTTTCCATCCTTAGGATCTATTGTCTGTGCTACTTTTTTCTACTCAATGCCAGAATGGAGTTGTTAAATCAATAAGCTTCAGATCCTGAATTGCTTTATTCTTGGTACTATTGGTTTGTCCCAAGCTGGCATGGAGGAGCATGGGTGGTGGTATTATATTGGAGGGTACTAGGGAGTTTTCATGGACAGTAGGGGACCCTTTCTGAAGAAGTCCAACAGAGGCTGGCAGTTCCCCCATTCTTCCACCTCTATTCACACATCTCCCCCAGAGATAACTGTGAAATAGTTCTCACATCACTGCGGGCAGCTCAGGGGAGGATGGGGTGCCGGGGAGTCATGGGCCAAGCCTTGAGGACTATAGCACCTGCTTGGGTAGAAAGAAGTCATTCCCAGGATAGACTGTGCACATAGGAAAAAACATTCAGACTTGAGCTTTCAGTCCTGTCTGGATCTATGTAATAGCCATTAGAAATGGCAGCAGCTGTACATAGAGAAATAGCTGATGTGGTGCAAACTCCAAGCAATTGCAGAGACAGATTCCCTACAAATGGTAGAGAAGCCTCCATACAAGGGAATGATTCTTTCAGGGCAGGCTTGTTTAGGTCACAGAGGAGGATGAGCAGAAAGGCCAAGGCTGCAACTATGAAAACAAAGTAGGGTCAAAATAGTCCCAGGGTGGGAGGCCTGGGTGGCTCAGTGGTTGAGCCTCTGCCTTTGGCTCAGGTCGTGATCCTGGGGTCCTGGGACCAAGTCCTGCATTGGGCTCCCCACGAGGAGCTTGCTTCTCCCTCTGCCTCTGCGCCTCTCATTGAATAAATAAATAAAATCTTAAAAAAAAAAAAAAAGTAACAGAGCATAAGTAACTGCCACTTCTCTGTTAGTGAGGCAGGATTTGACACTAACACTCGGCCCCCAAGCATAACATTTGCAGTTGTAAATATGAATGTATTCTTCAGTGCACTTTACATAGTGAACCTATTAGGACCCATTCTCAAGCAATCCTGGGGTGTTGTTATGATCCAGATCCTTCCCAATTCGTTTACATTTTTTTCTTTCTTCTTGGTGGCCTCCAATTGACAACGGCAATCGGGACTCTAGCTCTTAGGTGGCTAAATAGGTAAAAATAAAACAAAACAAAACAAACACAACCCCACTTGGAGAATACTGGCTTACTAAAGGTGTGTACTTCTTGCTATATTGCCTCACAAATTCTAAAGCTGGCTGTGCTTTAATTGCTATTTGGATGGCTGGCAATGCAAAACTCCAAGAAAAACAGCATCTGCTTATGAAAACAAATTCCGGTTTTGAAGCTCTAGGTAACAGAACTAGCCACATAGTTAGTGGTAAAAGCAAGTTTATTTTCTTTTAAGTTGTGACAAATACTAAATGTATACTTTTTAGTCACTCTTCCCTTGGGAGAACCACGGCTGCAGGCTTCTTGCTGACAAAGCTTATCACTAATTCATTTGCCTCCTTTAACAATAAGAAACGTTTTCCATAAACGAAAGTGAATTTGCTACATTATAACTCAATCACCAACGAGGAGCATTTTCCTTCTGCATCGGTTGGAAACCATTTACATTTTTCTCCATTCTTGGTGGTGTAAGGATCTGTGTGTTTTCATGGTCCCATTTTTAACCCAGAAAAACTAGTTCCCTTCTTGAAATCCAGGGTCACCTAAATGCTTCATTCGATCAAAGCTTCACTTATCTTCATAAAGTTGGCCTAAGTTTCTTCTATCTGGAAAGGCATTGATGCTGAAGTTATTAAGTTTGTCCAAGTAAATAAATCAGAGAGAATCAGGAACTAGTTGGTAATCAAACTGAACTTCAGGCTTCTTGGGAAGGCTTCCCTTCAATTCTTTCTTTTCTTCTCATTTCTAAGTACTCACAACCTAGATTGGATGCATTTGTCTAAGGACATATTAGAAAATAATATGCTTTGTTTTGTAATAGCTAGGACACAAATGGGGCAATGGTTTTTCAAACATGCTGCATTCATGATGATTATTTAATTTAGAGGACAAAAATCGGCTGTTATGTAATTGAATACCAGTTGATTGTTGAAAGGTTATTTTGAGGCTATGGGCAACTAAACCTAGTTGTTATATGACTTTGAATTACACACGTATCAAACGTGTAATTAGGGTGGAAAATTGACGGTCTTTGTGCTGCAGTGATATAAAATGGTGATATGACTCTAATACCAAAGAAAGCTCCACACAAAAGAATGAGAACAAAACCCACCATACAACAAAATGCATTGTGGTGCTATAACACAAGAGCAGTGTCTACGCTATTGAATTGAATTCAAGTGTCATGCAGCACTCCTCATGATGTCCAGGTTCAGCCCCATTGGCATTCACGTCCCCAGAAATAACTCTGTGATAGGTGAAAACAGTCGTCTCCAAACTTTGCTGCACACTAGAATCACCTAAGCAGCTTTTAATGCTGACACCCAGGTCATACCCTAACTGAATTAAATCAGAATGTTCGAAGGTAGGAGTCAGACCAGTATTTTTCAAAGATCTCCATGTGATTCCAATGTACGATAAAGTTTGAGAATCATTAATTTACAGAAAATATAGGTTAAAAGATCAAAATATCTCAAAAAAGTTGAAGCAAATAGTCACATTTTGATGAGATGAGCTTAAATACAGGCTCTCCATTCCTTATCTGAAATCTTTGGGGATGGAAGTGTTTTATTATTCAGAAAGTTTCATATTTTAGAAGTTAAATAGTAATATACTTACATCATGTAACTCCTTGATCAGACTATGGGGATAGACTTTGTGGCCACCAAACTCATTCACGCTAAGTGAGGAAATCGAAACTATATATAAAATCACATCTGCTGAAGTTGGGTTTTGCCACCAAATGAATTTATCCATACTAATAAATCCAGTTTTGATTTTCAGAGCTTCTGGGGTTTCATAATTGTTGATAAGGCCATGTGGACCAATACTGACTCAGACTTTCAGCAAATCAAATCAAGACCTAAAGCAATAGACTCCACTCATAGTAATCAGTAGCAGTGAGATTGACAGTGATGACAGTGAGTAGACTACCCTGTAATCTCAGCCCCAATCTGGTTCCCTTATGCTGAGAACAATTCTCATACATGAGCTAATAACTTTTCTAAAAGCTGAATTCCTTGTTGTATGTTTCTACATACATCCATACATACATATTTATAAACATATGTATATACATGTCTGTCTGCATGTGTATTTGAAATGTCAACCCATTGGAACATATACCTTAAAGAATCAACCAGACACATTCCTAAGAGTAATCAATAACCATAGACTCCTTGGTGTGCACATCTCAAGGCTTTCAAACACAAACTTCATAACCACTGGCACTACTGTGTCATTTAGTATCTGTAAACCCCAGCTGTGGTTCAACAGCTTATGGAGCCTAGCAGTCAATCTCATCACATCCAGAAGAGAGCATGCTGAGTTATTTATTGGAAACAGTCTATTGGCTTTCTGTCCTAGGGTGGAGCTGCTCACTGATATTAATCAGATGAAGAGGAAACTCATGGATTTTTACTGGGAAAAGATGTGTATGGTCAGTGAGAACAGACCAACCCAAAGATGAAAGCTTTTAGCCTAAAGGCACCTACAGAAAATATAGCTTCACAGAATAGAATAGAAAGTCGAAGGTGGTTATACAGCTCTGATGTTATTTAGCCAGTAGAGGACACCATACAGTTAGGCTCTAGAGGAATCTGGTAGGATAATTAGAGGACATCCAAGAATTACCTGAAGCTAGAAGAATCATCCTCGTGGACTAAGTTCCCAAGACTTCCTTTAGGGACTTGGTGAGAAATAATTAGCTTCACCTGATGCCCTGAGTGTCCTCCCCTCCACATACCCCCATCTTCCTTCTCCCAGGGGCACCAAACCCAAGAATCAGGATGGTAAAGCAGGCCCTCTCGCACTAGCATTGTTTTAATTGTAGTCAAGCACAGGGTTTATCATACAAAGAGAACCACCAAGGATAGGAACTATCAACTCCATTTGAAAACCACAGTTCAGTCTTCAGAAATGCTCAAATGACCTTCCACTTCTTGCTAGTCACCTGCCTCTAATGTCCCATAGCATCCCATAGCATCCGGGACAAATGTCAAAATAAGAGTATTCAGTACAAGAAAATAACTTTTGAAATCCTCTCCACCCACCCCTCTCTCAGGAAATGAACTTAGTTGAGTGAACAAAATGAGCCTATGATACATGAACCCCTCTCAGTTTCCTCCCCATCACCTACAAACCAATGAGCACCTTCTCCCACTTCCCCCGTTTCTCTGTCCTTCTCCAGTTCAGGCACCTCCAACCTGTCTCTTTCGCGTCCCCCTCCCAGATAGAGCTCTCCTCTGTGAACACGCTCACATCTTTCCCACTCAAAAACCCCAGCAAAAAGGGGACGTAACCTTAAGTTTGCCATAGCCTCACTTTCTGAGCTTTTAGAGCGTAGCTTCTGGAAGGGGGTGAATGGGAAGTGAGAAAAGAGAAACACTTACCTTGGCCCCTCCTCCCACTGTACACTGAAATTGTTCTTTCGAGTGTCAATTATCCTAGCAGCTAAATTCAGGAGGCATTTTTCAGAGCTGCCATGTCTCACTTCCTTGTGGCATCTTTCCTGCATCCTGAGTGGAATTGGCCTTTTGTGACACTCACTCCTGAATTTTTCTTGGGCATCTGGTAAGCCCTTCTCTCTCCATTTTCTTAATGATCCCTTCTTTCACCTGCCAATTAAATGACTTTGATCCCCTGGTTCTGTCAGTGATTTCAGCTGCATCCTTTACAACGCCCAAATCTACCCTGCACCACTGTTATTAACTTAATTTAAAACTTCATCTTTTGGATTTCAGCAATAGCCTCTTGTCTCTCCCACCATTCTCCTGGTTTTGCCTCACCTGCCATCAATTTGATGAGAGATATATGGCCCATTGTCTGCATCTCTCCATACTGTGCCCTTGACAACCACAGTCATTTTTAGCAATGGAGAAAAATATTACTTTTGGATGCTGAATCTTATGTTGACTTATATTTCCATTAAGTCCGCAACATACCTTACCTTTCCTAGATAGGAGTGGTGAAGTCAGATGAATTTCTTTGGGAGTGATGCAA
The DNA here is from genome assembly GCF_053574225.1 of Canis aureus. NCBI lineage: Eukaryota > Metazoa > Chordata > Mammalia > Carnivora > Canidae > Canis > Canis aureus. The sequence goes on along the minus strand of NC_135625.1, from coordinate 37,917,675 downwards.
GTGGACAGGAGCCATGCCTTTTGGCAGTTGTGTTGGAATAGTAGCCATCCTTGAGGACCTAAGTATGGCCTTGTCCCAGGTTAGCCTGAGCATGGGATGCCTCAACATCCTTCTCAACACAGTTCCAATTAATGGGGGTTGAATGATGCTTGAAACTGTCATTCTTGCCTTGACTAGTCCTCACTCTGCTTCAGTGTGGTCAATCAGTGTCTTCTAAAACAGACACATGAAAATATGGAATGCTGTCTCCACTCTGCTGAAAATGTTTTAATTGTCCTTTGCCTATAGGATACAGCCTATGGTTTTGTTCTGACACAGAAGTTTTCACAAGGTCTGGTCCTGCCTATTTTATCAATCTTGCCTCCAGCACTCTCTTTCACAAACTACTTACTATTACCAAGAGCTCTAGTGCTCTTTTGTTTCTATAAGATTTTTAATAGTTGCATCTGGTGACTATGGTTAATGATACTGTATGTGTACTTGAAAAGTTGCTAAGATATTAGATTCGGAATATTCTTACCACAAAACCTCCAACCAAAAAGTGGTAATTATTTGAGGTGATGTATGTGGAAACTAACCTTGTTGTGGCAGTTGATTTGCAATATATTCGAGTATCAAATCATTACCTTGTACACCTTAAACTTATACAATGTTGTTTGTCAATTATATCTCAGTGAAGCTGGGGGGAGAAAGAATAGTCATCTATAGGGACAGATGATATCAACAAAGAAATGAGCATTCAAATAGGAGACAAAAGGCAGAAAACTACATTACAGGAATTAAAGAGAGGAGGAAGGTCGGCAAAAGAACAGGAAAGGAAAAGAGAATTATAAGCAAAATTAGTAGAGAAAAACGTCACAGAAATCAATGGGTGAGCAAAAGAAAAAACTACATGTGTGTGTTTGTTTTGTGTATATTTGCCGTGAAATGGAGGGGAGCAGTGATGAGTGAGGGAGGAAGTAGATCTGGGGCTAGGAAGGTGATCAGTAATTGCAAATATCATGGATGGAGGGAGGTAAATAAGATTCAGCAGAAGCTATTCAATGTGGTGACTACACTGACGTTTGCTTGAAATAGGTGTTTCAGCTGAATAGTGGGGAGAAAATCGATTGCAAAGGACTGTGGACTGAGTACGTAGTGAGGAGGTAAAATAAAGTGAAGGAAACATGGCTTTTTCCCCATTGGTCAATGAGCTTTTGGAAGGCAGACTAGCATCCAGTACAGGTCCTGTGCATAGCATTCTTGGATACATATGATTTTTAAAATACCCAGATCTGTAAAGCCTGCAACCCATAACCTGATCATTGCAATGAAGCTGAAAGCACAAGTGTCTTTGATTGACCTTTATTAAAGCTTGCCATGGGGACCAGGTGGACATCCTTTGCTCCAATGGATGCTCAGATTTCATATTGAAGCAATCAGACTTCAGAATCAATGGTCTTTCACTTGAAAGCAATTTAATACATTTGAATGATCTAAGAACAGACCATATAACCTCTATTGGTGGATTATGTGAATGAAAGAGCATTTAATCTAATTTTCCTCCCCATTTTTCTGGTTTTTTTCCTTTGTGCTACTCAATAAACAATATGGAACTTATCTCTTGACCTTCATCCCTCTAAAAGCTGCTCTATGCTGTCTTCACAATTTCAATTATCCCATGTCTTAATTTGTTCTTTCCTTTTTGTTCCCACTGTGCTACGTCATTCAGAACCTCTTTACTTTTCACCTCAATTGATTTAATAGCCTTTTTTTTTTTAAACATTTTTATTTATTTATGATAGAGAGAGAGAGAGAGAGGCAGAGACACAGGCAGAGGGAGAAGCAGGCTCCATGCACCGGGAGCCCGACGTGGGATTCGATCCCGGGTCTCCAGGATCGCGCCCTGGGCCAAAGGCAGGCGCCAAACCGCTGCGCTACCCAGGATCCCTTAATAGCCTTTTTGAGGCTAACAGTGTCTTAATTTTTTTCCTATCTTCACATAGATTCTTTTCTTGCTAAAAAGCAAACAAAAGAATTAATTCCACAGGTTCTTTTAAATTATTCTCTATGACCTCCCCAAAAAACTTAGCCTGATTTTTAAGATTTGTGAATTGGGTACTTATTTTAAATTTTATCTCCAACTACTTCTTTTTATACTTTACCCCCACCGAAACAGTCTCTTTCCTACCAGGGTCTTCTGCTGTCTGACTTATTCACATAGTTTTCTCTCCTCTCCCATCTTTTGGCATCTGTCCAAATTCTTTGTGTTTATATTATGGATAAAACAATTCATTCCATGGAGTCATTCTCAGTCTTCCTAGACTGGCACTTTGAAACTTACTTTTTTTTCATATGTGAATGTCCACAGTCCTCTATGCCTTGTCGGAGAGATGTATCATATTTTGCCTGTATTGTAGTTGTTGCAGATGTCTCAGTTTCCTCTCTAGATCTTTACCCAGTTCTTAGCCTAGTGTCATCTGCACTGTAATTAATAAATATCAAATGAATGAAAGAAGAGGTGAAAATAAAGATTCACGAGTAAACTAGAATTAAAAATCAATCTTTGGAGATCTGCAAAGAAGTCCATTTCTTTAAAACCTGTGGACATATAAATTGGCTAAATTAGATAAACAAAATAGCATAGTGTGTCTTAAATTTTACATTCCATATTAGATCCATCTGGATAACCAAATCTCCTCTTCATATTTGACTCAACTAATATAGCAAGCAATTGTACCAAGTAACAAGGAGAGAGAATTGAAACATCTGTTTGAGGCCAAACTAATCTTTACTACACAGATTTATGTTTTAAATGTTTGTTTCTATATAGAGACCAGAGAATTACAACCCTAGGTTAGCAGTGTCTCTACAGACATTGGTAATGCAAATCTTTTTAAAGCAAGTTCTATAAATAGCTGCATTTGTTCTTAAAATATTTTTCCATAAAAGACCTAAATATATCCATCCACCAAGTCCTTAAAAAATACATTAGAAGTAACACTGAGAGTAGAAAGCAGTATGGAGCCAGCCTGGATTATGACCAGGTCAATCAATTAGCTGGAACATGATGTTAATGAGGTTGGGGTTACATATTCAATCCCCACACTGACCAGTTAGCTGGACTCCATTCAGGTTCCAAAGTCTAAACTTCAGTCCCCAATCAAGTGAGATGAATGAAGCTGAATCAGCACAAATGTATCCTTATTCTTAGAAAACAAAGCAAAACTCTTCCTTTATGTAATGAGGGTCAGAATGGCCATCTGGTTCTAAAAAATACAGCTCATTAAATTGGGGTCAGGTTTGAAGATAGAGGAGTGGAGAAATCTGGGGAAAGGAAAAAGGACTTTGCTGCAGATGAACAGGGAGCTGCATACCTGTATCTCCAAAGGAAGTTTGAAGTTGAAGAACTGGGATGGGATGATTCAAAATAGCTTAGTAGAAGTAGCAGAGTATTTTGAGGCAGATCCATGGAAGACTGAATGGTGTTGGAAACTAGTGGAGAATTTTGTCAATCCTGCTCTGGATCCTTTCTCGCTTTTATATTTCACTGTCTGTTTGTCATAGTGGCTTACTGCATTTTTGAGGAGGAAATAGGAGTGGAAACATTCTCAAAGGGCTTACTCTTAAGATAGTTGTGCTATAGAGCAACAGCTGAGTGCCAAACATCATTACTTGTAGAATGCATTGGAGCACACCTTCCCCTTTTTTTCTTTTCTTTTCTTTTCCTTTTCTTTTCTTTTTTTTTCTTTTTCTTTTTTTCTTTTCTTTTCTTTTCTTTTCTTTCTTTTCTTTCTTTTCTTTTCTTTTCTTTTCTTTTCTTTTCTTTCTTTTCTTTTCTTTTCTTTTCTTTTCTTTTCTTTCTTTTCTTTTCCCCCTTTTTTTTTTTTTTTGAAATTTACCAAGGATTTTTCTCTCCAAGGCAAATGATGTAGGTAGCAGTTAACAATTAGAGATTGGGAGCTGGGCAAGCAGTCAGAAATTGACACTGGAATTTGAACTTTCCCCAAGCAAGTAACCATGCCTGTCTATAAAACTGCTTCAAGTGAGAAAAAGAAAGAACATTGATTGAGGCAAAGAAATCCACTGTGAAATGTTCATGTCTCCTTGGTGTGCAGCAGTAGCAAAGTAACTAATGTTTCCAAATTACTTTATCTTGGGTATGTATCTACTTCCCCTCTCTCCCTGCACCATATTTGTTTATAATGACATATTGATTTCAAGTCCAGCTTGAAATGGAATGGAAGCCACCCCTCCACCAGAGAAGGGGGCATTTCTCCTGAGTCAGCTCGCCTTGCTCTCATTCTCAATGTACCATCTGTCTTCTGGGCGATTGGTCCTTGGACCACATGGGGAAATGAGTTTGAGGAAGAGGGGCTGGGGGAGGGACAAGAAAGGAAATGGGGGCTTTCTCATTTCAGAGGTGAATTGAGTTCCAGGCTTGGGTTAGGAGTTGTCTGTCAAATTCTGTCCAAAGCCTTCCCAAAGTCAAACACATTAAATCTAACAACCTTGACAACTCAGGACACACATTTTAAACTGCAGAGCTCAGTTCAGCATTCTGTCAGCATTGGCAGCCACTGCCAGGATTATTATCCTGTCACAAGTCACATAGAAGCTCATGAAGGATATACTGACCAAGCAAACAGAAGACCTCAGAGTGTTTCCATTCTAATTTCAGAAAGCCTCCCCAGTTGTGAATAATCAGAAGGAAATGAAGTATACCCCAAATATGATGGCAATGAATCACATGAAATTTCACAGACAGTATCAGATATTTGAAGGCCTCAATAAAATGCATCCAGAAAGCAAGCCAGAATTATGGACGTTTAGAAAGCAAATACAGTCTTACAACTTTCAGCTACATACAGTAACTTTGATAGAAGGGTGTTTCCTGTTAGAGGGATGACTGGATCTGCTGTAATGAACAGATAAGATGAATTTGTCCCAGTAGCTGTCAGTTTTCATAGAAATAGAATGGCAGGTTTTTCAAAATGCATTTTGATTGAAAGTAAGGGAAGGAGTTAATAATCATGGGGTTATCACTAAATGCTGAGGCTTGTGTTGGATAATTTACATATGCTACCTCTTTTAATTGAACTTAATTTCATTTAATTAAATTTAAATTTAATCTAATTCTAAAGAGTATTTAATATCTCTTTTTAACAGATGAGAAAACTGAGGTTAGGGAAGGGTAAGTAAAATACTCAAGTTTGTACAATTAGTAAGCAAGAGAATTCAAATTGAAATTCAGTTTTGAGCTCTGAGTCCCATGGAGCAGATTACATGTGCCAAAGAACACATTTGTTTTGTTAAATAACAAAAATTCAACGGAGCTAATTTTTAAGATCTAATTGACTTTATTGAATCATTCATGAATCCAGCAGTCTCCCATCCAAGTGGAAGGAGCTTTGCTGAGTTGCAGAGAACAAGAGGTTTTTAAAGATGGAAAGGAAGCTGAGAAGGGAAATCATTGGCAAAGAATGCACTATGTCACCCTCCTAAGGGGCATGGAAGTGCCTGTGGGTCAGATTACCTCACTAGTGCTGACAGGTAATTCCAGGTCAATGAGTTAAAGGTTACATTCCCAGGGAGTTGAAAACTTCGATCAGGTTGGGCATTAAGTCTTGAGGTTGGGTTTGGTAAGGTTGGGTTTCGCACAAGAGACTCCACAGAGGGCTCGCTGTTTCCTTTTTAATAGTTTCTGTTACTGGGCAGCCCGGTGGCTCAGCGGTTTAGCGCCACCTTCATCCCAGGGCGTGATTCTGGAGATCTGGGATCAAGTCCCACGTAGGGCTCCTTGCATGGAGCCTGCTTCTCCCTCTGCCTGTGTCTCTGCCTCTCTCTCTCTCTCTCTCTGTCTCATAAATAAATACAAATCTCTCTAAAAAATAGTTTCTGTTATTAATATACATCACAGGGGGACACCTGGGTGGCTCAGTGGTTGAGCCTCAGGGTGTGATCCCGGATGGAGTCCCACATCAGGCTTCCTGCGAGGAGTCTGCTTCTCCCTCTGCCTGTGTGTCTGCCTCTCTCTGTGTATCTCTCATGAATAAATAAATAAAATCTTAAAAAAATACATCATAGGAGATGTGACTAAAAAATAGAGTTGCTTAGAAGCAGGTAAGTGAAATTAATGGTTCATTGTCCATGGGTACAAATGTTTTCCAGAAGTAAATTTGGGAAGTCTTAAGCTTATTCTATTCATGCCACCAATCCTTAACAATCTTAAGAAATATTTTTAGAATTCCTCTTTGGAATTGAGAATATGAAGCTATATTTAGGACCTATTTATTGAGCACCTTCTAAGTCCTAGTTACTAAGCTGGGAGAAAATAAAAATAGGTGAAAACTCCATAATGCAAGTCCTACTCTCTGGTAATTTGAAATCTGGTTGGAGAAATGGGATATTTACACATCTACCTCAATTCAAGGCAATACAGCAGTGCACAATTTGTGTACAATCTGTGGCAGATTTGTGTACATATTGCATGTGACAGAATTGACAGCTACTCTATAATTAAATTTGGCCAATTTAAGGTTTTTGGCTTTAATGTATTCTAAATTTTTTACCTTGAAAATGTATTCCAATAATGTGCGGAATGAATCACTTACCTATATCTGGAAGAACAGGTACCAACCTACAAGTGGAAGAGGTCAAGGAAAGCTGATCTTTTCTTTCAACCCAACAACGAATAGACAGTGTGTGAGAGTGTGTGTGTGTGTGTGTGTGTGTGTGTGTGTGAAGAAAGCAAAAAACAATAAACTCCACATGACTGATCACAATGAGGGTATTTTAGCAGGATTAATGGATCATCTTGTTTTATCTATGCTATCCTGTCTAAAATAATGAGTCTCGGGGTGCCTGGATGGCTCAGTCGGTTCAGTGTCTGCCTTGGGCTCAGGTCATGGTCCCAGGGTCCTGGGATCAGGCTCTCTGCTTGGTGGGGAGCCTGCTCCTCCCTCTCCCTCTGGCCCTCATCCCCACTTGTGCTCTTTCTCTCTATCTCAAATGAATAAATAAAATCATTAAATTAAATTAAATTAAATTAAATTAATTTAAAAAGAGTCTCATTAGGTCATGGTAAATCTGGCCCAAAGTGGATTGAACTCCCACCTTAGTTATAAAATTTAGATTTCATCTTTTGAAGATAAGTTTTTTTTCCAGAAATGAGCAAATCATCCAGAGCTACCATAATAGAGAATTTTCAAAATATCCTGTTGGAAGCTCTGATGACAGTTAAAAAAAAAAAGGAATACAAAACATATGCCTATCCAATAACACATTTGGGGTTTATTTTGTGTTATTTTGTTTTGTTTGTTCTTCCATAATACATTTTGAGTGAATGACCAGGTGGCTTCCAAGGTGGTCCTGGGAAAGAAATAACGTGTCTTTGTCAGCATATCAGACACAACATGAAGTCCAGCCCTCACTCTGAAACAGCAAAATCTTCCAGTTGGTGCCGGCCAAACTACAGAGATTTTGTTTCTGCCATCAAGTTAAATCTTCTGTCAGGGTTTTCTCTACTATGCGATCAGCATAAGATTTTCTTTAGTTCAGAGACCTTGTAATTTGGCATTTGTATTATGTACAGTGCCTTTTGAGCAATTGTTTGCTCGGTATTCCCCTTTGCTTTTGTTAATCCAGTTCCATAAATGTATATACATTTATGGCCAAGAAAATAAGGACATTTAGTAATTATCTGGTTGCCGGTGGATGCAGAAATCCATTGAAAATAATTCAATAATTCAGGCACAGAAGTGGAGTTCTGTTGAACTTGAACTGTTCAATTGGACTATCATAAGCTATGTATAACCATGAGACTTTCTTTTTGCTTAGTGCTGTAAATCAGTCGCAAAATGAAAAGAGTTCCTAGGTATACTGTAGACGAAGGACACAAAAAGCAATTTTGCTGCTGTGTTTTCCCTCTCAAGGCTTTAAAAATTCTGATTATTAATCTGCTGTGGGAAGTTTCTATCTGTGCTTCTTTCCAGTTATCTTGCAAGCAGGTATTCCAGGAGACTTGCTCTTTCTAAATCTAACCTTTCAATAGATAAATATTCTAGAGGCTGGGAAATCAACAAAAACCAAACAAAACCAAGCAAAACAAAACAAAACAAACAAACAAAAAACAACCCCATACCATGTGGTTTCTTCCACTAGTCACCAGAAAACAAATATCGATAGCATATTACAGGAGAGTAATGGTTCAGGCACTGCTCTCCATGTTGTTGAGGCACCCATGCATACAATGCCCAGGGCAAGGAGAAAAAGCAACATTTTATTGCCGATTTCCATGGTGCATCGTAAAGATTTGCAGATATAGCTCAAGAATGCCAAGTTCATTGCTGGGTCCGGAGAGGAAGGAAAGATAACCTGTGGTGGGGTGGGAGGAATATTTGGAAAAATAATGTACTATCAGCGTTTTTACCTTTCAGGCCATAGCTCAGACAAGATCTAAACCAAATATGAACTAAATCCCTCCTCTGTGTCTTTCGTTACCTTCCATACCCATCCCTCCTTCATCATTAAGCTCCTAGCAGCAGGATACCCCCTGTGCTTTCTCTCCTTTATCCAAATCCTTTATATTCACAGTCTTCTTATGGACGTTGAGGCCACAGATATGGACACTAAGCAAGCTAGGCTCTCACCTTTCCTTTCTCTGGGCAGCCTGTTGGCAGAAGAAGGTGATGCTACTCATAAATCTAATTGATGAGGAGAAGAGGTATTCCCTGATAGAGGAGAGACAATGAGAGATATGCACTTTACTAAGCTCCAAACTAAAACTTATTTTGGATAGCCATGGATTTGCAGTAATTTGACAATTTTTTACACTATTACTATAGTTATTTATTTATTTAAATATTTTATTTATTTTAGAGAGAAAGAGTGTGTGCATACTCACACACATGAGAGTGGGGGAGGGCAAGAGAGGAAGGGAGAGAGAGAATCTAGAGCCTACTCCATGTTGAGTATGGGGCCTGACATGGGGCTGGATCCCACAACTCCGAGATCACGACCTGAGCCAAAACCAAGAGTCAGATGCTTAACCAACTGAGCCACCCAGGTGCCCCTACTATTACTATAATTATTTTACTCAAAATTAAAAAAAAAATCAGTCATTATCTCCAACTGATTGATTACCCCTTATGATATGAATTCATTTACAGACACATAAACACACACACACATAGACACACACCCAGAATAAGGCAAAGAATTGAATCTCTTGATTGTGGTTAATAGATATGAATATTGTTCAAGTAGCACCTGCTATTTAGGTGAAGCAAAAACAGTAGGCCATGTTCCCTTAGGGTAACGTCTTGAAATTTTGATATTTTGGCTTATTGGACTATGGGATGTTCCCATTATCTTCTAGAGACCACAGAGTTGTATAACCAAAGGATAATCTTGACCAACCACTCAACCAATGTGTGAGTTTTCCTTCACAATATCTTCCAGCTTCTGGTTGAAGTATCTAAAGGGATTTGGAACTCACTGCCTTTCATTGCATCTTGGGTGGCTCCAAACACTACAATCTCCTTCCTTCTAGGGACATGGAATTTCTTATTTGCATGTTCCATACTTTGGTCCCGTATTAGTCTTTGCCATCATGTAGTCTGATTCTTCCACAGGGAGAAATTTCGATGAATATTATAGATGGACAAAGTTACAACTTATTTATATAATTCAGAAGAAGGAGATATTAAAAAGCAACCATTTGCAGCTTTATTTGTGGAGTTTTTTGGTGCTATTATATTTTGAAGTAATTTTCTATTATGGGTACAGCAAGGTGACATACATAGGTAAAGAATAGAGTTTCCCCAGAAGAAAGTGGGTAGTCAGACTGTCAAACATTCTTGAAATGTATCAGCACTTGGAAAAAGGATGTATAACACAGAAGAGAAGGAAAAAACTATTTTCTTTAGCCCCAGCCCCATGGAGACTATTCTAGAAATATAGAGAAGCTTAAGTGTACTTTTAGGTAGCAGGGAGCTCTGCAGCAAAGAACCACTCTAGTTGGGTAAGAGGTTGCTCTGTGGCCATCTAGAGAAGCCCTCTGTTCCAGACTCAGAGGGATGGGCTTCTGAGTCTTGAGAACAGCCCCATCTCATAGATGGTTGAAACCCTTTCCTGCATTAAAATCTTTTTTAATCTTCAAATGTCCTTACTCTCAATAAGTGTACAATCTGGGCTTAGCTGGACTGAAAGCTGGACTCCCAAGGCAGAAACCTTTAAAGCAGTAGTTCTTAGCCAGCACCAACCATTCTCACCCCTCCAGGGAGTGTTTGGTACTGTGTGAAGACATTGCTATTGTATAATCAGGGGTGCTACTACATCCAGTGGGTAAAGGCTGGTGATGATGCTAAACATACTGTGATACACATGGAAGCCCCTCAAAACAACGAATTTGCTGGCCACAAATATCATTAGAGCCGAGGCTCGGATATCCTGCTCTGAGGTATGCCTGCTGCCTCAGACCTGTGGGGGAGGTGCATATTCTGGCCCATGTGTGAAAACCAGGCTGGCCACCTGGAGCCAAGTCAAGCAAGTGGCAGAGACAGTGACAGGGACCGTATCAGTGTGTGGCATTCACGGTGGACAGAGTGGGGTCCCCTTGAAGTGGAGGAGACAACTTGAAAGGGAAATTGAGGTATTTCTATCATTCTGGTGATCCTGAGAAACATTAGGTTTCTCCAGTTAGTGTCTTCAGACAGTTAGATCCACTCTGATTCCATGAGTCCTTGAGCACTCTGAGGCAGGCAGTCTTGATTTGGATGTGATTGCCTTAGACCTTGATCAGCTGCAGCTTTTAAGGCAAAAAGTCAGTATCTCATCATTCAGAGCCTCACTGTTGTCTTTGGGCTGAGCATGTGAAATACCAAAACTTTTGCCATGCTTTAGCATAGGGCCTTATGGTCTTTAACAGGAGAATGTTTCAGCCTCTCCTTCCCCAGCCTTATCTGGCTATTAGTTTAGCGTTTGTTTGGGGTTTTTAATCCTTTCATCTGAAATATCCCATTCTTAGGCTGATTTTTAACTTCCATTTTGCTGAGTCTGTGATTCCAACTCAGTATATATGTCTATATATTTTCTGTTATCTTGGCACAAGAGATATTTGCTTGGATACACTCACAATGACAATAACTTTCTTTTGCATTCTAAGATTGATTTGAAGTATTACCGCACCATTTAGCACATTTGCATCATTTCTACATATTGTATTATAGTTGGCGATTTATTTGTTCACAGGGGCTATACCCATTGCAAACCAAAATGCAATAAATATCATTACAACTTATATTGTGTTTAGGCTCTATTTTTGCTATAGCACAAAGTGTCAAAAATCATTTGCTTTTTTTCTAAGATAGATGCCTTTTCTATAACGATATATGTGTTTAATTTCTGAATATGCCATCTTTTGTAATTTTCAGTGTTCTTGAAAAACTACCCCACCTAATTTGAATGGTTGGCCTGTGTTCTTTATAGCAATGATCATGTTTATGTAATCACTGTATTTCTTTTTTGAAATCCTTTCAAGTTGCAGAACTTTATTTATCAGTAACCAGAACTGATGGTCCACTACACACCTGGGGTTTAGAGGAGGGAGGTTTTATTTTTAATTTTTAATTTTTTTATTTTTTAAACATTTTTATTTTTATTTATTTGAGAGAGAGCACAAGAGAACAAGAGCACAAAGGGGTGGGAGAGGGAGAAAGAATCTGAAGCAGACTCCATGCGAGTGCAGAGCCTAGTGTGAGGCACAATCCCATGACCATGAGATCATGACCTGAGCTGAAGCCAAGAGTCGGATATTTAACCCACTGAGCCACCCAGATGCTGAGAAGGGAGGGTTTAGATATAAATGGTGTATACAACCCACAGTTGTTTGAATTTGAGGGAATTATAATCTAAGTTGAAACCAAACCCAGATTCCTCATTTCCTCATATCAATGATTGTTGTTTGATGATCCTTCTGCAGCTTTTGGGAATCAGATCCACCCGTGATTCAGTTTTTCCAATCATGACCTCTGAAAGGCCTTTCTGAAAACCAGGGAGAATGAAATGTTGAGTGTGCGTATCCTTAAGTTTTACAAAGTCATCCTAAGAACTCTTTAATTAAGGGTCAGTAACCCATGAATCCCCCCTCCTTCCAGGCTGGCCTGTTGATCTGGTCAGCTCAGAACTCTATGATGCAATTTGAGACAGAAGAAACAAAGACAATACAGAGTAGTGGTTTATTAGGGATGTATTATATTCCATGCCAATGTCAATATAAATGCAAAATAAAAAGCCTTGGAAAGAGCTCGTTGTTCTTCAGAATTTCATTAATCCAGGCACAAATAACAGAGGGCTGGTCCATCTCCCGGGCCCACCTCCTCCCCACCTTCAGTCATTGTTCAATTTTAAATAGTTTTAATGGCTCTGGAAGTATTCATGAATTCTGCTTGCTTCACTTTCCTAATCATGTTGTCGGCTTAAAATTCACATTTAATTAACCTCTTCACCCAAGGCATAAATCAATAATAAAGCTCCAAATGCTTACCATACAAATAGTGATTTCCATTTGGAGGGAAACTGTTGAAAATTAGACATTAGAACACCTGAAGAAAAGCAGAGAACTAGTGGTGTGGAGCTAAAAAGAGCAAACACATAAACTGGGATAATGAAAGCCCTGGATTTGAAAGGGAATATCCATTTATTCTGATTTCAGGGACAAATAGATGTTTAGGTTGGGTTCCAAAATAATGTTTTCTCTAGAAACATTAGAGGCAATCAAACATACTGATAAAGGAATGAGGTAGCATGCAAATTCTTAGGACGGAAAATGATAAAAGAAGAGGTGTTTCTTAAAGAAAGGAGCAGAAGGTTGACAAACACGATTCAAAATCTGGCACCAACATTTTTGCTATGTGAACTTCATAGTATATTTTCACATCTCTATGTGTCAATTTCCTTGTGAAATGGAAATCTTGACATCTACTTCATAGAATTATCCCAAGAATTAACCCTAAATATGTTAAACAGATGGAGGAGGCATTCAACATGTGTGCATCATGGTGAGCATGCACACATATATACACACACAGAATATGAGAGAGCTTGACCCTCAAATCACTATTGATTATATTGACACAAAGGAGTACTGGAACCCAAACCAAGACAACTGATTTTCTTTTCTGTAATTTTTAGCTAAGGGAGTTAGTTTCAGGGTCTCTCGGTTAAGGATGCTATTTAAATGCAAGGCAAGGAGGCATGTCTCCTGACAAGAAAAGAAAGCGGTATCTATTGGAGTTATAGATCAAATACAGGGACATACTACTGTTGCCAAGGGGGACATGGAGAACAGACCATGTGAGGTGGCAAAACCTTGTTTTCTGGATCACTCTGGGGTGACTGGAAAAATACTACATTAGCCTATTATTGTAGACCATGATTTTCCTCATCCAGGAACATTTAATATCAATGACCTACTTAGAGGTGATAGAGCAGATTTATAAAACTGGGTTCTAAGCAGGACAATATAAAATTACATAGTGATAATCATAACTCCTTTGATCTGGACACATATTTCTATGAAGGCCTTTTTTTGAACAGCACATTAAAAAATAATCTCCTTGATAAATCACCCTGCACAGAACTTTTCTAAAATTATAAAAGCTCTGAGATAGTTTTATATAAACTGCTAGATAGTTTTACATAAACTGCTATTAAACCAGAGCTCCCATGTCTCACTTCTTCTTCCATTTGCACTAAACAATTGATTTAATTGAGCCTAAATGTTGGAGTTGATATCAACCAGTAAAATTTTGACTTCTCATTTTTATTATAATAGGATATCCTTGAATACTTATTCTATTGTTCCACTCCTTAGCTATTCCTCTCAAATTTATGTAATTTGCACATTAAATGACCATGATCTTTTGTGTCCTTCACTCTATTTAAAAAGTTATCAAGGGTAAGAATTATTTCAGACTTGAGTAAGTAATAGGGACTAGATTTACCCTCACATCCTCACACCCTAAACAACTAGAAAACTGGGGAAAAATATGTGAAACAATGGTTGTCAGAACTTGAAGAATACTCAGTTAAGAATTGTGGTTTCTGAGAGAAGAGAGACAAATGCGATAAGCTTTAATATCACCCCAAATTACTGCCTAGACTAAGTTTTGAGGTTGCAACATAAGGAGGGGATACCTGGTTGTAGCCCAATGACCCTCTTCAGTTGAAGAGATTGAGATCAGCATTGAAAGATAAAACCCCCCTAGAATGTGTGGAACACATTTTCAGACAGGAGGGACTATACACTGAGAGGTCCAGAGATGTGTGTAGGTAGGAAACTCCCTCCCATCTTAGGCATACACGAGCAGTAATTATGCAAGGTCATGGAAGGAACCATGGAAAGCATTAAGGCAAATTATTCTCAAGCTCACCTAAGACTGGAAATCTGTAAACCAGACAGATGGAATGATCCAATACACAGGGCTTCTGTTAATGTCCTGAGAGGATATCACCTTTGGGATTGAACTGAATAAGCCTAAGACTAAAGACTAGACTGGACCCAATCTAACAAGCCTTAAAAACAAAATTTAAGTGATCAAACTGACACCAATACCTTAACTGCATGCCTGGAAAAAAGTACAATATTATTTAAAGGAATAAAACAAAATCCCAAACCCCCAAATATACATCTCAATGACTATTTAGGTTCCACATCCAATTCCACCATGAGGGTGGGGGTGGAAGGGTTGGGACGGGTGGGAGGGGTGGTTCCCACACCAACAAAGAAGTCTCTAGATAGCACCTGGGTGTCCTAGAATTCAGCTCAATTCTGACACCACCTACCCTGACATAGCATCAGATTCCACAGGGTAAGGGCTGTGTCTCAAGAAACTGCCCTCTGCTTCAGATGCTAATCATAAGTCCATGTTGTTACCTATGCTACTGACCAACTGGCTATAAATCAGGGGTCCCAATAACACCCTTGTTGAGCTTAATTAATTTGCTAGAGCAGCTCACAAAATTCAGGAAATCTGTTTACACTCTAGATTATAGGTTTATTACAAAGGGTATTCAAGGACACCACCAATCAATAGCCAGATGAGGAGACACAGAGGGCAAGCTTCTCTCCTTGTGGAACTTGGGGCCCACCTTGGCAGCACATGAAAGTATTCTAGTTCCCCAACCTGGAAGCTCTCTGAATATTCCCCACCACCAACAACTACTTTTTAATTAATGGAGGCTTCATTACATAGGCATGTTTGATTAAATCATTAGCCATTGATGATTGGTTTAACCTCTAGCCCTTTTGCCCTCTCTGAAAATCAGAGTGGAGCTGAACATTTCAACCTTTTATTCATGGTTGACTTCTCTGGCAACCAGCCCCCATCCTTAAGTGATTTCAAAAGTCACCCTATTAACATAAACCCAGTTATGATGGAAAGGGGCTTATCATAAATAACAAGACACCTATTTCAACTTTACAGCTCTGAAATGATTTTAGGAACTGAGGACAAGAGACCAAATTTATAACAAAAAGATGCTCCTGTTGCTTTTATTGCTAGGAAATTCCAAGCATTTAGGAGCTGTGAGCCAGGAACTGTGAGTAAAGACCAAATATATGTGAGAGAGATATATATCTGGTCATCCGAATAATCAAAAACATATCTCTTGTAAATCACAATAATTCATTGATATCCAATAGAAAATTACTAGGTGTTTCAACAAGTAGGAAAATAAGATACAGTAGAAAAATCAATCCATATAAACTGACTCAGAAACAGCAATGATGATAAATTTAGTAGATACTAAATTTAGTAGATATTAAAACACTAATCATAAATATGCTCAATATGCACAAGAATGGAACATGTGGATATGACAAAGAGAGACATAAATGACACAAAAAAAGACCCAAATGAAACTTCTAGAAATGAAAAATACAATATTTGAAATGAAAAGCACACCAGATTAATAGTAGATCATATACTTGATGTATTTAAGACCAGATTAGATAATACAAAAAACAGATGGGTAAACCTGAAGACACAGTAATAAAAATTGAACAAAACAGAGCATCAAGAAAAAAACGAAAAGAATCATAAACAATTAAAGGCATAAGTGACTTGTAGGATAATAGCCTGCAATCTAACGTATGTGTAATATGATCTCCAGAAAGAGGGGAGTAAAAACATTTGCAGATATGAATGTTGAAAATAGTCCAAATTTGAATTAAAAAAAAAAAAAACCTGTAAATTCATAGATCCAAGAAGCTCCACAAATTCCCTGAGGAATAAACATAAAAACAAAACAAAACAAAAAAACCCCACCATAATCAAGTTGTGGAAAACCAATGACAAAAAGATAAATATTAAAAACAGAAGAGAAAAGATATATGTGAAGTTTAAAAAAGTAAGAATGATGACATACTGCTTATAAGAAACTATGCAAACCAAAGACAATGGAGGAACATTTTTAAATATTTAAAGGAAAAAACAAAACAAACCTGTCAACCTAAAGTTTTTTTTTATCCAGTGAAAATATTTTTCAAAAATGAAAGTGAAATATTCTCAGACAAATAAAAGCTGAGAAAAGGCATTCCCAGCAGACTTGCTCTACATGAAACGTTAAAGTTTTTCAGGCAGAATCACATACACAAAACAATGAATAATGCTGGTAACAGAAATGAGCTGAGTAAATATATATTTTTCTCATTGAAAAATCTCTTTAAAAAATAATTGTCTGCTTAGGGCAAACATAATAAAAAATAGGCTGGGTTTACGACACGTAGAAGTAAAATGCTTGGCAATAGGACAACGTATAGAAGAAAAGAATGTACTTTTCAAGGGTTCTTATATTAATTGTGGAGTGCTGCAATATTATTTGAAAGTAGGCTGTGTTTTGAGGAAAGATGTTTCCTTTACCAACTTAGGTCCAGTGAGGCCTGCAGATAAACTGACAGATTTAACAGGAGAAAAGACAAAGTTCACTTACATATACATGTGGGAGCATTAGGATGAAGATGTGGTTTATACACCAATCTCCTAGGCAAAAGGAAAGGGGGAGAAAGGAATTCTATGGGAAAACAAATGGGATTTTTAGGAAAGACAAATAGAAGACAGGACAGTTTGTGATAGCATTTGTTTATGCAACTTTTCCAGTGTAACTGCTGAATCTCTTACCTGGCTGCAGAGCTCCTTTGGAGAAGGGATTTAGAACAACTCAACTATTTGAAGGCTCTGCTTTTATTCAAAGAAGGGAAATCTGAAAAGAGAACTTTCGAATTTGTTATCTTTCAGATGTGTTAAGTTAAAAATGCAAATTATGAATCATAAGGCAACAGTGAAAAGACAAAATAGTATATCTATTAAGTCAAGAGTTGAAATAAAGTAAAACCACACAAAATACTCAACTGTTCCAATAGAAGGCAGAACTGAGGGAAAAGAAAATGAAGGCCAACTGGACAATTAGAAAACAAGTAGCAATATAGTAGCTGTGACAAAGTATCAATCATAGAAAATTATAAATTAGATTCACCAAAATAGTTAACTTGAAGGACATTGCCAAAAGAATTAAAAAGCAAACCACAGACTAGAAGAAAATATTTATATAACATATCTGATAAAGGATTTCTATCCAAAATACACAAAGAACTTTTACAACCCCATAATAAGAACAACAACCCAAATTTTAAAATGGGCTGAAGATTTGAATAGATCTATTACCAATGAAGGTATACAAATGACAAAAAAAACACAAGAAAAAAGTTCACCATCACTTCTCATTAGGAAAATGAAAGTTAACTCCAAAATGTAAAGCAATGAAAGTGAAACCATGATGAGATACTACCACACATCATTTAGAATGGCTAAATACCAAAGAGGTCTGAGGAGCAACTCAAATTCTCATGTTACTGATGGAAATGCAAAATATCAGAGCCATTTTGGAAAACATTTTGGGGTTCCTTATAAATTTAGGCATACCCTTACCCATTCAACACAACAACCACACTCCTATGAAATTAATCCAGAGAAATAAAGGCATATATCCACATAGACTTGTTTGTTCAAAGTAGATTAAAAACAAACAAAAACAAAACTGGAAACAATCTAAACAATTCAAATCCCCAACAACTGTTGAATGGATCAACTAATCGTGGTTATAACCATACACTGGAATAAGTAAGCAGTAATGAGAAATAATGAACATTCAATGACATGCATGGACTGCAAAAGCATTATTCTAAATGAAAGAAGATAGAAAGGAAGAGAATTTACACGCTTTACATTCCATTTACATGAAATGCTAGAGAGGTTAAATCCTAGTGACAGAAAGTAGCCTGGTGGTTGCTGATGACCTAGTGATGACCTAGGAGGAAGCCACTGACTGCAAGGGCCCCTGGGGGATGTTTTTAGACTATAGGAACTTTTCTATATCTTGATGGTGGTGATTCTTTCATGTCTGAAACAGTTCTTAAACTCCTCAATTTTTATGGTATGTAAATGTTGTCTCCATAACGCTATTTTTTTTAATTATCAAAATCAAGCATTTCTTATGTCCCAGGCCTTGTGCTAGAAACAAGAATTAAATCAACCAACCAAACAACTGCAGTCCCTTCTTTTATTATATAGTTGGGGAGCTAGACAACAAATTTAGTAATTGCCAACATAATATGATATGTGATATAAGTGTATCACAGGGTTCTAAGTAATATTGAGGACTTGGGGAAAATTACCAGATGAGTGGCTAAGGATGGCAAAGTGTATGTCCCTATTTTGGCAACCTACTAAATTCACATCTTCCACTAATTCAAACCATAAAAAGGCAAATAAATTTGCATATTAGAATTTTGAAAATTTTGTAAACAAGATGGACATGTTTAAATTGAATTTCTTTTTTTATGCTTTTTTACTGTCTGTTTTAGCTTTTTAATTATTTTTATTTTTTTACTTTATTCTTTTTTTGTATATTTTTTATTGGAGTTCAATTTGCCAACATATAGTGTAACACCCAGTGCTCATCCTGTCAAGTCCCCCCCTCAGTGCCCATCACCCAGTCACCCCAACCCCCCACCCACCTCCCTTCCACTACCCCTTGTTCATTTCCCAGAGTTAGGAGTCTCTCAGGTTCTGTCACCTACTCTGATATTTCCCATTCATTTTCTCTCCTTTCCCCTTTAATCCCTTTCACTATTTCTTATATTCCCCGTATGAAGGAAACCATTTGATGATTGTCCTCTGATAGACTTACTTCACTCAGCATAATACCCTCCAGTTCCATCCACATCGAAGCAAATGGTGAGTATTCATTGTTTGTAATGGCTGAGTAATATTCCAGTGTATACATAGACCACATCTTCTTTATCCATTCATCTTTCAAGGGACACCGAGGCTCCTTCCACAGTTTGGCTATTGTGGACATTGCTGCTATAAACATTGGGGTGCAGGTGTCCTGCCGTTTCACTGCATCTGTATCTTTGGGGTAAATCCCCAGCAGTGCAATTGCTGGGTCACAGGGCAGTTCTATTTTTAACTCTTTGAGGAACCTCCTCACAGTTTTCCAGAGTGGCTGCACCAGTTCACATTCCCACCAACAGTGCAGGAGGCTTCCCCTTTCTCCACATCCTCTCCAACATTTGTTGTTTCCTGTCTTGTTAATTTTCCCCATTCTCACTGGTGTGAGGTGGTATCTCGTTGCGGTTTTGATTTGTATTTCCCCGATGGCAAGTGATGCGGAGCATTTTCTCTTGTGCTTGTTGGCCATGTCTATGTCTTCTTTGGCGAAATTTCTGTTCATATCTTTTACCCATTTCATGATTGAATTGCTTGTTTCTTTGCTGTTGAGTTTAATAAGTTCTTTTTTTTTTAAAGATTTTTAATAAGTTCTTTATAGATCTTGGATACTAGCCCTTGATCTGATATGTCATTTGCAAACATCTTCTCCCATTCTGTAGGTTGCCTTTTGGTTTGTTGACTGTTTCTTTTGCTGTGCAGAAGCTTTTTATCTTGATTAAGTCCCAATAATTCATTTTTGCTTTTGTTTCCCTTGCCTTCATAGATGTATCTTGCAAGAAGTTGCTGTGGCCAAGTTCAAAAAAGGTATTGCTGGGTTCTCCTCCAGGATTTTGATGGATTCTTATCTCACATTTAGATCCTTCATCCATTTTGAATTTATCTTTGTGTATGGTGTATTAAATTGAATTTCTTAAGAGAATTGTCTCTTTTTTTGTGTGCACCACTTCTCCTCTTATTTTGCCTTCATTTTTGTAAATTATAACATAGATATAGTAGGCCACACAAATCTTAATTGTACCACACAACAGATTTTTGTATACATACATTCCCTCATAACTACCACCTAGATCAAGATTTAGTACATTTTTAGATTTTTTTTTTTTTCCGTTTTTAAGGCCCCTGATTGCTCGTTGATTATTTATTGGCAGTTTGGAATTTGAGAACAGAGGGCAATGCTGTCTCTCTATGGAAAAACTGTAGAGGAAGATCAAAATTGTCATTGCTACTTATAAGAACTGTTCAGCACGATCAATTTTGACTCTGTCAGCTTCATTATGAAGATAGCTAATTTAGGTAACATTTGTAAGCACTCCCAGGGTGAAGCATGTCTTTCTAAGAGAGGTAAATATCAATATTCTGCCCTTGGGAAAGCTATTGGAATTTTAAAATCATTTCACTACAGGTAGAAAATTATAATTTTCAATAGGAACATGTTGAACCCTGAATAAGATGAGGGCCTACTAGCAAATCTCCTCTGTGCTTTTGTGTAAGAAAAAAAATCCCTTTGTGAATTGACCTTAAAATGCACTTTAATCTATGGCAATAATCTATGGTTATCCACTTGAAATAATAATTAATGCTAATGAAATCGATAATTAGGAGCCATTCTCAATTTTAATTAGACATACAAGTATTCTAATTAACCAGTTTTGGACTTTGTCTTGAAGTTGAAGGTCTTCTGTTCCTTGACAGACAATGAGGACAGCTCAGGAAAAAAGAAAACAACCACATCCTCCTTCAATTAGACTCCACATCAGATGGCTCCTACTGTTGTTTTCTGTCCGTGTAGTAGTTGCTGAGAAAAGTCCCTCTCCAGGAAAATGGAATCCATTTCTGGAAAGAGGGATACAATGCACACAGTGTTATTTGGCACCACCAATTTCTCTTAACAGTTCCAAATGCCCCACCTTCAGACTTGTTTCACTACATATTACCTGGAACTATTTCTGTCCTCAATGCCAAGCTCACAGCAAATGAGAACTGACCATGTACTAAGGTCTGAGAAAGTGATGAAATATGAAACTGGAAAAGCGGATGGGGGGAATGAGTTATAGATTTCCTTAGCTTCAGGTTTTCCCTTTCCCTAACCTCCATGAATCAAAACTAGTTTGAGATGCTCAGTCTTTGCTTAATCTTGCCCTATTAATGGGACATGGTGGTTGGTTTGTGGACCCATTGTATCACTGAAGCAACATTTTATTTTATTTACGTGTTTTAAAGCTTTTTTTCTTAATTTCAGAGAGAGAGCAAGAGAGAGAGAGTAAGAGAGAATGAGAGAGTGAGTGAGCACAAGTGGGGGAGGAGGGAGGAATAGAGGGAGAGGGAGGAGCAGGAACCCCACTGAGCAGGGAGCCAGATTTGGGACTCAATCCCGGGACCCTGAAAACATGACCTGTGCCAAAGGCATTAACTGACTGAGCCACCCAGGTGCTCCTGAAGCTATATTTTAAAAGATATTATCCAGGAATAAGTGATGTTATAAGCTCTTTCCAACATTAGCAAAACAGAGTTTCTGGACCACAAGGCCTTTTGCCTTCCTTCAGATCATCTTTTCTGGGCAATCGTCTGTTCTATCTCCGTACAATACAGAGCTTACTCAGGCAGTTGGGATGTCTCACTACCTGGATGGCAAGCAGATGACATTGAGGAGATCACCTCTGTCACTGGGAGAACTATGCCTGGCAGTTTGTTTAACTCAGCTCATTCCAAAAGCATCTATAGACAACATACTCTGCTCTCTTAAAGACTAGTGAAACTGGGATGCCTGGATGGCTCAGTGGTTGAGCGTCTGCCTTTGGCTCAGGGTGTGATCTCCGGGTCCTGGGATGGAATTCCATATCAGACTCCCCAGAGAGAGCCTGCTTCTCCCTCTGCCTGTGTCTCTGCCTTTCTCTCTGTGTCTCTCATGAATAAATAAATAAAATCTTTTTAAAAAGGCTAGTAATACTGAGGCACTGTATAGTCTAGTGTTTCCCCCTAGAATCTCAGTGGCTTTCTCTGAATTCACTTTAACTCTGTCAGGACATGAAGGCTACTCTTCTGAGATTGAAGCAGGCTAGTTTCTACAGTGCCACCATTCCAGCATCTCTGCCTTGTTGACTAGAAGTGTTCAGATCTAAAGACACAAGCCTGCAAACATCCCAGACTCTGATCATCCCCACTGCAGTTGTCACTCTTAGGACACATATCATCAGAATGAGACAGGTTTGTTTGTTTCATTTTCAAACAAAAGAGAATGGCTTGCTGCCCAGTCTACTCGTTTAAGGCCCTAACAGATCACTAAGCATTATTTTTCAAGATAGAATTTTAAAGTGCCCCAGAGTGTCAACACTGTGGGAAATTGGGTAACTGTCTCTGGAAGCTTTTGCTTTTTGTTAAATGGAGTATTTATTTGGAATAATTTGGGATAAACATTTAATTTGTGATAATTTGGGCTAATAGAAAAAATAGCATGACACCCCTGTATATTCCTCACACAGTGTCAGTTTTCCCCATTTATCTTCCATTACCATGCTACATTTGTCAAAACTAAGGAACCAGCACAGATACATTAAACTCTAGATTTATTTTAATTCTAGCAGTTTTTCCATTAATGTCAATTTTTTTTTTTTTCTGTTCCAGGATCCAAATGTGGATGGGTCCTCTTTCCATCTAATGTGAAGTCCTTTCTAGAATTTACCTTCAGATAGCAGTATTTTCTTTCCAGTGAATTCTTTCGGTCTGCTTTGGATCTTAATAGGAACAGTACTAAAGCCCTGAGCTCCATGTTACATGTTGTTTTGTTCCTCTCCGTGGTGAACCCACCTCATACTTACTGCTCTGGATCAAACCAAAAGAGAGTCGAAGGGTGATGGGTTTTTAAAAGTGTCCTTCATCGGTTTTAGCAAGGACACAGTAGAGGTAAGCCCAGTCTTCTTTCATTCTCTCTTCCTTTATTTTTTTCTGAGTAAAAACATTTAGGTCAAATGTATCTGAACTAAAAAGCAGCTGAATTTTCCCTAGAATCAATAAAACGCTTCCACAGCATCCACACTGAAACAGACAAAACCTTCGTCAACGCCCCTGACAGGCAACCAGTCTCTCCTTTGTGCACCTGTAGGGTCACTCTTAGGATGCAGTCTTTAATTGAAAAAAAAAAAAAAAAAAAAAAGTCCTTCAGACCTCAAAGAGTAGCAGAAAGGGCATTATTCCTCCGTCTGGGCAGTTGTGAAGCATCATAATAGATTCCTTTTGCAAAACCATTCTCGCTAACACCAGCCCACCAAGTCTCTTTAAAGCTTATTAAGCACAGACATTTAGTTGCTCTTTTTTTTTCTTCTAAACCTGAAGTTTTCCTCCTCTAGAACCAATGTCAGTTCACAGTAGCTCAGTTTATCAACGCATCTAAAAAGAAGGAGAAAGCAATTATTTCTGAGAGTAGCCAAGGCTGTGCTTGCGGGGTGGGGAGGAAATTGTGACAAGGATTTTAGTATATTTAATTCACTTATTCCCTGAGTGAAAGGTGAAAATTATAGAGGGTTTTTAAAATTTTTTATTTTTTATATACACTGCCTAGAGAATTATTACAAGTCTATACTGTTACATGATTACATGGACAAAGCATCCAGCTAAAATTATCACTTTGAATTTGATAATGAACTCTTTCAGTTTGGATTGAGTTTGGGTTTCACATTGCTTCACAGTAAATCTTCATAATTTAGGATCACATTAATAGGAATCTAAAATATGATGGATGGGTTGGTTTGAAGTTTCATTGATACAATTGTGAAAGCATGTTTCTTTGTAAATTAACCTGATAAACAAAGACTGTGGGCAAAGGTTTAATCCTGTCAATAAGAACCGCTGCTGTCAAATATTGAGGGTGCTCAACTGATTGGGATAAAATACGAAATTGTTTTGTTTTTCCACTAACTGTTATTAATTCTGCTCTGCTGACTTGCCATCCTCATTTCCTGAAGAATAGAAAATGAAGTCTTATTTCATAATATTCAGTTATGTTTGATTATTAAAAGTTATGTAGTTCTATTCCTTAAAAAAAAAAACCCTATTATCACAACTGATTCAAAAATACAACTTCCTCACCCCTCTAGCAGGAGGATAAACCAGTGGGGCCAGTGACCTCATGGGAGAATTTTGCACTCTCCCATGCTCTTTCTCTGGTACTTGCACCACACATTCCCACACAACCTTCATCTCTTGGTTCCTTTCTTCCTCAGGCCCCTCTGCCCCTGCCTCCTGATTATCCCATCCCTGGTGTATGATAGCACCATGCTAGCCAGTGGATGCACAGATGTCAAAGCATAAACAAAATGTCAGACTCCCCTTTTGGCAGAGTCTCAGGCTATAAAGAGATTCTCTTGTGGATTCTTTTCTTTGGCTGCTATCCATAAGTGCATTAATCGAAAAGTGCTTATATGTACACTTAGCTTTTAATTCACATGTCAGTTAGAACTTTGAAAACTGGCAAACTGCTTTACAAATGCTTAAATAAAATGAAGGAAAAAAACCTAAGATCATGTCATCAGGTTAGACATTGAAGTTGTGCTTTTTTGCCATTTGTCTTATAAATTTGGGGAGTACATAAACAGTTTTTGAGGAGAAAAGTAGATATATATTTTTAAATTGTCCATGAAATAAGCCAAAAAAGTGATTGTTAATATCCAAATGAGGTATTAACCTAAAACCATTAGCTATATCATTTGCTTTATCTTATCTATTGTATGAATGTAGCAAGTTGAAATGAAGGCCCTTCCACTCATGAAAATACTGTTGACAATGGTAATGACAAACTTTACGTTCTAGGACTGATTTAATCTTGTTCTAAATCCCATCAACCCCGAGAAGCAGGAAGTCAGATCATCCACTGGAACTGTCTCAGCACAGCCTAGATATTCTGTTTCCTTTATTCCAAAGGGATTTTGATCTCAAGGGTGAAAGCAGAGAACCCAAGTCTAACCTCTTGCTCCTTGCTCCTTGTGCTCTTTTCTCGTTTTCCCTCTCATACTAGAAGCTCTTTTCCTCCCCTCTTCCAGAGTGACCAGAATTCCAGTTCTACCATATTTTCATCTTCTCTATATATAGACCTTTCTTTAAAATACTGTTATTCATTTACTTGTGCCCACAATCTTCATATCCTAGATTTAATGGTGGGAACACAACAGTGGAAAGAAAAACATAGATTGGTAATCAAGAAAATATTTCCAAAATGTTGTCCTTACTACAGAAATATTTGGGTGTAAATTTGTGACATAATGATATTCCAGGCTAATTTTTTTTCTTTAATCCTGTGCTATTATCACCCATTTCCATGACTATGAAATTGATATGACAATCACCCATTTCCAATTTCATGAAATTGGAGCATGTGGCTGCAGTTCATGTTCTGGGTCTTTTCCAACATGACCTATAAACTCAATTTTTATACCAGTGATGATTATGTTTTACTGTTTCTTTATCTGGGAGCTACCCTGCTATGTGAATCAATGTTTTCTAATCTTTATTTCTAATCTTTATTTAAAATATAATAAAGTAGCCCACTCAGGAAACACAAGGCTACAGGCTATACTCTCAGAACTGCTATAAAACACTCTATAGCTAAGTAGTTGGGTATGTAGTTGGTAACCCGGACATAAACTTGCATAATGTTAGAGTAGAATTCACGTGGCCATATTTCAATACTGCCTATGGGAAAGAAAAAAAAAAGTCGGTGGGTAGTTTAAAGCGTACTATTACAAAATTAGAGAGTATGTTTCTAACAGAATTATTTTCTACCACTTCTCAAAGTTTTAAGTTTACCACAAATAAATGAAAATTAATTATATTCACATAGATCTAAAAAGTTCTCAGCTCTAATTTGTCTACTATGAACTTCAACAAATGGCATTTAGAAGCTGATGTACAGGCTTTAGAAAGGAATTTAAACTGCATTTATATTCCTAATACATATGGTTCTCTGCCATAGGGTCAAGTCTGCCATCTTTGACCAAGTTTTCAGCTTTGGGACGGAACCTCACAGAGAATCAACAGAAGAAGATAGTGGCTTGCTGGGTGAACTGGGCGGTATGACAGCTTCTGAAACAGCCATAACAGAATACTCCTGAATGCATAGATTCCTTATTTTTAAAATCCAGATTTTCATGATCAGCTTAATCTAAATTAGGGAAGTTGGATGATATCTTTTAAAATAGACTTCTCTAGGTAGCGATACTTCTTATAATCTAACCTCAGAGATTCAAAGTTCATCTTTTTAAAGTTAGCTAAAGAGATACCTTCCAGACAACAACAGAGAAGTACCAAAGTGATCTAAACTCTCTGGACCATAGTTTCCTCAGAGTTAAAATGGGGGAGAGAGAAAAGTGAGGTCTTAATCCTTGGCTTGTCTGAAAAAACAAGACAGATTTTAGACTCTGTATTTCTGAACTATTTTCTTCGTGAGCAAAATGAGGACATGACTCAATCGAAAACAATGGTCTGATATGCATGTGTCTTGATGGTTTCTTTCCTGTTTGTGTGAATACTTTGGGACAAAGTGAATTTGAAGCACTAAAAGGGTTGCCTTTTAGGGTATTTTCAAATTGATAACAAATGTATTATGTATCGGTACTCATAACAATTTGGATTATGGGGGCAAAAGGAAAATCTTTAAACAATTCAAAGTAATAAACTGAAATTAAGTTTAGTGATGGAATTTCAAAAGCATTTGATGCTTCTTATATAAAGCTTACCCTTAAATAGTTTGGACCTTTTGGTACAATTTAATAAATATAGGTAAATTGTTTTGAAAGCAAATAAAAAACATGGAGACAACATAAGGGTAAATTAAAGCTAGTCATATGCCATTTGTCATCAATTCTGAGTCAATGTAGCACGATTTAACAGATTTACGCAAGAAAAGTATTAAAACAAAATAAAAAAAATTTGGTGATAGGAGAGCCCAGGAAGGAAAGAATAAACCAATAATTAAATATGTGCCTCAAATATCTTTTGTCTCTCCAACATAACACATTATGGCTTTCAAACTCAGTTAGGAAGTGCTTTTCTTTTTCATACTTCTTTTCTTGCTATCAACTCTTAGTTAAAGCAAGTGTCCTGGTTCACTGGGCATCACATTTCAATCTCTCTGACATGATTGGCAAATATGGCTGCTGCTCTGAGATTTAGCCCTTCGCCAACCAGGTGGTGACGATTTCAGTAATATTCTCATATTCAAATAGATTGTATCTCACAAGGCCCCTGACAGTTCCTCACTTACTCATCCTTGCAACACTTCAAGAGAGAAGACAGAGTTTGGCTAATCATGCCCTGGAGTAGAGAAATCAGAGATCCATATGGATAAAGAGTTGACAGGGAAAGACAGCACAATGGAATGTCACAAAGCAAATCCACCATAAGGAATCAGAAATGCTGAACGATTTTCAAGGTCAAAAATATGCTTCTAAATATATTCCCTTTAAAATCCTCTTTCTATCCATAATCATTTAAGAATGGAAAAGGAGATACACATTTTACCATTCTTTATTTGGTGGATTGGTTTGTGTGAGGGTATCTGAGAAACCCTTCCCCCTTCTTGGATTTCTGCCTCCAAGAAAGCTGGCAGGTCCATTTCTCCTAAAACAGACCTAGCTTGGTTTAACCCTGAATGAAAGCTGGCATCAGGATTGGCAGAAAGTTTACAGCTCACAAACTGCTACTTCCTGGGGTGAGCTACTACTCAAATGACAAAGGACTATGAACTAATTTGCTTATTCTTTGACACTGCCAGTTAATTGTAGTTATTATGTATAAAGTATTGGTACACAATTATTATAATACAAAGACATTAATAGACTTATAATGTTAGTGCATGTACTACATATATTTAAAAGTTTTGCATTTGCTTGTTTTGGGGGGGTTGGTTATTAAGGATTAAAAGACTATACTTGTGGAAAAAATAAGACTTTCATTTCTGAGTGAGGATATGTTTCTACTTATTTATCAGGGAGAAGACAATCATGATCATTTTTCCCCCATGTAATCAACATGTTTTGAGAAATCTGTGTTTGATGTCAGGGAGACTGATGAAGGCAGTGGGGAGCATGAGATTTTTCAGCATCCTCTATCATGAACTATGCTGTAACAAAAAGATTTCTTCTGGCCCAACCTCATAAAGGAATAATACTTCAACACCCAGTCATAGAACAATAAAAAACTAATATGTAGAATCTAGTGCAACTATGTCATTTTTAAAATATTTGAATAAACTTTTTATGTTAGATAGTGTTAAATTTATAGAAAATATATAATGATAGTGCAGAGCATTCCCATATACTCCACACCTAATTTTTCCTATTAACTTCTTCTATTATTGTGGTCCATTTGCAAAATAACAAATATTATTATTTATAATATATTTATTTATTATGTATTTATAATTACTTATTATTTATAATAATATAAAATAACAAGTAATAAACTAATGC
This sequence comes from Canis aureus, assembly GCF_053574225.1. Taxonomy (NCBI): domain Eukaryota; kingdom Metazoa; phylum Chordata; class Mammalia; order Carnivora; family Canidae; genus Canis; species Canis aureus. The sequence continues at coordinate 37,888,943 of NC_135625.1, read as the reverse complement.
TGATACATTATTATTCACTAAATTTAATTCTTTATTTGGATTTCATTAATGTTTCTCTAGCCACCTTTTTCTGTTCCAGGATCCCATCCAATATATCACTTTTCAGTTAGCTGTAAAGTCTCCTTAGGCTTCTCCTTAGTCACTTATCCATTTATTTGTTTATATCACTATGAATTCATGGATAGTATTTTATTTTGTGGATTATACTTTGAGTTATAATCCAATACCGTATTATATATTTTGTTGCTCAAGTTTTTCTAGCTTTACCACTAGGAGCCTGTTCTGCTGGTTCCTGTGTCCTGGCATATTGTTCTGGGAGCTCTTTCCTACTTTCTGACACTACAAGACCTTCCAAGTTCATCTGGCATATTTCCTGCCTGAGTTGTCGTATCAGACATTTTTTCTAAGTAGCCCTGGTTTCTTGTACTGGAGAATGGTATTAGAAATGAAGATCTGAGCACTGGCAAACATGTCCTTCTACAGATTGCACAACTGAGGCTCAGAGAAGTTAAGGGATTTGCTCAAGATCCAAAGGTGACCAGTGGCAAAGCTAACACTGGGACACAAGTTATCTTGATGCTTGGGTCACTGATCTAGCCATTCTATTACTCTGTCTTTCCTGTCACATTCCAGGACACATAGCCTTCATGGGCATATAAATGAAAAACTGGGTCTTTTGCCCCAGTAGTCTAGACATTCTGAGTGTCCTGCAGTTACGTGCATTTTTATTTATGCAGGACTTTGAAGCCTCATCATGAAAGAGAAGATGAAAGCATAAGAAATTCAGCTATCTTAATAATGACAAAGGAAACCATGAAGGGCTGTTTCCCTATGTAGGGTATGGTTTAGGTAATGCAGAGAATATCAGGTGTGTCTTCATATACTTGGACAATGTGCTGTGTAATATATTTGTGTGAATGTTTTATCTTCCAAGATCCTCATCAGTTTGTCAGAACCCTTTCAGACATGTGTCTTTACAGCCTTGTTGACCTAAAGGCATGTCTACTTGCATACACATCTATAAAGAGCAACAATAACTCTTGTAGCTGGAAATTTGATATCTGTTGCAAAATACTAAAGAGTAATGCATATTATCCCTTTTTGGAAGAGACAGGTAGTGCATTTCCCTGCAGTCTTTGTGATGTACAAAATTTAGTGATCAACTAGTACCTAAAGCATATGAAAACCCTTGACAATATTCTTTGGTGCTAGAGGGCAAGCATAGTATACATCTCCTATCATCTTATTATATATATTTATATATGGTCTAATTTCATATTTATTTTAAAGGTCAGAAGATCATTTTAATATTAATGCCTTAGGATTATTTCTTTTTTATCTCTACAAGATGTGTTTCTGGTAGATTCCATGCATTTAATAGTGAGTCATTCTTATCACTCTGGCTGGTTATTACCAAGATTGTTTCAGCTATTATGGGTAATGCAAAGATGAATAAATCCTAGTTTGTGGTGATAAAATGATACCCTAACTTATATTTTACCGATGACCTCCATAGCTTCTAGCACAATATACCATACACAATAAGCATTAAGCAAGCAATCATTATTTAACAAATTAATAGCCAATCCATATAATATTGGGCCTTTACATTTTCCACTAGTAATTGTTTCATTAAAATATTTACAAGGCAATTGGTCAATATTGCAAATTCTTTGTTAGAAAAGTTTAAATGATTATTTCCTCATGTGTATCAATATCTTTGTAGTTTTGGTATTAAGCCCTGTAAAATAATAACTGAGCCCATCACTATATGGGCTTCCTTTCTTATCTATCTCATAAGTGAAGAAGTAGTAAGCAATCTCTGAGGTACCATTGTCCTAAATACCTATACTTAATGGTTGAATTGTTCCTAGTAGTAAAGGGCTTAAGCACCCAGATTTTATTTATTTTTCCTTAAAATGGGACTATATTTTATTTTATTTTGTTTTACTTTTTAAATGGGGACTATACTTTAAATACACATCCTTAGGGGTGACTGGGTGGCTCAGTTAAGTCCAACACTGAGCGTGGAGTCTGCTTAAGATTCTCTCTCTCCCTCTCATTCTGCTGCCTCTCCTTCCCACCCTGCTTACTCTCTTCCTCTATAAATAAGTAAGTAAGTAAGTAAGTAAATAAATAAATAAATAAACAAATGCACATCCTTAGAAGCAATTTCTGTCAATTATTATAATTTTGGCATATAAAAGAAAGAACTTGGTATACTTTTGAAACTTATGTACATTGTTCAAATTCCAAAATGTCAGGGTTTTTTTTTTACCCTTTTATTATCTTAAATTTTATTTTAAATCTACATATTATATGTGATTGCAATTAATGCAAATGTATGACATTTATACCAATTACTCATCCTGCAGCAATCAACCAATTGCTAGTACTAAATGTTTAATGCAGGCAAAGCTTCTCACTCAGTAGTAAGAATAATCACATTTTTACTTACATTTATATTGGCTCATCAATATCTGTCTATGTATGTAATTTATTGGAACACTATCTGATGGAATATGGTCAGAGACAGAGTTAAGACTTTTATTTTTTTTTAATTTTTATTTATTTATGATAGTCACACAGAGAGAGAGAAAGAGAGAGGCAGAGACACAGGCAGAGGGAGAAGCAGGCTCCATGCACCGGGAGCCCAACGTGGGATTTGATCCCGGGTCTCCAGGGCCAAAGGCAGGCACAAAACCGCTGCGCCACCCAGGGATCCCAGAGTTAAGACTTTTAAATAATGAGTCATTTTATATGGGTTTGTACTAAATAAAGCTAATTGATGTTAAAGGCAACATCTTCAAAGAGCTTGTTAAGGGGTTTTTAGATGCTCAAATACACATATTTCTTCTTTTTTTCCTGATTCTATAAATTGAATACATTTCTATGCTATCTAAAGCAATTATCCCCCATCCCAAATGGACAAGGATCATTGCTACTTTTATAGCCCTTCTGGTCTGTTCCACAACTTTTGTAATGAGTGGCTGAGTTTGAAAGTAGCAGATCTGTATGAAAACATTGAAGGAATTTTTCCTGCTTGTCTGGATAAAACGTTAAGCATATCATCTACCTGAAAAATTTGGTCAGTGTGTACAGATCGGCTGGTGGTTCTTGTGTAAACGACTTTCCATCTCACCAGAGGTCTCTCAGGTTTCCTGCTTTCTGTTCTCAGAGGAAGAGAAAGTTCCTCGGAACTAATTTCTTGGGACACATAGGTGGCTCAGTGGTTGAGTGTCTGCCTGTGGTTCAGGTTGTGATCCTGGGATGGAGTCCCACATTGGACTCCCCATGGGGATCCTACTTTTCCCTCTGCCCGTGTCTCTGCCTCTCTTCCTGTGTCTCTCATGAATAAACAAAAGCCTTAAAAAAACACTAATTTCTCAATGAAAACGTACACACAAACACACACACTAAAATAAAAAAACAGCAGATACTAAAAGTGGGCCATGTTTAACTTTGTTCTTGAATTTTAGTTAGCAAATTGTAACACTTTTCTTCATTCTTGACTCATAATTTTTAAAATCCAGGGAACCTTCTTTGGTTTTAGTTTAATTTTCTTATGAAAGTTCAAGTTAGTCTCGGTTTCCTATTCCTGTTAAGAATTTCTTTGGTAGAACAAATCCAGAAAAAACATAACAAGATCCCCTAAACTTATCAAATTAAAATGAACCTATGAGGAAAGGTAAAGGCATTTGGGTTAACTTAACTCAAAGTCAATCTCCCATATTCTAAATCCTTGTGAGTGTTCAACACACCCAAGACTAAGTCGTGGTCTTTCATTTGGCATATTATCATTCTCTGAACTGGCATCTGGACTAAGTTCCCTGATCTGTAAAGATTTCATTTTCCTCTTTGAGGATTAAGTGAAATTCTTCCCATCTAACAAAGGAGCAGGTTATTAATATACCCCACAATTGCTTGTTTTCCTTTTATTAAGTGATATAAGTTGAAAACAATAACAATCCAGAGATATTGCTGAGATTGTCATCATAGTCTGAATATCCAAATGCTCAGCCTTACGGAATTTTGAGCATATTGCCATGATACTAAGGAGAAATGTACCAAAATGTTATCTCTTCAGAGCATATAAGACAAAACGGAATTTGTAGAACATAATCATAAAGGAAGATTGGTCAGCCTCACTAAACAGAAGTTTTGGAGAAGCAGTGGGATAAATACATTGCTCAGAGAACATCTGGGGCAGAGAAATGGGTGCAATGCTTTGGGAACTACACAGCTTGATATAGGATTCTGGCCTCTTCCTTCTGGCTCTACAATCCCATCTCATACTTCTATTCCATGGCCTATTTGTTTAGCGGCAAGCATTTAGTAGCATGTCAATGAACACAGGAGTTGCCAAACTATGGTCCATGAGTCAAATCTGGCCCAATGCCTGATTTTGTAAATAAAGTTTTATTGGAACATGGCCATAATCCTTCATTTGTACATTGCCTATGACTATTTTGGGGCTACCACAGCTGGGTTCAGTAGTTAAAACAGATATAGTATGGCTCCTATAGCCTAAAATATTTTCCTATCTGATTCTTTGATAAAAAGTTTGCTAACTCTGAACAGAAAGGATTAGTTGATAACTCTGGATTTGCAAACATTAACATTTACTGGCTCAAAAAAACACTAATCATATATGTCCTATATTTCTTCATTGAATAACTCAGCATTTCAAATCCTAGATCATTTTCTCATTTTCCCTGCAAAGAAAACTGTGTGCAGCATGTTAGGGAAGGAAATAAATAGCCCAGCAGGAAGGAAATTCAGAATCCTTCCTCTGACTCCACTGCTTTTCTCTACAGAGTGACTTGAAAACCCTAAGAATATAATGGACAGTAGCATCTCATGCTTCTTTTCAGCTCATCATTACTGGTTTTGCAAGAAGGCACAGACTTCTTGAGATTTCACTCTAGGGTTGGGTTCTTTTGTAGGCACACACACATGCACACACACACACACACACACACAGCTAGCCTGCACACATGCATGCCCAGCACCTTCCCTCATTTTGCATGTCCACTCAGGTGCTGACCGCCAGCTGGCATGAATGACAGATGATGCTAACTTTCAACAGATGTCTTTCTGACCCCAAAGATAATGGAAATGACAAATAATAACTTTGTAATTACCTTAACTCCAACCAAAGCATAAGCTGAAAAATAACCAGATGAGAACTACAGGGAACATGTGGGACTGACTTCCCTATTAAGCATGTTTAAGTGTCCCCCGTGCTGCGCAGCTCAGAGGCTGTGCCAAGAGAGCAGGGAAGGCAGCCGAACATGCACCCAACCATAAATCTTCTTGGCCCCATGATAAACAAACAAGATTTCAGCATCTGCACGCACAGCTGATGAGAAAGGGAGAAATGAAGATTAAATGGAAACTAGGGCACTGGCAGAGCTTGCAGTTTTACAGGGCTTTGGATCAGATAAAAGCTCTCCAATTAAAAATACATTTAAAAAAAAATACATTTTAAATGCTCACATTCTCTTCTGTGTGTTGTGTCTGGTCCTCGAGAAGAAACAATAGGAAAGCGTCCCTCCCCCACCCCCCCAAAAAACAAATAGAACTTTGAAATGTTGAGAGGACAGTTTGCCTTTGGTTAATATTCTTAGTCTGGGAAGTGGGTGAGGCAAGATGGTGACATGTAGTGCGCCATTTCTAACTCTGGCCAATAGCATGGCCATCTGGGCTTCATCACACCTTGAGGATGACAGAGAGACCCCTGAGCCTGGTGAAACTTTCTTTTATTTTTAGGAATCTAGAGGCTATTTGAAGTAAGTTTTTGAATAAACACCAGAAAGTGAATTTGTTTAGTTGGTCTAAAAACCCTGACCATCCTGTGTATTCCTAGGTGGAGATCAACTAATCTCCAGGTAGAAACAATTCTTATTTATGATGATTAATTTTATGTGTCAACTTGACAAGGCCACAGGGTATCCAGTTATTTGGTCTATCATTATTCTGGGTATATCTGTTAAGGTTTTTGGATGAGATTAATGTTTAAATAAGTACATTGAGTGAAGCAGATTGCCATTTCCAATGTAGGTGGGCCATATCCAATTAATTGAAGGCCTGAACAGAACAAAAAGGCTGATTCTTCTCTAAATAAGAGAAAAATCCTTCTGTCCGATGGCCTTCAAACGAGAGCATCAGACTTTCTCTTTCCTTTAGACTCAAACTGAAACATCAACTCTTCCTGGATTTTGAGCCTGCTGGCCTTGGATCATAACTACACCAATAGTTCTTTTGGGGCTCCAGCTTACTAACTCACCCTGAGGATCTTGGGACTTGCCAGCCTCCATATAGCATGAGGAAATTCCTTAAATTTACACACACACACACACACACACACACATGAGTCCAACTGGTTCTGTTTCTCTGGATAATGCTAACCAGTTCACCACAGACTGAGGCTAAGTATCTTAGGACATGCATGAGATGGCAATGATCTCACTGAAATTTTCTCTGTAACTTCCTCCCATCAATAGCTATAACAGAACCATACAAAGACAATTGCCATGATCACCTTCTGCAGGCTAACCATGTGCATTTGATCTAGCCATTCCTTATTCAACATAATTTGAATTCTTCCAGCTTGCAGTCACTCTTCCTTAAATGTCCTACACATATCACACTTAAAGTGTGTCTTGCAGCCTTCTGTAGGTACTGAACAGCATGATCACTTCCTGAATTCTAGGGCTGTAGATCCACTAATGCAGCATCTATTGGCAGTAGCTTTCTTGAGGATTGTGTTGGGTTCTGACCCAATTAACCTAAAATACCCCAGCTACCCTAGATGTTTCTGCAAAACTGCATCTTTTTCTTTATGTAGTAAAATTTTTTTTTTCAGTACAGAAACATATGAAGCCATAATCTCAACTGTTACCTACAAGCTGTTTTCCCTTGGATAACATTTTTAGACCAAGTATTTCTTCTAAGCTCCAACATCAGTTCAATCACCTATTGGGATGTCCATCAGTAATCTCCTAGATGTAAGCTCCACAAAGGAAGGAATTTGTTTGTTTAAATCACTATGTATGTCCAGCACCAAGAGTAGTGTCTGACATCTAGTAGGAATGCTGTCTGCAAACATTGTTAAGTGAATAAATAAGTGAATCTTAAAGTTAACATGTTCAAATACAGTCTTACCACCTTATCTCTCTTCTTACATGTCTTCTCAGGAATCTTACCACCATCTCTACGAGCACCAAAGCCAAAAATTCGAGAGTCTACCTATATTACACTCTCTATACCTCATATATCCAATTATATTTTAAGAAACACTTATTTCTCACTTGAGTGACTCTCAGATTGATCCCCATTTCTCTTACCATATTGCTTAAATGTAGGTCCTCGTTCTCCCTACTGATGTTTTACTAGTTACTCCCTAACTAATCACTAAATTCTTGCCCCTACTCTTTTAATCCAAGCATTCTTCATACTTCTGTCAAAGTGGTCTTTCTGAAATGTAAGTCTTATCAAATTTTTGTACTGCTTAAAATCCTTTGGTGGCTTCCAATCAGGATCGGGGTTGATTCCAAATTCCTTAGCAAGGCACTCATTATTCTAAGCTCCTTCATGATCTGATCCATTCCTAACTTTCTAGCTTCATTGTTACTTCCTTGCCCACTAGATGTTCTATTTTCCAGCTGTAATGAACATGCCACACTCTCCCCTCTGACCTGGACATGTGTTATTGTCTTTGTTTCTTCTATTTATTTATAGAGTTAACTACAACTAAACCATTCAAGAAATGGTTACCAATCATCTCTAGCCTGAATAAAACACCTTTGTCCATGCTTACAGGACACCTGTGCATATCTTTATTGTAGACAATCATAACAAAGTGTGATAAGTGCACTCTTTCACACTCGACTCTAAACATGTACAAATTTGTATCCTGAGTGCTCATCCTAGTATTCGGGACATACTAAGTGCTCCAGCGAATGAATTGCCCTCTATTAAGCATGTTGCAAAAAGTGGGAGAAGTATCAAGTGAGTAGGAGACATTCTAGAACAAGTGATCCACAGGAGCAAAAGCACAGAGGCAAGATAACTCTTCTGTGTCTTCAATATTCAAGTACACATAGTTCAAGAAAGGAGGTAGAGAGCCAGAAGGCTAGAAAAAAAAAAGTTGTTTTTAATGAAGAGAATTTCTGAGGTCATTGAGTTGCCATCTGGCCATTTCTAGTTGTCCAAGCCAGCAATAAATTATATGCATCATACAGACCTTCCTCTGAGTGTCCCACATCTCCCATTTTGCACTATCTCCCCTTCATCAGCAACAACACATAAAGCTCCTGAGTTCAGCACAAATTATCTTGTTAGCAAGGTTTTCCCTTCAGTGCTGCCTTTTTGCAACTCAATCTCTCTAATGCTGACTGCTAAAATGGCTTGATGTCCAGATGTAGATTCAACATCTGAGTCAGGAGATCTGAAATTTGTTCCAGCATTGTGGAAATGTGCTGGCAGATGTGATAGTGATTTATCTCTAGCACGTTTATTGGAACATTCCAAAGCCCTGAACAAAAATAACTCACATTTATGGAATGCTCGTTTTGTACAGGGTATTGTTCCAATTATCCTACATGCATAATCTCACAATATTCCTATGAGATATATATCATTATTAACCCCATTTTATAGACAAGGTCGTTGAGGTACAGGGTGGTCAGGGAAACTACAAACTCACACAGCTGGCAAGGTTTGGAGTCAGAATTTTTCAGGTGTAGCTTCAAGTTTCAAACTCCATGAACTTAATCATTATTCTATGGTGCTTCTTTAAAATGGGCAAGAAATACAAGGAAAAAGTACAGCTTCTAATATTGACTTTGCTATAAACTATGTGATTTTGGATAAGTCAGAACCCCATAAAACTTAATTTATTTCTCTGTACAATGACAGAATCTGTGTTAAAGATCAGACTTCAAATATTTTTGCTTCCAAAGCCCTTAACAATGTTTTAAAAAAAATTGTATCCCCTTGTACATTTTAAAAGGACATCTAGATTTTAAATATGTTTGAATATTTGCAAAAAAAAGTACTTTCTAGCATTTTATAAATACAGATTTTTTAAATAAAACTTTTCTATTAGCCTTTTAAGATAAGTACTCCAGCTCTCTTCTGGTTACTATTTGCATGGTATATCTTTTTCAATCCAACTATGTCTTGATATAAACTATTTCTTTGTACAGCACATATGATTAAATCTTGCTTTTTCTTCTCTAGTCTGATGATTTGTGCCTTTTGATTGGAGTCTTTAGTGCATTCATACTTAATATAATTATTGACGTGATTGGATTTATGCTTGCCAATTTTCTATTTGTCTTCTACATATCTTGTGTATTTTTATTGTTGTCATTTTTTTTATTGTTGTCATTTTTGACTGTTTCTCCTTTACTGTCTTTTTTTTGTATAACCAGTATATTTTAGTAAATTTTTAGTAATTTTAAATCACTCTGTAAAGATTTTAGCTTTGATGTTTTTTAGTTAACTTTAAAAAAAGGTTTACACTAAGGTTTACAACGTGCATTTTCCTTTGATAAAATTATATATATTTAAGGTGTATACAGTATGATGATTTAATATATATACACAGTAGATGATTATTATAGCCAAGCTAATTAACATCCTCCATCACCTCACATAGTTGCCATGTTTTTGTTGATGAGAGCATCTAAGATCTACTCTCTTAACAAATTTCCAGTATTCAATACAATATCTTACTGTACTGAATATTCATGTACAATAGATCTCTAGACTTATTCATCCTACCAAACTGCAACTTTGTATCCATTGGCCCTCATCTTCCCATTTTCCCCATATCCCACCTTAATTTATCACAGGTCACTTCAGATTTGACTGACCCATTCTAGTAAAATAAAGCTCCATTCGCCTCTCCTTGGTGCTAAAATTGTCATATATATTGCATCTATATAGGCTGTGAACACAGTTGAAGTGTTGTAGTCACTGCTTTAATCAATCTTATGAGTATGTTTAAGAAATTAAGAGAAACAAAAATATATAGTAAGAGTATTTTGTATTTCTCTGCTCTTTATTCCTTCATGTATATTTGTCTTCATGCCTAATTGTCATTTCCTTTCAGCCTAAAAAAGGACAGATGTGCTAGCAAAAAAATTCTCTTAAGTTTTGGTTACCTTGGAATGCCCTTATTTTGCCTCATTTTTGAAGGATAGTTTTGCTGGATAAAGAATCCTTGATTGACAGATCATGAATGTCTATAACCCAGTAAGTATGAGGCAATTAGGAGTTGGAGAAGCATTCCCCCAAAGAAGTATATCCTTTGGAGATTCAGTTGCTATGGAATATCAATGGTCTATTATAGTTAGAAAACAGTGGTTTCTTTGCAATAGGGATTCTCAGAGTTTTTAAATGCTAATATGTGTCTTGACTCTTAAAGAAGGTAGAGCTTAAAATGTTTCCAGAACTTTTCTGATTTTCTATAGAAAATCTTTTCTACTGAGTGTCCTCACTTAACTAGTGTTCTACAAACATATGTTGAAAAATGTTGATCTGGTTTGGATAAGTAAACTGAGGCATAGAAAGAAAGAGTTTGACCAAATGGATGAATCAATGGCTCAGTGAAAAGAATAACAAGATGATTATATTTCCATTCTATTCACTCCTAGTAGCCTTACAGATGGATCAGGTTATTGGAGAAGTAAAGGTTATGACCTTTATTGACACTCAAGGAAATATATTATGATTTGATTGTCATTGGGCTTTTTGTTGTTAATTAGTGCCCCATGTTTGATCATATAGCTTTATAAGTAGAAGTTCATTTATTATCTTTACCTTCATGTACCTATATGCCTGACCGTTACAGCTCACACTGAGTAGGAAAAAAATGCACAGTTGAAGCATCCTTACTTTATAATTATATTCTGATTGCTGAGGCATTATCAGGGCATTCTACAAAGCTCAACTAATGCAAACTTAATTCTCCTTTAATACCACTCCCAGAAAGAGTTTAACTTGAAAACAGTAAGATTTCTTTTTGAGTCTGTAGATTATTTTAAATACTGGTTGCTGGGTTTTATATACTGTATACAAGGGAAAAAATAGAAAGTCAGAAGGTTCTATTATTTCTTATCTTCTGAAGGGGACAGGGAAAAGCACAATGCTTACAGTGGTCAGCTTTGTAGTTTGGGTGATGATTGTAGGAAATCTGGAAAATGACTGCAGAGCAAACAGGTAGACCATTACACAAAGCATGTAACGACTCCTCCAGTAAGATATATGAGAAAGGATTATGTCTTTTACAGAAATACAATCATTAATGTGGTTACTATTTGTTGAACTCTTGCTATATATCATTTTATCCATACAACTATCCAGTGACATAGCTATTACTAATTCTTTTCATTATAAAAATCAGGAAAATAAGCTAGAAATATTAAGTGAAATGCATAAGATTCACCCCAGGTCTTGTCTATGACTCCACATCTATGCTTTTAATTACTGTTCTACACTGTGGGTAACCATATAACAGTGATTCTCAGTCTGGTTTCCTAACCAAATCAATAAGAACTGGGCACTTGATAGAAATGCAAATGTTTGGATCCCATCCTAGACCTACTGAATCAGAAGCTCTGGGGATAGGGCCCAGCAATCCATTTTAACTAACCCTGCAGGTGATTCTGAGACTCTCTAAAGCTTGAGAAGTACTGTCATTTTAGCATGACATTTGGTAAACGTGTTTCGGGTTCAGGTATATTTTAAGAGACAATTTTAGGGATTTTTTTTTTACTACACATTAGAAATCATCTCGTTTTCAATGTCAATCTACAGGGAACATTAGAGCATATACCTTATATCTTATTTATAAAAGTTCAGGGCAAGAAATGGTTTTTTTCTCTTCATCTTATTTCCTATATCAGTTAAGTGATCCCAAGTGCCACTGCATTGATTGTATAGGCATCTGATCCCACTGCCTTTGGAGAAGCCAATCTTACTTGCATTCTAGTCTTCTGAGATTTAATCTTCTCATGTATATACCCCACCTAAATCCCAGAATTCATCAGTATCCAAGACAGTCTCTGGCACATAACAGGAAATTAATGATCATTAATTAAATGATGTGTTAAACTGCTATAAGCTCTGACACAGATTTTAATGATTCTTCTAGGTACTCTTTTGAAAGTGAATTCTTAATATTTGCTCACTATCTGATTGATTTGGGTATAACAAGAGTCTACCAAAGTCAGGCATCATCATATTTCATTAAAATGTACATGACAAATGTGGTCACTATTCTTCAAATGTGGATTCCCCTAATGTACCATGCTTCCCAGGAATCATGTCCTGTATAGTGACATTGGGTTAATTTCCAGAATAGATCCTAAAAAACAAAACAAAACAAAACAAAAAAACAGGCTGTGTCTGCTCTGGTTTCTTGGAATACATGTTCAAGTAAAAACCAACTACTATGTAAGAAGTCTATACTGAGACCTTCATGCTCTAGGCATCTAGCTAAATAGAGAGACTATATGGATAGAGAGAAATACCCAGTCAACTTCCAACTGTTCTGGGCTTCTCAGGTGAGGCACAAAACTTGTAGGTTACAAAGTTATCAGATATCGAGCCCAGCCAGGCCTTTAGTTAGGTTCCATCTACCAGAGGACTTTAGTTGCCCCATCTACAATGGAAATAAAATGAGCTGAGACACAAATAGCCCAGGTAAGCTCAGTCACTTAGAGAACAGTGAGCAACAATAATAAACTATTGTTTTAAGTCACCATATTTTGGGGGTAGTTTGTATATAGCAATAGAAAATAACAATTGGTCAGGGTTTAAAGGTATCCCGTATGTTGGACATATGTTACGGTGCCTAAATATAATACAATGAGCTAAAAGAGAAGGGAAAGGTCTATGTATAATTCATTTCCTTTTGCTAGATTTAGCAACACATTGGGGTTGCTTAAATGTGAACTGTAAGTGCTCTTATTGTAAGCATAAAAACTAAATTTGCATGGCAGGTAGTGTTGCATAATGCGTATTTCAGTTGAGTTAGAAATTTCTATAATAGCAAAGGGAATATTTTTATGAGTGTCCATGAAAGGAAAAACAATGTGTATTCTGTTAAATAGTTTATAACTTGAGTTACACTGTATATTAAGTAAATCAGTTTCTTTTTTTTTTTTTTTTTTGGCAAATCAGTTTCTAATACCACCCAAGAAAAGTGACTGTTGACTGGCACCACTTCCATAAAGCAGTGAAGACTTATATCATATTAAGCAGCACCTAGTTCTTCATTCAGAGAGCCAGGTGGACATATATTACATGTTTCAGATTGGGGCTTTCCGTGTGACACCTGGTGAACCCTTCTAGTTAGCCTAATACAGCTTAATATCTGTCAAATTCCTGACCTCACAAAAACTTTTATATTAAAATTCTATCTTTTATCCCTCCTCCAAAACATAGAGAACAAAATGCACTTACTATTTATCACATAGTATATATGTTAGCTTTATCCTGTATGCAACTAAATCATAATGTATTTATAGGCAAAAATATTTTTCAAACTTTTGAGATATAACTATCATTGTGTAAGTTAAAGATGTACAATGTGTTGACTTGATGTACTCATATATTGTAAAATGATTCCCACCATAGCATTAACTAACACCTGTATCATATCACATAATTACCATTTTCTTTTTGTGATGAGAACATTTAAGATCAAGTCTTCTAGCAACTTTTAAGTATATAATAAAGTATTACAATAGATTCCCCAGAACTTGCACATTTTATAACTGGAAGTTTGTATCCTTTGACCAAAATCTTTCCGTTTCCCCTAGCCCAATATAATGTATATCCTGCCTCTGTTGGATGCAATGTTCTGTGTATGTCTTTCAGTTTCACATATTCTAAACTATAGCTGAACTCCAATGTTTCTTTCTTGATTTTCTGTCTGAAAATGGAATATTGAAGTCTCCTACTATTATTATATTTTTGTCTATGTATCCCTTCAGATCTATTAGTTTTTGCCCAATATATTCAGGTAATTTAATGTTGGGTGCATATACATTTATGATTATTACATTTCTTTTGGTGAATTAATCTCATCATTATGTAATGACCTACATTTCTCTTGGTAAAGTCTAATTTGTCTGATATAATGATAGCTTCTCCTGCTTTCTTTTGATTTCCACTTGAATGGAATATCTTTTTCTTTAAGTCTATATGGATCCTTAAAACTGAAGCGAATCTCTTATAGGCACCATATATTTGGGTCTTGTTTTTATTTTGTTTTTTTAATCCAGCCAGCCATCTATATCTTTTGATTGGGGAATTCAATCCATTTATATTTAGAGTAATTATGAATAGATAAAAATTTACTAATGCCCTCTTATCAGTTGTTTTCTGGCTTTTTTCTATTTTTCTTATTCCTTTCTTCCTCTCTTATCCCTTCTTTTGTGAATCGATGACATTACAGTATTATGCTTTGATTCTCTTTTTATATCTTTTGTAAATCAACTGTAGGTGTCTGCTTTGTGGTTATCATAAGACTCACATAAAACATTGCAATATATATAGTATAAAATAGACATACATACATATATGTGTTACACCTCTTCTTTTATATTTTTGATGTCGCGATTTACACCTTTTTATATGTTGTATCTATGAACAAATTATTGTAGCTGTAGGTATTTTCAGTACTCTACCTTTAACATTTATACTAGAGTTAAGCAGTTAATACACCACCATATTGCAGTATAGAGTATTCTGAATTTGACTACATGCCTGACTTTGCTATTGCATTATATATTTTCAGATGTTTTCATGCTAACTAACATCCTTTCATTTCAGATTGAAAAATTCTTTTCAGCATTTCTTGTTAAGGCCGGTCGGTGGTGATGAATTCCTCTAGCATTTGTTTATTAGGGAAAGTCTTTATCTCACCTTCATTTCTGAAAGACAACATTGTTGGATAAAGTATTATTGGATGATGTTTTCTCCCTCTCAACACTTTGAATGCATCATCTCATTCTCTCCTGGCTTACAAGGTCTTGAGAAAACCAGTATTGCCTAATGGGAGTTCTTTCATAGGAAATATTTTCCACTCTTGCTTCTTTACAATTCTCTTTGTTTTGGTATTAGAAGTTCATTTTAGTAGGTCTTGGAAAAGTTAGTTTTGGATCAAAACTTTGGGGCACCTATTAGCTTCATGAACTTGGATGTATAAATATCTCTACAGGTTTGGAAAGTTTTCAGCCATTATTTTATTTTATTTTTTTATTTATTCATGAGAGACACACACAAAGAGAGAGGCAGAGACACAGGCAGAGGGAGAAAACAGGCTCCATGCAGGGAGCCCGATGAGGGACTCGATCCTGGATCTCCAGGATCACGCCCTGGGCAGAAGGCAGAGCTAAACCGCTGAGCCACTGGGGCTGCCTGCCATTATTTTTGTAAAATAAGCTTTTTCTATCCCTTTTTGCACCTTTTCTCCTGGGACTGCAATGATGCATACATTGTTTCTTTCAGTGATGTCCCATAAGTCATGTAGCTTTTCTTCATTCTCTTTCATTCTTTTTGTTCCTCGGATTAGATATTTTCAATTGATCTGTTTTCTCACTCAATTATTCTCTCTTCTTGAACAAGTCTGCTATTGAAGCTCCACTGAATTCTTCAGTTCAACCACTGTATTTTTCAGCCTCAAAATTAGTTTTTTTTTATGTTTTCTATATCTTTGTTGAACTTCTCATTGTGTTCTTATACTTTTTCCTGATATGGTTTTGTTTTGCTTTGTTTTGTTTTAATCTGTGTTCTCTTGTAGCTCTCTGAGCAATTTTTGGAACAATTATTTTGAATTCTTTGTCAGGAAATTCTTGTATCTTCATTTCTTTGGACCAGTTACTGGAAGCTTATATATATTACCTTGGTGGAGTCATGTTTCCAATTCTTCATGATTCCTGTAGCCTTGCACATTTGAAGAAGCAGTCACCTCTTCTAGACTTTATGGACTAACTTTAGCAAGGGAAGACTTTCACCTATAAATGGAAGCACACTGGAGCTCGCTGTGCCCCTGGATCTAGTGTCAGGGCACTGTCTCAAGTTGGGGGTATGATGTCTACTTGGTTCAGTCTGTTTGGGCTCATGGTATCAAGTGTGTGGTCCTAGGCAAGTATCAGTTGTGGGGGGAGGAGAATGTTCTCACAGTGGCTGCAAGGGCTGTTGGGTTCCTCAGTGGCACCTCCATGTTGAGTAGCTAGGGACCAGGACAGCACTCATGGCTGGAGCCAGTGGAGTGAGCACTCAGCAGACATATACACAGGTGGACTGGAGCCAACCATGGGTTTACTAGCAGCTTAGGATTCCTGGAAGCCAGCATGCTGTCCTGTAGCAGCACAATGTCCTCCAAGGAATACAAACTACAGAGGAGGGCCATGATGAGGGTCAGGCTGGTTTTATGCACAAGTGTAGCTAGAGAGGCTAGCTGTATGTGATCATAGTGATGCAAGTCAGCAACAGAAGACAAGGTCTGATCTAGGCCCACAAGCAGCTGCAGAGCCTCCAGCTGTTGGCGTGTCCTCCCATGGCTACGCAGCTCCCCCTGGCAGGTTCACTGTAGGATAGAACAGTTGTGTGCCTATGAACAGCCAGAGGAGCTAGCCCAAGCATGCATGTGGCAGAAAGGGTCAACTGCAGGGGTTTAGGCTGGCATCTTGTACTCCTACAGCTACAGAGCTGGTTGTAGTTTCTAGGCTCTGGCCGGGGCAGGGGTGGGGAGGGAGTGAAGAGAGGCCCCAGCAACTGGCATTAGCAAGCATGAATATGTGTGGAATGTTGAAATTTGCAGGGGGTCTGCAGTGGCCATGCTGTCTATTTGGTTCCTTTGGTGGTAAAGCTGCTAGATTTGGCTGAAGAATAGATCACTGTGAACCACAATCATTGCCAATACATCACTGCTAGTGGCGACTCTTGCTTTGCTTCCTGGTTCCTACTCTCTCTATACATCTCAGCTTTGCCAACTTAGTTGAGGTGAAACCAAAGTAGGACCTTAGTCCAGTGCCTTAAAGGACTGGGGAAGCTGGCTGATCTCCTGGCTTTTCCTTTCTGGCAAAAAGGACTTTTTCTAGCTGAGAAGTTCCCTCTTGCACTGTACAATGCTGGCTTGGGGAATGGGATGATGAATGCAAAATGAAGCTGTCTCATCTCTCTTCTTGTGTGGTTATTCTCAGGTTTTTTTTGTTCTGTTATGTTGTCATAAATTTGTAAGTAGACTCCAGAGTTCTCCCAGAGCTGTTTCTGATCAAGGGTGGCTGTGTAATTGTTGATTTTTGTTGGAATTTCCTATGCTGCCATTTTGGTGACTTCTGGTAAAGGTCATTTCTTAATTCCTTTTTATATCTCCCACAGTACCTAACTTTTGTATAACTTAAAATCTTTAATAAATATTTATCAGATGAAGAAATGGAATGATTGCATGGTACATTTGAAAGATACTGCATTTTGTTTTACAGACTGAGATACTTAAAGGACTATTGATAAGATCTTATTTTTATGTAATCTCTATATCCAATATGGGCCTTGAACTCAAAACCCTGAGATCAAGAGTGGCATGCTTCACCAGTGGAGCCAGCCAAGCACCCCTAGGATTTTTGATATATTTTGATTGTTTTTCCTCAATCTCTGATTTGCCTGCTGAGGTCTTCACTTTATTCTCAAATTTCATTCATCTATTCAAAACACAGACTCCTTTGCAGAAAGGCATTGATTTTAAACCTGTAATAGTCCTGTGATCACCACCAGACTCACTACTCTCAGATCACTTCTTGGCTTGACTTAAGTAACAAACACTCCCTAAACACCTCTGTGTTTTATCTGTTATAAAGTCCTTCCTTAGAGAAAACTTTTGGAAAATAATTTACAAAGTCATATGCAAGTATTCAACCCTTCATAAAATATTAAATCTGTATAATAGTTGACCAGTGATCTAAGCAATTGGCATTTACATGCTTTATATATACTTTAAAAGAATCTTGGTATGATGTTTAATCTTGAGGTAATGGAGAGAGTGTTTTGCAGCATCCTCTGGATTACCCCTGGCACTTGGTCTCTCGGTTTATAACACAAGAATGTTCATCTGTCCATAATTTGGAGAATTTGGTTCACGTGATACTAAAAAAAGCCCACCTGCCAAGAAAGAATACAGTGTGGCTATGTGCTGCACAGTAGCTTAGGCATCACATAGCCACACTTCCACTAAATACTTCAACAGCTAGTTTTGAAACAGGAAATTCTTTAGGAGGTCTCCAACTACTTGAGCAAATTCTACCAAATTCTACTAAAAGATTTCATATGGTGTATCACACACACACACATACACTCACACATGCACACAGCTTTCCAGAGTGGAAAGGAAAGCCCAGCAGGCAGTGAAGTCTCCTTTTTTGCTCCTCTCAAAAGCTTCTTCCATTCCCCTTTCCTTAAGAACCTCATTACTAACTACTCTTTCCTCTCTCCAGCCTATTTTCACTAATATTCTCAAAGATTCAGGGGTGGAAAAAGAGGAAATTAAGAAAAAAAGCACCCTCTTCTTTAAAAGGTTGGGGAACCCTGATAAATGTCTAATTGTGGACCATTTTTCACTGAGCCGATAGATGGGAAGAAAGAGGGAGGCATCAGGGATGCAATAAAATTTAGTACATATGAGGAATTGAAACCTAAGGGGTTGATGGCTCTATTACTCTGCTTGAGCTGCTAGAGCAAAATACCATCAACTGAGGTTTAAATAAAAAAACATTTATTTCTCACAGCACTGAAAGCCGAGAAGTCCAAGACCAAGATGCCAGTAGACTTGCTGTCTGGTGCAAATCCTTTTTCTGGTTTGTATTCAGACACCACTCATGTCTCTTCCTATGAGGACACTAATCTCATTTATGAGGGCTCCACCCTCATGACCCAAATACCTCCAAAGAACCCCCTACCTTCTAACGACCTTCCCATTGGGGGTTGGGCTCTACTATATGAATTTGGCAAGGGGACGCAAGTATTCAATCCATAGCAGTGGCTTTAGACAGGGTAGACGCCAAGGAAATCTATGAGGGGAGCAGAGTAGAAGGATAGATTTTGCCATGAGATTTCAAAATCCAGCAACAAAATCCTTGGAACTATGGGATTCATTCTGCTCAACTGATTTCCTCTCTCCATTCCACCCTCCTCTTCAGAACTGTTTATTTTTTTAAAGATTTTTTATTTATTCATGAGAGACAGAGAGAGAGAGAGAGAGAAAGAGAGAGAGAGGCAGAGACACAGGCAGAGAGAGAAGCAGGCTCCATGCAGGGAGCCCGATGTGGGTGGGACTCAATCTCGGGACTCCAGGATCATGCCCTGGACTGTAAGCAGGTGCTCAATCACTGAGCCACCCAGGTGTCCCCAGAACTGATTTTTGAAAAATTTTAGGTGCAAAATTTTCACATACTTATTGACAGCTCTGGCTAAGACTATAAAAGTTATATAATAATGGTTATAATGCTACTGAAAAAAATGAAGCCAGCCCTTTCTCATTTCCATCAAGTCCCAGGAAAGTGGCATAGCTGTGTGGCTGCTTAAAACATCTTTTTTGTGTTCTTCAAACCAGTATACCTTAATTCTGTCTCAGAAAAATCACTGGTAAGGCTGTTGGAGATTGGATATGGTGAAGAAATACTAACCTTTGGCACCCATACATTTCAAATTTGTTAGCTATGGAAGTTACTCTCATTTTGTTCATGAATACATGCAGCTTGGGCATCCAGATAGACAATACATGCTTGAATTCCAGTGATGATGGGCAGCTGACACAGCTCCCTGTGCTCCCCAACTTCAGACCTTCTGATTCAGTAGATCTGGAGTGGGACCTGAGAATTTGCATTTGTAACTACTGCCCAGGTGATACTGATGCTGGTCAACTGTGAACCATACTTTAAAAATCCATCTTTGCTTCAGGTACCACAGTAGTAACTTGCTTCTTAACATATCCCTCATTGGTTGTTTTTTCTTCCCTCCCTCTTTTGCTCCCTTACCAGTATTTCTGAAATCATCTTGCAGGTAAACTATTTATACTCAATCCTTAATTCAGGCCTGCTTCTTTATTTTTAAGACTTATTTATTTATTTTTAAGAATTATTTATTCATGAGAGGCACAGAGAGAGAGGCAGAGATATAGACAGAAGGAGAAGCAGGCTCCTGGGGAGCCTGATGCGGACTTGATCCCAAGACCCCAGGATCATGACCTGAGCCAAAGGCAGATGCTCAACCATTGAGCCACCCAGGCATCCCTGCAGGCCTGCTTCTAGGGAAACACAAAATAAGACAACCATCTAGACTATTCTTGCCATGATAAACATGGGAGCCTCCTTGCTTAGAGAGATTAGGTTACATGTCCCATGTAACACAAGTGGAAAAGTCTAGCTGTGAACCATCACATGATGCTGTCTCCTTGACATAATGCTCGCCCCTTATAGAGTGCTCCATGAAGGTTAGAATTAAATTCATTAGTGTTGATCAACTATCTCACAAGTATTAGAATCAGAACTTGCTATTGTTTGAAGTCTCAAAGTTACCACTACAAGTATTTCATGTTTTAGAGCAGACCCATGCATCTGGAGAGGTGACCAAATTTGTTTAAGCAATTCTCCCAGCACCTGAAGACTGGGATGGATTTGGCTCTGCATTGACACTATGGTCCTTTAGTAGAATTGTGGTCTAGGGTTGCACTCTGAAAACTCAAATGGCAGCCTGGACAAGTTTACAGCTGTTTAATAGCCGGAGTCTGAACATCCTAATGCCCTCCTCTGGAGATAATTAGACCCACTGTCTGCTGTCACTGCTGCCCTTTGATTCCTTGTTTTGTATTAGCCAAGAACCCAGCTCCATCTCCCTAAAGTATGTATCATCTTTGCTTCAGCTCACCACTCTTAGACAATTTTGTGGTGATTTTTTTTCTCCCTTCTTTTTTATGGAGGATGGGAATTTTTTCCTCTGCACAGAACAAAGCATATGTTGCAATTTTTGAGTGGTCTTATGATTGAATCACACCACTCTTTAAACAGACTTGTCTAAAATTTAGAGGTGGTTGAATATTCAAAGCTTAAAATCAGACAGGGCTCTGGCTTCATAGATCAGTCAATCACTGAGCACTGGGAGCCCAGAGAGAATTGTACGTAACAGGAAAATAATATGTAATTGCGTGAACGATTCACTTTATTGGTTTCCTTGGGATTAAGCTTGTACCATCTATAGTAGTTTTGACAGCAAAGGAAGAAGAAAAGGGGAAAACTGTGTGCAATTTTCATAACTTATTCTTAATAGAATGAAATTTGAATTGAATTGTGATAAGCTAAAAAAAAAAAAAAAGAAAGAAATGCTTAAAGTGAATTTAAGTTCAAGCTGATTTACTTTAATTAATTTCAGTGATGGTGAAACAAGCCAGATTTTAGGCTTGGGAGTTAGGACAATACCCAGAACACAGAAAAATAAATAAAGAAGGGAGCTTTGCATAGTCCATGTAAAATGTCAATACCACTTGCATCATGAGTAGAAATACTTTAAATCAATGGTTTAGGGTTCTTACAGGGAGTCCGTTGGAACAGCCTCATTTAATACAAGGTACCTCTGAATCAGGCCTGATTTTGTAAATCCATTTGTACAAAATCAGAATAAGAGAGGTATCTTGAAACAACTGAGCTACTAAGTGTCTGGTAGCTACAAAATTCTACTAGTATCACTAATAATAATAATAATAAAAAAATAATAATAGCAAACACTTATCTATTGCTTATTTCTAGGGCCAGCTTCATAGGGTATGTGGTCAGCACAGCCTCCTAGTGTCTCTTAGTCAGAAGGGAGACCCTCACTAGGGTTTAATATCCTGCAGTTCCTGTCTTAAAATTCTTCATAATCTTGTCTTTGATTCTAAAGACCAATGAGACAATGGAGCATGTGTTGGAGACCTGGAGTCCAGCTCATATGCAGTACCGCCTCCCACTGTCCCTTGTGTCTCTAGGATATGTGCTCAGTTGCCTTCTTTCCCACTCCTTGGCACTTGGGGACCATGCTGACTTCTCTCTCCTACATCTGCCCATTGACCACTGCTGCCCTCTGTCCTCCCCTGGTTGGGGGGCAGGTGTGGGTGCAGGGAAGATTGAGCCCTAATCCCTAAGACTATGAATATAATGAGATATAGCACCCATGATTGTGTTATATTACATGGCAAAAAGGGTTCTGAGACTTAATAAAAATTCCTAATAAGTTCACATTGTGTTAATCGAAAGGGAGATCATTTAAGTGGGCCCAAACTAATCAAATGGGGCTTTAAAAAGCAGTGAGTTTTCTCTGGCTGGGAGCAGAAGAAGAAATCAGAGACTTTTTTTTAAAGTGGGAGAAGGACTTGGCATAACACTGCTACATTGCAGATGGTAAAAGACATGCAAAAAGAAATGTCCAGGGCAGGGGAGGTGTCTGGAAGCAAAGAGTAGCCCTTGCCTAACAGCTTGAAAGGAAACCAGGACATCAGACCTCCAGCCACGGCACCTGGATTTTGAAAACAACATGGATCATCTTAGAAAAGGATTCTTCCTCAACAGTCTGCAGTAAAAATTCAGCCGGACTTTGATTTTGACCTTCTGAGAGCTCAGCCAAATCAGCCTGGGCTTCTGACATACAGCACTGTGAACCAATAAATGGGTGTTGCTTTAAGATGTTCAGTTTGTGGTAATTTGTTACACAGCAATAGAAAACTAATACACCTCCATCCTTCCTAAGTGGTCCTTTGGCATTATTTCTTTTTAAGAGGAAGTCAGTTACTACTGAAATTAATGGTTGGTTAAGGCAGACTCTTAAAATACAGCTTTTCTGTGGTTACATACACCTATAAACAGTATTCTTCTATGAGATAATTTATGACAATGCTGAATAGTTTAATGAGCCACAACATTTATAGTCATGTTAAATAAAGACAATCAAATAGGCATTAAAATATAGGAATCCTGGAGGGTTCTAAGACAAATTCTTGGCCTCACTCATGTCATGCACATATTTTGTGCAAGATATTATAAAACTTAAGAGTAATATTGTAATTTCCTACCTCTCTGATGATCATGTTTATTCTAAAAAAGTGTTAGAGAAAGTGAGAACAAGACTGGCCTCAGGGTGTGTGTGGGGGTTATATCATATTCCTTGACCTCTGTTTTTTTATCTTAATCAGTCATTCTGTCTTTTTTGATGAAAATGATTCTCTCATGAAGTCAGAGGGGGTCTTCAAAGTTCAGCTCCTATGAGAAACATGTTGGTGAGTAAATGAGGCAAGGAAAAAGGAAGGAGGATTTGTGCTGGACAGAAGGGAGCCCATATGATATGCTGCCAGGATTGAGGCTTGGGCCAGAGCTGGGCCCAGTCTCCTCGTGCTAGAGCTTGAGCATCATGCCATTGTGATTAAACCTTCAAACTCCTCTCCTGAAGCATATGAGTCACCCAGAAAAAAAAAAATAAATCAATGATACACTCTGAATAAATGAAATTTAAGTCAAGACCCGTATTTCACACTTACTCCTCAGTGGAGGGAGTTTTATTTCACGTTATATTTTTAAATTGTGTGTGTGTGTGTGTGTGTGTGTGTGTGAGAGAGAGAGAGAGAGAGAGAGAGAGAGAGAGAGAGAGAGACCCAGCCAGGAGACTCTTAAACACAGCTTGCTACCAACCATTATTTATGCTCCGTTTCTGAGCGGCACCTAATAACTGCTAATTAAGTCTTTTGTAGCCTGACTCTGAGCTAATTAGGGTTAATTGAGCCTGCTTGTGCATTAGCTATTCTAGCTCTTGTCCTGATAATCAGGATTTTGGAGCACATTGAATATTTAGTCAGTCTGTTAGCTTAGACTTCTTTCTACCAGGCATTGTGTTACAGGCCTTTGTCATATGTTAATGGGTGACAGTGGGCTACTCTCTGCTTGATTTGCACCTTGCTTTATGGTGTGCATGGGTGTTTGTGTGTGGGTGTGTGTATGTGTGTGTGCGTGTATAAACAGCCAAGGAATATGATAGAAGAATGAGTCCCAAAAGAATGGACAAGCAGCAAGATTGGTGTTGTTATTTCAGCTTTGATTTTTAATCATTAAAGAGATTCACTAAGGGATATCTTTTCTCAGTGAAAGAGAATGGAGTTTTCAAGGCTGTGTTTGTGGTCTATAAATAAAACATTTTTAGTCTTCTTTCCTAATCCCATTTATTGATTAGATGGCTGTATCTTTGAACTGATTTTGAACTGTGGTATAACAGGGACCAGGATACATATCATGACTGTTGTCATTATGACTATTTTCAGCATGATCAGTTAATTCATATGAATAGCCTCTTTGAGAGCTCCATTTCACAGCATTTCAGATCATTGATAATGCAGTATGTTTTTGAAACTTAAAAAACAAATCTCTTATCTTGGAATCTCATTTAATTGTTTGGCTGTCTTACCACAAAACCAATTCTACATAAAAACCAATTGTGAAACATGTCTTCTCTTTAGTTTTTCATGGTTGTACCTTCCAAGGAGATAAAGTTTACCAACAAAAACTGAAATGCTTTTTAACATCATTTCACACCTTTTCTAATATCACCAAACAGTTATTCAACTTATTTATGAGTATTATCTGAGGAGCCAGAATTTAAAACAAATAATGTGGCTATAACAAACATAAACACTGTGTTTCTTTTTTTCTTTCTTTCTCTTTTTTTTTTTCTTAAGAGGGAGAGAGAGAGTGGGTGTGCACACTTGAGCAGGACGGAAAGAGAGGGGGAGAGAGAATCTTAAGCATGTTCCACATCCAGCCAGAGCCAGACATGAGGCTAAATCTGACAACCCTGAGATCATGATGAGCTGAAATCAAGAGTCAGATGCTTAACCGACTGAGACACCCAGGTGTCCCAAAAAACAATGTTTCTTTAATGAAACTCTGACAGGGAGATAGAGAGAGGTCATCCTTGGAGCAAGAAGTCCAGCTGGCTTTTCTTTTCTATCTCATATACACTTAGCAAGAGTTTGTTGAATGAGTGACTGAATGAATGAGTTAGTGAATGAATGTGTATGAATAACAGTAATTCATACAGTTACCTTCTCTGTCTCTATACAAACAATCTAGATATTTATGTCATGTGATTCTTTAATTCTATACTTTTGTTAGGTTAGCAGGTGAAAAAAATCATTAATTTTGACCTCTCTCTTTACAGATGATGAAACTATGGATTACAGAGGTCAAGTGATGGACCCAAGTTCACGCATAATTAAATACTGGCAAAGCTGAAATCTAAACCCAGGGGTAAAGTTGATGGGTTTCATTGTGAATGGAAATTCTGAGCACTGAAAAAGTCTGTGTCTGGTCATTGGCTGCAAGCTCCTTTACCTTCAGAAAGAAGACCAAGCCAGTTATAGAGGCCAATGTTCTAAACCTCCATCTTTGCACAAATGCCCATTTGGCAGAGGCTATTGCTGAACATTTACTTTACTTTATGAAATTTGTGTAAATGTGGTCCAAAGAAATCTTCATTACAAAGCTCTTAATTTACAATAGATAGCTTCTTTTAAACACATGTCCAAATAATATAACTAATTAATTATGTATATATGGATATGCCCATACATCAAAAGCCTCAAAGAAAGTTAAAAATAAATGGGGGTATATAACTTCATAAGCAAAACTATGCATAAGTTTGGTTTCTTTTTAATTAAATCCAAAATTAATCAATAAAATTATTACTTAATATATTACCATTGAGCTCCTAAAAAACCTTGTTTCATGGTTTTAAACCAACGATTCTTTTATATGTATGAAAAAAGTACTGCCAACAATCGGCAGTGCATCGAAATAATATCTAATTACTTCAGTAGGTAGGGGAAATAATAGAATCTAAATTGTGGCCTAAAAAAACTGCAATTTAAAGCCTGCATGCTGCTGTTAAGATTTATGATCATACTAATCAAGTTGATGTCAGGGTTTATTTCATAATAGGGATTTTATGATTCAGGAAAACAACTATGATGGCTGAGAACAAGTTAAATGGATTTTGTCCGAAGTATTGTTCCAGAGAATGATGTGAACATGTACTGCAGTGCTTCCTAGGGAATTCCTCCATTTCTTTTCCTCATAGCTCCCTATATTCTATTGTGATTAATACTACAGGAAATTCTTGATTTTTTTCTTGTATGATTATGATTATAGGCAATTCTTGGGGGAGAGCAGCATGCAGAATACTGATAATTAGAATTAATCAAATTATTCAAGGATTCACTACTAGTTCTTGTTTTATCTACATTGAACCACTGTTGTGATTAGACCTGGAATTTAATTTGTAGACATTGACTTTAATTTATAGAAGTGAGGACACGGAGGGGTCAATGCCATTTAAAGAAGCTTTATTGCTCACAGTTCCCAAGAGAAGGCAATATGCCACACTGTGCAGGCCCATGTGGGAAAGTCTGTAGGTTGGTCAGGAGGCAGAAAAAGCAAAGGAGAAGGTGTAGCCCAGAGCTCTATTGTGGCTTAGGGAAAGAATGAGGTAGGGTAGACAAGCCTGACAAGTTTAGGATTGGACAGTTTAAGTAATTTCAGCAGGCTCTGGGCTGTAGATGGTCTCTGATTAGGCAGGACCTGACCTTAGAGCAGGGGAAATATTGAATCCCTGAGTGTTACATAAAGGAGTTATTGGGAAGTGGGCTTTGGATTGGTTGGTTTGCACAGGAAAGCTGTGCTAACAGAAGAGTGATTTTCTATCTTGGAATTAGCTAGCCCTGGGAGGGGCAGTCTCTCCCAACCTGCATGGCACCAAGATGTCCAAGCATCATAAAATACAGAAAATAGAAAACATGAATAATACAACCATCCCTGAAGTACTCTCTCTCTGTTCTCCCTCTCTCTTCTTGTCCTGTCCAACTTCAAAAGCAAAGATTGGTCAAGGGATGAGGAAGAAGAATCTGGAAGTCCTAAAAGTAAATAAGCCCTAGATTTGATAACCAAAAAAGGGCATGAATTAACTAGATAATTTTATTGAGTCCTTGGACTCTGCATTTGAGGGACTGAATTCAAATCTTCACATTTTATCATCTAAATATCTATTCTATGGGATGCCTGGGTGGCTCAATCAGTTAGGCAATCTGTCTTCAGCTCAGGTCATGATCTTGGGGTTCTGGGATGGAGCCTTGGGTAGGGTTCCCTGCTCAGTGGGATGTCTGCTTCTTCCTCTCCCTCTGCTGCTCTCCTTGCTTGTGTGCTCTCTCTCTCTGCCAAACAAATAAATGAATAATCTGAAAAAATACATTTTCTTTTTCTTTCCTAGCTTTCCCCTTAATCTTTCTCCTTTCCTCCTCTCTCTTTCTTCTTTTATTTCCTGTTTTCTTTTAACAACAACAACAGAAATGATTGTGCTCAAATTATACAGTACACTGACTGAGTCCTGGTGATACAAGGATGAAAAGAAATATCAATATCCATATCCTCAAAGAATTGGTAGCAAAACACTGCTGAAATATGACTATTTTTTGGACACTCTGGGAGCTTTTCTAAGAAGAGTGTGTGAAGGAGGACACATGGAGCAGGGAGGTTCTCAGAGGAAGAAACTCAAGATGAAAACGGACAGCACTTGAAAGGTATCAAAGGGAGCAGCCATTCCAGAAACAGCAAGGACGTGTGCTGCCCAGTGGTGAAGGGAAATGTGTCGTTACTGGACAGAAAGTAGTTGAACTGACTGAAGCATAGTGACTATGGGAAGTGGGAAACATTAGGTGAGAAATAAGGTGGGGGCCAGATCATGAAGGGCCTTTTATGTCATACCATGGAGTTTGGATTCTATTCCCTCCATCCACAAACACTAATTGAGCACTATTTTCAGACACCACTCAAAACACTGGGACTACAGCAGTAAACAAGACCTCAGAAGTCCACTTACATTTCAGCCTAAATACCTCAACATCAACAAACAAATGTATAAAATAGTGGTATAAAACAAATGTATAAAATAATGGTACCTGTAAGGAGAAGGACCGGGAGGGGGTTGCTATTTTAAATGGGGTGATCAGGGTGCCCAGGAGGCTCAGTTGGTTTAGCATCTGACTCTTGATTTCAGCTCAGGTCATGATCTTAGGGTCATCAGTTCAAGCCCCACGTTGGGTTCTGCACTGCTGTGTGTAGGGAGTCTGCTTGAGATTCTCTCTCTCCCTCTGTCCTGCTCTGCTCTTGTGCTTGCTGTCTCTCTCAAATAAACGAATAAATCTTAAATAAATAAATAAATAAATAAATAAATAAATAAATAAAGTGATCAAGAAAGCTCCCCAAAGCACAAGTCACTTAAACAAGGGTTTATTGAGCTCTAAAGAAGGAGCATTTTAACAGACCCAGGCAGTAAGGGGAAAAGTCCTAAGAATGTCTTAGGCGGAGGCAGGAATGAGCTGAAGCTATAGTTATTTGAGACAACCAGGAGAAACTGGGAGGCAGGAGCTGTGTGAGTGAGGAGTTGGTGGTGGGAGTAAGGTTCAAGACATGGGCAGGGTCCTACCTACCTAATTACATAGGTGAGAGGGGGAATTGCATTTCATTATGTGATGGGAAACTTTTGGGAGTTGTGACAAAGCACATAACATGATTTATATTTTACAAAGATGACTTAGATGTTTTAAATCTTAATTGGATGGTGGCCTCCCAAATATATATACTCACCCAAATTCATCAAAACATATACAGTATCTATGATACCTAAATTATGCCTCAAAAATATTTTTTTTCTCAAAAATACTTTTAAATGATAATTTTTCTGGCTGTATGGAGATGCGTGCAGAGCCAGGTAGTGTAGAAGTAGAAGATGTATTGTCAGATTTTTTTCTTCGCCATCAACTGAGAGTCACTGAAAAACTGCAGAGAGATGGAATCTGATTTATACCTTTGAAAAATAACTTAAACGATGGAGTACAGAATGGATTGGGAGCCTGAGAACAGGAAACCTGATTAGAAGTCCACTATTGCAGTAGTGCAGGTGGGAACTATCAACAGGGTTAGCACAGACAAAGAAAAGAAATAATTAAAGTATTCAGGACATGGAATTGCCATGATTTGGCCATTAGATAAAGGAGTGGGGATTGAGAAGCATCTAAGATGAATGATTCACAGGTTTCTGGCTTTGCAGATTGGAGAGCACAGGATACATTTATTGAGGTAGAAGTCACAGAAAAGAGGAAATTATATGCAATGTGTTTAAATTGGGATGTTAGGTAACACACAAGTGGAAATGACCAATATGTAGCTGTAGATAAAGGGCTAAGAGCTGACAGTGCTAAAGTCCTTAAATAATAATTTTTGAGTTGTTACTAAATGAATATTGCTTAAAACTTTAAGTATGAATATGGATGCCCTGAAAGAGTGCTAAATCATGGCCTACAGTCTTCAGAATTCCTTATTGTGGAAGGATGACTCACATCTCCATAATTCATGTCATTCAAACAAGTCTTTACCAAGCACTTATTAAGTGCTTGGTGGTAAGTGAGGCAGTATGATTGATTTTAAAAAACCCTGTAATTTACATGGAAGTTTTCTCTTAATGGGAGCTGGATGCACAAATTGGCTACCAGATTTATCATACCCTTTAAAATCTATCAACTCTTAGCTCCATTTTATAGAGGAATTATCATTTATTGTATGCCGAGTATTTGCCTGAAGCTGGGTGATTTTCAGATAAAGTAAATCACTTTGTGATAGGTTGAATTCTAAGGTGTCCCCAAGATTTCCTGTCAGTGATGTACATGCTCTACATGACCTTGAGTCTGAACACAACAGGTTTCGCTCCATTGATTAGGTTATGTTTTATGGCACAACTGACCTTAAAATAGGGAGATTATCCAGATAAACGTGAGCTAAACACAAGAACCAATTAAAAGCAGAGACTTTTCTCTGGCTGGTGACAGAAGAGGAAATCAAAGAAATGTGTTCTGTCTGGCCTAGGAGCCACACAGTGTGGAACCACAAGCAGCTTCTAGTTGCTGAGAGCAGTTCCTGACCAAAGCTAACAAGAAAATGAGGATCTCAGTGCTAAAACTGTAAGGAAGTGGATTCTCCTCAAAGGCTGTGAGCTTGAAGAAGATCCTAAGTGCCAGATGAAAAACACAGTCCTGAAACCTGTAACCTTGGTTTCAATCCTGAGAAATCCTGAGCAGAGGATTTCCAACCATTCTGGGCCAGACTGCAGGCCTACCGAAGCTGCAAGGTAATAAATAGGTGTTAAATCGGTGACAATTTGTTATGCAGCAATAGGAAACTGGCACATACTTAATACCCAGGAATTCTCCATGTAGAGTCTCAGAAAGGTAAGCAACAGCGCCTTGCTCCAGATGCTGGTAAGTGGAGCAGCACAGATTGCAACCAGGTAAGCTAACTCCTCCCCACTGCTTCCTTCACTCAACTCATCCAGAGAAACATCCAGTAGGCAGGAGAGTGGTGGTGCTATGGGTGGAACTGAAGCGTAGCATCCTCACTGGAAGCCCTTTGTTTTCGCCTCTGAGCTGGGCCACCTCTGCTCACATCCACAACACAGCGTCTGCTGCCTCTCTGGAGTCCTATGGTCTGTCCGCCTCCAGGGAGAGCAGTGAACACCCATCTCATGTACCAATTAATCTTTGACCACTAAGGCTGCCTAACAGAGGTGGCAAGGGTGAAATAAACTCATGTTTTTTAGGAACCGAGCTGAGACCCCTGATTTATTTCACCTTGTGTGTGAAACAGCAGCTAATGATTTTTGGTTCACTACCCACTGGACTAGTTTGGGGTAAAGCTGTGTAGGTGTAATCGCAGGAGAACACAGTTAGGGCATGAGCCACTGGACTCCTGGTGCGGCTATAATTCATCATCCCCCAGGCTCAAAAGGCTTGGGTAGCCAGGGAACATTTACTATGGTCTTATAAAAAGGTGTCAATATCTGAATGACCCTTTGTGCATGAGCAGGTGTGTATTACAGTTCTAGCTTTACCCAGATAAACCCAACAAATATTCCCTTTGTGTCAATCACAGCCTAGTAGTAAAGATGCCTGGTCCTTAGGAGCCTTACTTTTAACATGAATATAGCAACACCTTATGGGAATATTGTAAAGATCAAATGTGATAATATACACAAAAATGCATTACAAACTGCAAAGTGCAATTCACACTTAGGATGTTACTCAATTGGGCTCAAGGTAGTTGTCTATAAAAAACCAAAACTTTTAATCTTTTGAAGCTTTAAGCATGTAGAAGCTGCTAGAGGGGAATCGTCAGCAGCTGAATCTGTCTTCCCTGTGTTAAACCTCCACACCCCATCCTTCTGTCTCTGTCTCCATATCTGTGTCTCTATCTCCATCGGTCTCTCTCTCTCTCCCTTTGTCTCTCTCTCTCACACATACATATATTACTATGAAGTGAGATGATCCACTTTAACATCTTCAATCCATCCTTAGAGCACCTTGAAAAATGCTCAGGTCCCAAACGAAGTGTGTTCAGTGACACCTGATCTCATACTCTGACCTCATGAAGACAAGGTGGCATTACTTACCCCGAGTCTGCACTTCCTTCAAGTTGAGTAGACCTGCCTGCCATCCGTGGAGTCCTACTGGACCCAGCCACATCAGAACCATGGACGAGACCTGAGACAGCTGCCAAATGAAATGCTGAAATGGGTAGGGAAAATAAATAGAATTTTTTCAGCTTCTAAAAGGGAATTACCTTCCCTGGTGAGTGAGGAGAAGAAAAATCACTGAGAGAGTGTTGGAGAGTTACTTAAAACACATTTTTATGCATCGGACAACAGCAAGAAATTTGTCAGCAGTGGGCAGCATCGTGGTTTGCCAGGCTATAAAAAGGTTATGCAAACAGTACCCCAAAAAGAATAGAAACACATTAGAATTTATAGGCCTAAATTGCTCAGTATGTAAATGAAGCTTTCAAATATATATGGTTTATGGAAATTAATGTCTTATATTTATTACTCAGCTCCGAGATTAAAATTGGAACCACACTGATTAGGTAACATTACAAATCAATTCCCATAGAGAGAAATAATAATAATACATCAAAGTACAAATGCTCTGATTAAACAACTTGATATATAAGAAGAAGGATGTGTGCTTCTCCTGACTGCTGTTTCTGAATTCTAGTCAGTTTTCTCCTTATTCTTCCCAAAACAATGGGCTGAAAGGAAACAGACAAGCTGGTTATGACACTTCCTATTTCAGTAAACACCCAGGGAGAAAAAAGAGGGAGAAAGATCTGGGCTCCTTTCCTGCAAGTTAAATATCAAATCATGTGAAATTTGTGTTGCTGAATGTAGAGACACTTCAAGTGCTATAATCAATGTAGCAGTTAGCCAAAGAGAAGGCAGGAAAGCAAACAGTGTATCACTGGACCAGCCTTCCATCCAAGTATCTCAATTTCCCTTATTTCTTTCAGGCAGGGGAGCAGGGTTATAAAGTGGAAGGAATAATATTAAAGGCTGGAAGCATCCATTACTAATTCAGTCCTGTGTGCTCAGGACCTACGGAAACTGTTAGGATTCATGATGTCCACAAACATTAGAACATTTTATTTCCAAGTGAGGAAAAGAAGATTTTACCCAAAGATGACAGAATGAAAGTAAATTTAAATCTCAGTGCCTTTCGGGGTGCCATTGGAGGAAGGAGACATTTCTAGAAAGATGCTTTCAGAGACTTCCGTGGGAGGATTTTGGAGCACAAACAATGCTAGTAGAAGTACCATACGCCTACATGATTTGGGACCACAACTCCTTTATGAAGAGGCAGAGTGTCCCTGTTAGGGACAGATAAATAAAATTTAAAACAGACAAGTACATATTTTTTAATTAACAAAGTGACTCCCTTCATCATCTTGCTTCTGTCCAGATCCAGCCCAAGTGTCTCATTTAGAGTAAATCACAGATAGCGAATGGGGAAAAGTTTCTCCACTTCATTAAAGAATGTGGTAGACCTTTAATGTAGCCTCAGGATTTTATAGCAGTACATTTTCCCCCTCATGTCCATCTTTCATGAAGGTAAATATAATGACTATATTCATCCCGTGTTGGGATGTCTTAGGTAGTCCTGGAGAATTCTGACTTCATGTCAACTATACCCGCAGGCATTGGGTGATATGCCAGTGTTGGGCTCCTTGGGCTTGACTTAAACATCTGCAGCATTAGGTACACCCAGAACTGAAAAAAAAAAAGAGGTATTGGAACTTGCTAACTGGCACATGTTGTATTGGTAAATAGTGTCTGCTAGCATCAGAATGTCATTTCATCTGGAGACTCTACCGAGTAAGATAAGCACGTTTATTTCACCAGACTCATCGGTTTTTGAATTCATTTGTGTTAGTGCTTTCATTGTTTTGCCATCATCCTGGATGTCCATGCCCAATGTTTCTATTTTCAAAATGAGTGTTCTGAGAATCGTGCAGGAGCCTGTACCAGGTGCTTTAGCAGACACCAGGGTGAAGGAAGTGAGAGCCTCACCTTGAGAGGCTACAATCTGCCAGTGAAGATAGGGCAGATAAATAATTACCTTGTTTTATTATTAATTTTAGCATCACAAAAGAGATGCAGGCCCTGACAGGCTCTCGTTGCCACGCAGCCTTGGGTACTTCTCACTCAAGTCCCAATTCAATTCACTGATTTGATTCACATCCTGATCTCTGTTATGTGATAATGGTTTCTCCTCACCTGTTTATCCTTTTAACCAGAAAAACTTTCTATTCTGCTCATTTGGTACCAGCCACAAACTTATCTCAGTTTTTGGTTTCATTATTTCTTTTCCTGCAGCTAGTGTTCTCTGAGAATAGGGGAAGGCTTCATGAAGAAACCAGCATGGCAGCTGGGGTTAGGCTGTGGGAAACAAAAGCCAAGATGTCAGCTACCTCTGCTTCTTGGACCAGCCAAACCTCCCCGGAGGCAACAATGATGTGTAGCCTCTATATCTGTGGCCTTCATTTAGGTCAGCTAAAATAATAATAATATCTAAATAATATCTATTAGCTTCAGAACATCCCCATTTCATCTGGAGACTACCAATTAAGATAATCATGTTTATGGCCCAGATAGAACCTGGTCACATAGAAATCAGTATGAAGGGGGGTGAGGGCCTTTCTTGCAGAAGAATCATCATGAACCAAGACAGAAAAGGGAAGGCATATGTGTTTAGGTGTTTCTGCAGTTTGGCTGGAGCACAAGGGACAGACACACAGGAAACTCATGGGAGGGCCAACTTTAACAGTCATGTTAGGGTTAACATGGAAGATTTCAAATATCTGAGGTGTGAAAACTGAATTTTCTTGGTATCGGGAAAATAGGAAAGATTTTTGAACCAGAGAGCACAAGATCAGAGCTACTCTTAGGAAGGAGTAATTTGGTAGCTATGCATGGAATGTTTTAGAGTCCAAGGAAAGAAAGAAAAGAAGGAAAGAGAGAGAGAGAGAAAATTGGAAAGGAAGGCAATTGGAAGAAAGTAGTTATAAAGGTTCACAAACACTATGCTGATCTAAATGAGGGCTACAGGTATAGAAAAAGAGGGTACTCCTTATTGTTGTCTCCAGGGAGGTAGGGCTGGGCCAAGATGCAGTGGTAACCTGAGTCTTGGCTTTTGTTTCCAACAGCCTAACCAATGGAATACCTTATAAAGTTTGTAGGAAGCAAATGGGAGGCAGGAGCAGAGTGTTCAAGAAGAAGCAAGAGGGAAAGCAATATTTCTCCAGACTGTAAAAGGTGTTCCCCTAGACTGCAGGGAGACAAGACCGGTCTGTGGCTCATGGAGTTGGCGGGGGGCAGGTTCCCAAAGAAGCCTGGTTGCATGCAATCCATGACAAGCTCTTAGGCACAGAGCACCCAGCCTTGTGAGATTTTTTTTCCTCCCATGTGTGGGAGGAAGGGCCTAAAGACTCAATGCAAACAGAGGAGGGATATATCTCATCACCACAGACATCTAATAAATGGGGGCTCCCTCTAGCATCCCCTCATCATGGATGTCCTAGATGGCAGATGACCTGACCCATGGGTGCGGGAATGGAAGGAACCCTAGAGGTGCCGACTTTAAGTCAATCTCTTGCCAACAGATCAGGGTTAGGATTCAAGTGAGAAATTACACTGATTCAGAGAAAATTAAAATTGTTCTATTTTTTATCCACCTGGATTTGTGTATTGGACTTCACATACTCTAAATATTTTACATATTTTTGTCTTCTGGGTATATAGTACAGCATGTGCTAAAGCAGTCTATGCTCAATAAATAGGGGTACATAAACGTAAGTGGATGAGATTCAAGATAAATCCAATCTACAAACACATTTGTCTTATAGTACATAATAATAGAAATGTCTGTGTATATATTTACTATTGATAGCTGCCTATTTTTTCTCTAAATATCTTATTTCTTTGTTTTGAAAATCAAATTACCAGACCACATTCAAGTAAAATTCTTTTGCTCATCTGAAAGTTCCTGATTTTTTTTCTTTCCTTTTCTTTTTTTAAATTCAAGGTAAACCTAATATTGCTCACAGATTTTAAATCCCAAGAGATAACAATTGTTCTATTTAGTCACAGCCTTAACTGTGAGGAAAATAGAACTATTTTGCAGAAAAGAAATTTAATTAAGGCTTTAGCAGCAACAAACACTTAGTTAAAAAAAAAATCAGGCAATCACTTGCTTTCCTTGCCACATTTTACATTTCTTAAATTAGTATATTTGCATCGATTTACATCAGAATTGAGTACATTTGCTGACATTATCTGCCCCCAGATTTGGGTTTGTTTATTGACCCCAGCAATGTCACACAGGGGCACCTGCCAACCTATGTATTCATTCCTGTGCACTGAAAACATCTGGTAAGTCTCAAATGGGTGCAGCTAGGAATGTCCTCTCATATTGACTCCCATTTACATGTGGGACCAGGCATTTTTTTCGTGGAAGGAGAGCCTCTGCTACAGTGATTGAAACTTCCCTACGCTAAATGCTGACCAAGAAAAGGAGGACTGTCATATAAAGCCTGATTGTCTTCTCCTGATTCCAATTTGGTTATATATGAAGGTTCTACTTGTCTTAGAATAGAAGAGATTGTCTAAAGAATCTCTGATGAGTTTGATGTCAATGATTGTTTTTTACCATGTTTCTACGGCACTAAGTTTTCAAAATGGTTGGGGTCCCTTACCTCATAGTTAGCTTGGAGAGACTGTGAGGTAAACACATCAGACAAGCTAAGAGATAGGAATTGACATATTCAAGGTCACATAGGTGGCTTAAGGCACCATGAAAATGAGCACATAATCTTCCTTTAATAACACTTCAGTCACTGATTGTTCTGCCGAAGCTTCTAAGAGCCTATTATGTGCGCGAGGTACAGTGGAGGTCCTTGGAATAAAAATATCAAGAGGCATAGTCTTTGTCATTAATGATGGTCTAGTACTTTATAAAAGATTGGTCAGGAAGGGTGGCAATTATAAAACAACATAATAAATACTTTGAGGGCTTTCTAGAAGAAAAGAACAGTTTTCCAGACTGGTTTTACTTCCTGTTGTAAAACATAAGAAATATAATTTATTTATTTTTTTTTAAAGATTTTATTTATTTATTCATAGACACAGAGAGAGAGAGAGGCAGAGACACAGGCAGAGGGAGAAGCAGGCTCCACGCAGGGAGCCCGATGTGGGACTCGATCCTGGGTCTCCAGGATCACACCCCAGGCTGCAGGCAGTGCCAAACCGCTGCGCCACCGGGGCTGCCCATAAGAAATATAATTTAATCCAGCTATTCTACCTTTCTTTGTTGTTCTTCCATTACTCTCATGCTTTTACAGATCCAATGCCCCAGGACTATGCACAGCTATGGATTTGTAGCAAGGAGTGATTTGGTCTCAAGAAATGGAATTTGTCTTAAACCGGCTTAAGTATAAGGAGATCTATTTTAAGGACACAGAAGTAAGTCACAGAAGCTCAAAGCAGGAAACCTAAATAGGCCCCCAGGTGGAAGGAGGACTGCACTTTGGAAGACATTGAAAAGCAACAAGGACTAAAGTAGTTTCTCTCCCTGTCTCCTTTGCTCCCTCATTTTACCAAATCACTTGCAGGGGCATTTTGTTTTTGCATTTGTCCTGTTTTCCTATATGAAAGACAAAATGCACTAGATAACTAAGGTGATCAAATGCACTAGATCAACTAGTGATCAAAATGCACTAGACAACTAAGATGACAACTAAGACCCATCTCTTCCATTGTATTGGTGGGGACGGAGAAGGATGGAGTTTTCCAAGAAGAAATTATGAGCAAAGGAAACACATCAATAAATATCAGTTACTAAAAAAAAAAAATAATAATAATAATATCAGTTACTTAGATAACTGTTCTGGGGCTTCTTGGAATGCAATATCACTAGATATTTGGATGAGGAGTTATTTATGTATTAAAATAGATAAGATGCTTATCAAGTTGGTAGAATCTGTAAATATACCTCAATTCATTTCTACTGAAAAATTCTAGAAGTGACCAAAAGATATATGAAAGAAAAAAATTTTGCCAGCATTGAAAATCAAGAATGTGTGCCAATGACAATTTTGAAGACTTTCTAGAAGAAAAGAGCAGATGGCTTTGGATCAATCCATTAAGAAACAAAGTTTATTGATACTTAGAAAAGGTCTTTATCCTAGAAATGTAGGATAATTTGACATTAAGCAATATAACAATATATCTCACCACATAAACTTTTAAAAGAAAAAAACAATAGAAGCTAAATGCATATATATGTGTGTATATATATATATATATATATATATATATTTTAATATCACTCCCCTTCTCTATAAATATTCAAAACCTGAGGACCAGGATTCAACCCTAATTTGTTTAAAATTATCTTCTAGAAACCTATAGTCAGACTTATTTTTTATATTAAAAACAAAAATTCCCATTGTACCAGAATAGCAAATTTCCTCAGGTTTATTCCATTTCTTCAGAACTCATTGACTACTCTTTCAGCCCCAAATAAATAAATAGCAGGAGCTGAAAGTCTTATTTCAATTCAGCTTAATTTAAAATATACAAAGACCCAGTAATGTAAATAGCTTCTCTAGGTGCAACTAGGTCTATATTTTTTTAAGATTTTATTTATTTATTTATTTATTTATTTATTTATTCATTCATTCATTCATTCATTCATTTATTCATTCATTCATAAGAGACACACAGAGAGAGGCAGAGACGTAGGCTGAGGGAGAAGCAGGCTCCCAGCAGGGAGCCTGATGCAGGACTTGATCCCAGGACCCTAGGATCATGACTCAAGCTCAAGCCATGACACTGAACCACTGAGTCACCCAGGTGCCCCAAGGTACAACTAGATATTCTCTGAGATATCTCTGAAATACTTACTCCATGTTTTCATTTCCTCTCTTTCTCCCTGGCTCTTCAATTGGCATCTAGAGTATGAGCACAACCTTCATAACTGTGACATTGGAGAAAAGGAGAACCTTTGGCTTCTTATGAGCCTCTGCGTGTGCACTGTCTGCTCGATGAGATGTGTATATTCTGTTCATGCCTTTATTTAACCTCTGTGGTCCATTGAACTGTGGTCTCTTCTTCTTTGGCTCTGTGTGGGCCTCATGGCTTCTCCATGCTTGGTCAGTATTCCTGCAGGTCCCTCTGCTATAGCTTCTCTCT
This sequence comes from Canis aureus, assembly GCF_053574225.1. Classification (NCBI taxonomy): domain Eukaryota; kingdom Metazoa; phylum Chordata; class Mammalia; order Carnivora; family Canidae; genus Canis; species Canis aureus. The sequence continues at coordinate 37,850,231 of NC_135625.1, read as the reverse complement.
GTGAATCCTTGTCTTAATCTCCTTTGGACTGTAAATGAGACTACCCATCCATCAGCAAGTCACCCCATGAAGTCACCCCTCCAAGCAAGCCCTATGGAAGGCATTCTGGACAGACTGGAACAAGAATCACCCCAAAGAATTCCTTGTTCACTCTCTTTCTGCCTGACTCAAGCTGCTCTTCATTATTATACCTATTGTTGGTGTAAACCAACTTACAGAGCAGTAGGAAAAAAAAATCAGCTATAGTGATGTCAGCAAGATCAAAAGATATGTTTCCAATGCCTCACCCCTAACAGAAATATCAACTTCAACAACTATCCAAACATGAAAAGGAGAGTGATGTGAGCACCTGACTTCAATGCAAACCCTGAACCAGGGCCACCCCTGTGAGCCCCAGCATGAGGCCAGCCCCTGTGGCCTGAGGACCTATTGGACCTAGCCTCCAGATTTGCCCTAGTGCCAAGGGCCCTCACAACCCCAGGCCCCAGATCAATACCCAAGCTCCAGGTTCCAAGCTCAACTAAGTGCCAGGCCAGCTCCAAGGGATTCAGCTCCTATGCTAGTTCCCAATGACTCCAGGCTCCCATTCTGCTCCAGCATCAGGCCACACTCATGGGCCCAACCTCCAGAATGGCACTTGTAGTCCCAGCCTCCAGACTGATCCTGTGCCCCAGACCCACAGTCTGCCCCAGTGCCAGGCCAACTCCCACAGACCCAAGTCTCCATCCTGCATCCCAAGGATGTAGGACCATAGCTCACCACAGCTCCAGGATTCCCCCAGGCTCCAGGTGAGTTCTCACAACCTCAAGCTCCAGTCTAGCACCAACAGAGTCAAGATCCAGACCCATCCCTACAGTCTAAGCTTGCCCCAACACCAAGTAAGCTCTCACAGACCCAGATGTCACATTTTTCTCCCACAGACTGAGATACCAGTCTGCCTTAGCACCAAGCCTGTGTAACTTAAGGAATGCCATTAAATACACACACACACACATACACACACACTCACAAACACATTATGGGAGTCCAAAACGAATAGAGAAAGAGAAAAAGACAGAAAGCTTATTTAGAAATGACAGATAACTTTCCCTGTAGTGAGGGAAATGAACATTCAGATCTATGAAGCCCAAAAACCTCAAATAGATTAAATATAAAGAGATCTTTATAGTGACACATTATAAATTCTCAGAAGTTAAAACAAGGAGAGAATTTAAAAGCAGCAGAGGAAAATGACTCATCATTTACAAGAGCACCGCCATGAGGCTATTGGTAGATTTCTCAACAGAAGACTTGCAGGAGGAGAGAGGAGGATGATATGTTCAAAGGGCTGAAAGAAAAGAAAAGAAAAGAAAAGAAAAGAAAAGAAAAAAAGAAAAGAAAAGAAAAGAAAAGAAAAGAAAAGAAAAGAAAAGAAAAGAAAAGAAAAAGACTACCAACCAAGAATACTATACCAGATGAAGCTGCCCTTCAAAAGTAGAGGAGAGATAAAGATTTTCTCAGATAAACAAAAGCTACAGGAGTTCATCTTCACTAAACCTGTCTCATAAGACATGCTACTCAGAGTTCATGTTGAAACAAAGGATCCTATCAATGTGAAAACACATGAAAATATAAAACTAACTATAAATGTTAGAATGTAGTCAAAGTCACAATACTTTAATACTGTCCTGGATGTGCATAAATTACTTTTAACTCTAGCATAAAAGTTAAGAGGCAAACATAAAAAAAAAATAACTATAACTACAGTTTGCTAATGGTAACACTACATATGTAAAAGATAATAAACAAGATATCAATAACATGAAATGTGGGGAGAGGGAAAGTTAAATTGTAGCATTTTGTATGTAGTCAAAGTTAAGTTGTTTTCTAATTAAAATTAACTGTTATATTAAGATGTTTTGTGTGAGTCTCATGGTAACCCCAAATATAAAGAAATCTGTAGTAGATATGCAAAAAATTTAAGGAATCTAATCATATCACAACAAATAGAACATCATATAACAAAAGAAGACAGAAGGAAACACAGGAACTATGAAGTAGTCCAAAAACAATTTTTTAAATGATAAGAATAAATCCTTACCTATCAATCATTTTCTTAAAAATTTTTGTTTATTATTTATTCATGAGAGACAGAGACACACACACACACACAGAGACAGACAGACAGACAGACAGACAAACAGACAGACATAGGCAGAGGGAGGAGTAGGCTCCCTGTGGGGAGTCTGAAGTGAGACTCCATCCCAGAACTCTGGGATTATGACCTGAGCCAAAGGCAGACACTCAACTGCTGAGCTACCCAGGTGTCCCTACTGAGCCACTCAGGCATCCCACTTTAAATGTTAATGGATTAAATTCTCTACAAAATGTATAGATTGGATGCACACAGGCTGTTAGCTATAGATAGAAAAAGATATGCAAATGGTAAAGAGAGTAAGAGTGGATGTACTTATATTACACAAAATAGACTGTAAAATGGAAACTGTAACAAGAGACAAAAAAAATAACTATGCAATCATAAAGGGGTCAATTCATCCAGAGGATGTATAAATACATATGCATCCAACATCACAGCACTGAAATATATAAAACAAATACTATCAGAACTGAAGGGAGAAATAGAGAGCAATAAAATAAGAATAGGAGACTTCAACACCCAATTTTCAACAATGGAATCATCATCCAGAAAGAAAGTCAGTAAGGAAACAGCAGACTTGGACCCTATAGACATAAATATTCTATCCTACAGCAATAAAATACACATTATTTTCAAATGCACATGGAACATGCTCCATGGTAGATCACATGTTAAGCCACAAACAAGTCTTAACAAATTTAAGATGACTGAAATCATATCAAGTATTTTTTCTAATCATAATGGTATGAAACAAGAAATAAATAACATGAGAAAAGCTGGAAAATTTACAAATGTGTGGCAATTAACACATTCAATGGGTCAAAGAAGAAATCAAAGAAAATTTTAAAAATCTCAAAACAAATAAAAATGAAACACAACATACACAGCCAAACCTAGGGGATATAGCAAAAGCAGTTTTGAGAGGGAAGTACATAGCAAAAAATGCCTACATTAATTAGAACAACTTCAGATAACCAACCTAACTTTAAAACTCGAGAAACTAGAAAAAAAAAACAAACAAATTAAACCTAACGTTAGCAGAAGGAAGGAAATAATGAAGATCAGAATGGAAGTAAATGAAACAGAGACTAGAAAAATAGATTTAAAAAAATCAGTGAAAATGAGTTGGCTTTTTGAAAAGATAATCAAAATTGACAATTCTTTAGCTAGCTTTACTAAGAAAAAAAGACTAAAAAATCAGATAATAAATGAAAAAAGAGACATTATAGATGACACCATAGAAATAGAGGATTGTAAGAGACCATTCTGAACTTTCACCATGCCAACAAATTAAATAATATAGAAGAAGTGGATAAGTTTCTAGAGACATACAACTTACCAAGACAGAATCAAGAAAAACTAAAAAATCTATATAGATGCATAACAAACCAGTGTGAACAAACAAATCAGATAGAATCAGTAATCAAAACCTGCCCCCCACTCCCCCAAAAAAGCCAAGACTTAATGGCTTCACTGGTGAATTCTACCAAACATTTAAAGCAAAACTAGTGTCAATCTTTCTCAACACTTACAAAAATTGAAGATGATGAGACAATCTCAGATTCATTTTACAAGGCCAGTGTTACTCTGATTCCAAAGGCAAACAACAAGAACACTACAAGGAAAAAAAATAAAAATATATATATATATAGGCCAATATCCCTGGTGAACATGAAATATTCTCAACAAAATATTGACAAGCCAAATTCAATAGCATATTATTATTATAATTTTTATTTTTTTAATTTTTTTATTTATTTATGAAAGTCACACAGAGAGAGAGAGAGAGAAAGGCACAGACACAGGCAGAGGGAGAAGCAGGCTCCATGCACTGGGAGCCCGACATGGGATTCGATCCCGGGTCTCCAGGATCACGCCCTGGGCCAAAGGCAGGCGCTAAACCGCTGCGCCACCCAGGGATCCCCTCAATAGCATATTAAAAGGATCACATACACTGATTAAATGGGACTTATCCCTGGGATGTAGAATGGGTCTTCATATACAAATCCATAAATGTGATAAACCACATCAATATAATAAAAGATAAAAAACATATGATCATTTCAAAAAATGTAGAAAAAGCATTTGACAAAATTCAACATCATTTCACAATAAAAACTCTCAACAAACTAGGTATAGAGAGAACATACCTCAATGTTATAAAGACCATACATGACAAGCCCAGAGCTATCAGTATATTCAACAATTAAAAACAAAGTTTTTCCTCCCAGATCAGGAATAAAGCAAGGATGACCACTCTCACCACTTTGATTCAAAATAATACTGGAAGACCTAGCCACAGTAATTAGGCAAGAAAGAGAGAGAGAGAGAAAAGAAAGAAAGAGAGAAAGAAAGAGCATCAAAATAAAAAAAGAAGTATAATTTTCTCTATTTGCAGATGGTATGATATGACATTTAGAAAACCCTAAAGATTCCACAAAAATCTCATAAAACTAATGAACAAATTCAGCAAATTGACAGAATAGAAAATCAACATATAAAAACCAGTTACATTGTTATGTAATAACAGTGAGCTACTCCAAAAAGAAATTAAGAAAAAAATCCCACTTATAATAGCATCAAAAAATAAAATTGAATGCTAAAAGTAAATTTAACTAATGAGGTGAAAACCCTATATACTTAAAAGTATAAGACACTGTTGAAAGAAATTGAAGAAGATGCAAATAAGTGAAAAGATATTCCATGTTCATGGATCAGAAGAATTAATATTATTAAAATGTCCATAAGTGATCTACACATTCAGTGCAGTATCTATCAAAATCCCAATGGTATTTTTCACATGATTTTTAAAAAATCCTAAAATTCATATGAAACCACCAAAGACTACAAAGCAATCTTAAGCAAAAAGAATAGGTATCACTATACTTGATTTTAAAATATGCCACAAAACTATAGTAATCAAAATAACATGGTATAGGCATACAATCAGGCATATAGATGAATGGAACAGAATAGATGGCCCAGAAATAAATCACACATTTATGGTTAATTGATCTTTGGTAAAGATGTCAAGAACATACAATAGGAAAAGGACAGTCTCTTCCATAAGTTGTAGCAGGAAAACTGGTTTTCCACATGAAGAAGAATAAAATTGGAAACTTATCTCACTCCATATAAAAAATCAAATTAAAATGGATTAATGACTTATTTTTTAAAGACTTATTCATTCATTCATTCATTCATTCATTCATTCATTCATGAGAGACACAGAGAGAGGCAGAGACATAGACAGAGGGAGAAGCAGACTCCATGCAAGGAGCCTGATGCAGGACTTGATCCCGGGACTCCAGGATCACACCCTGAGCCTAAGGCAGACGCTCAATTGCTGAGCCACGCAGGTGTCCCTGGATTAATGATTTAAATATAAGACCTGAAACTGTAGTACTATTAGAAAAGTATATGGAAAACGCTTCTTGACATTGGTTTGAGCAATGATATTTTGGATATGACTCCAAAAGCATAGGCAGCAAAAGCAAAGATAGACAAATAGAACTGTATCAACCTTAAAGCTTCTGCACAGCCTAGAAAATCATCAAGAATGAAGATACAATACATGGAATGAGAGAAACTATTTGCAAATCATCTATCTAATTAGGGGTTAATATCCAAAATATATAAAGAACTTAAAACAAAATGTATATACCTGATTACAAAATCAGCAAAGGATGCATAGACAATTTTCATAAAAAGACATACGAACAGCCAAGAGATTAATGAAAAGATGCTCAAATCACTAATCATCAGGGAAATTGAAATCAAAACTACAATGAGATATCACGTGGTGCCTGTTAGAATGGCTATTATGAGTAGACTAAAGATAACAACTGTTGGTGAGGATATGGAGATAAAGGAACCCTTGTATACTGTTGGTGGAAATGTAAATCAGTATAGCCACTGTGGAAAATAATATGGAGGTTCTTGTAAAAAAACTAAAACTAAAGCTACTGTACGGTCCAACCATCCCAATTCTGTGTATATATCCCCAGGCAATTAAATCAAGATCTTGAAGGGATATCTACATTCCCATGTTCATTGCAGCATTATTCACAGTAGCTACGTATCTGTCAATGGGTGAATGCATAAAGATGACATATACCTGTACACAATGGCATGTTACTCAGCCATGAGAAAGAAGGGCATTTTATCATTTGTGACAACATGGATGCACCTGGAAGACACTATGCTAAGTGAAATAAGCCAGCCAGAGAAAGACAAATACTTATTATCTCGCTTACATGTGGAACAAAAGAAAAGAAAGAAAGAAAGAAAGAAAGAAGGAAAGAAAGAAAGAAAGAAAGAAAGAAAGAAAGAAAGAAAGAAAGAGAAAGAAAGAAAGAAAGAAAGAAAGAGAAAGAAAGAAAGAAAGAAAGAAAGAAAGAAAGAAAGAAAGAAAGAAAGAAAGAGAAAAGAAAAATGAAAACTCATAGAAGCACATAATTGAACAGTGTTGGGAAGAGGGAGAGATATTAATCAGAGGATACATTACAAGCCTGTAGGATGAATAACTTTAGATATCTAATGTATAGGTGTGGGGATCCCTGGGTGGCGCAGCGGTTTGGCGCCTGCCTTTGGCCCAGGGCGCGATCCTGGAGACCCGGGATTGAATCCCACGTCAGGCTCTCGGTGCATGGAGCCTGCTTCTCCCTCTGCCTGTGTCTCTGCCTCTCTCTCTCTCTCTCTCTGTGTGACTGTCATAAAAAATAATAATAATAATAATAATGTATAGGTGTGATGACTATAGTTACTGTTTTGAATACCAGAAATATGCTAGGAGAGTAGATTTTGGGCTCACTAATCATCAAAAAAATGGTAATTAGGTGAGGAGATATGTTAATTAACTCAACTATCGCAATCATTTATATATATATATATATATATAATCATGTTGTACACCCTAAATATATATACTTTTTTATTTAAAATATATAAACAGGAAAGAAAAAGTGTTCTTCAAAGGCTTTGTGCTTATACAACAATGATAAAAAATGGAAGGAAGGAAGGAAGGAAGGAAGGAAAGAAGGAAGGAAGGAAGGAAGGAAGGAAGGAAGGAAGGAAGGAAGGAAGGAAGGGAGGTTTCCAGTCATTAGGAGAGAGGCCAAGGAAGGAAAAGACTGGTGGAATTCACTTACTCTCCAGTCCAGTGTGTGACTGCACTCACTGTAGCCCCTCCCAGGCCAATTCAATGTCATGAGGTACTCCAGTGAAGCTTCCTCTTCTCTGAAAAATCCCCTACTGCATTTTCCTCTGATAGAACAAAGTTTAAACTGCGACAATACAGCCTTAAATGTAGGCTACCCTTGCTAAAGCTCCAATCACAGCTTGCCACTATCATCCAATCAAGAAGTCAGTCAGAGCCTGGCTGGCAGGAAAAGAAGGCTTTACTGAATATGGAAATGTGTGCAGGTCTCCCATGGGTAAGGGTTAAGACACAGAGCTTCAACAACTTGATTAAGCAGATACATTCCAGAGAGAGAACTCTGGGAGGCTGTAAGAAGGGAAAGTAGATCAAATCCTTGACAAGGATGATAGAATTCAAGGCCTTGCCAGCTGAATTTCATACTGACTTTGTTGACAGAAGACCAGCATGTTCCTGGAGGCATCAGCTGAGGATATCCCCTCAGAGCCTCTTATTAGGGAAATATATGTGCTTTATAAAGTCTAGACAACCAAGAGGGGGAAATTGGCTACCCCTTGACAAAAGTCATGCAGAGCTTCCCACTAGCCTCTTGTCACAAAGTTAGGTTTATTGACTATTCCAGTCTTTGTTTCATGTGACTTATCTCGTGTAGGGTCTTAGAAGCACACACACTCTCCCCCAGCAGAGTGGATTTATTAAGAGTTATATACCAGCTCTCAGAAGTGTCTTCCAGCTAATCAATATGCTGAGAGGCTCTATAAAACAGGCGATAGCCATCACAGCATGTCCAATTTCTCTGTGTTTTCACTTTTACATCTGTTAAAGGTCAGAGACTATATTTATCACAACCAAATATACATGGATATTGAAAAGATATCATTGCAGCATATTGTTTTGAAATGGGATGGGGTGTGAAAAGTCTTTCTTCCGGTTTCTGAAAAGTTCAAATTAAATTAAAGCACATTACACTTTTATGTGCTCCTTTCCATCAAAAGATTCCAAAGTCCTTAAACAACTTTAATTAAGTTGTTCCAGCATCTCTCAGGAGCAAATCAATATTTTTCATATTCCTTGTTACAGGCTAGGGAAATAAAGCCCAGCACGGGCCCCCACCCCCAGCTCAAACTGAACATTTTTTCTTTGAAAGATAGAAAATTCCTCTTGAATATATTTAATTATAGAGGAGTAAAATTTTCCTCTTTAATGTGCCTTACCTTTTCTCCTCTGTTAGAAATGAGAAGGAAAAATAAAAAGCCAGCCCCAAATAGGAATCTGAGAAAAATAGGATTTTTTGGAGGCCTAGATATTGAAAACAGAATATATTTTTCATCTCTCAGGCAATATGGGAGGCTATCTGATTTTTTTCAGCCTGCAAACAAAAGAAGTATAACCATATTTTCAGACTCCTAAGATTTTTAAAAAACTAAATCCTCAAAAGCCACAGAACCAACTCTTCACCTCAAAAGTGTCACCAGAATGAATCAGAAATCATTCCTCTTATAAACCTGTGGAAAAAAGGTAGGTGGGTGCTGAATTTTCTTCTGTTCTCTTTGTAGGATAATGGGTTTCCTGTGTCTTTTGATTGAGGATTGACATTCTCTGCTCTCAAAATGTCTAACTGTCCATTGGGGAGAATCTAGGCTTTTGCAGCAACCAATAGATGGTGAGCCATACTCAGTATGACAGGAGGGCAGGAAAAGGCTGCTCTGCCCTCTCGGAGGTGGCACCATGGGGACTCAGGAAAAAAATAATCTAGGAGAAAAAAAGCAAGTTTACTCACATTTCTCCACCTGGGGGCTACTCTTTGTAGGAAACAAATTGCTATAATAATAGCTACACTTCTGCCACCTTCCTAGGTTCACCTTGGAGACGGATTTAAGCTCCTGGGATGAAGGCTTTTTGCTGTTAATGTGAAAGCTTGAGTGCCTGCAACTGTCCCTTAATGGCTTTTGGAAACAGAGGCCTTCTGCATCTCCTACCTTGGAAAGCTCTGAAACTGAGAGCATCTCGGCTGAGCCGTATCTAGGCTTCACACTGAAGCAGCGGCTTTCCTACGCAATGCAACAACCTCTAATTCTCTGTTTGTAGCATAAAGCAAAGGGAAATGGCAGCCATTAGACACGATAAATTGCCATGCTAGGCTCATACTCAGTTGGTAATCTCTTGGTAATCTGCTCTGAGACATTTTATCCCAATGTCCATTAAGGTAGTTTTGGTCAACCTTGGTTATCAGGAGGGTGTTGACAGTCTCTCTCCTTCTCTCTCTCTGTCCACATACACACTGCCAGGGAGAAAACCCTTACCCCATATCCTCTTTTGGATTAGTTTTTAATCTACAGTACTCAAATATAAAAGAAGTTGTTAGAATAAGGCTAATGAAAGGCTGCATTTTCTCTCCCTAGTGTCACCCCTAGAAAAAAAAAATCCCCATTGTGTTTCTAAAAAACGCACTTAGGAAGGCCTACACATAGGATAATCCCACCCCCTGTTTATGCCTGTTTTCCCAGTCTAGTTATTTCTGCTGCTTCCTTTCACCTTTAGAAGCATCCTGATTTGGATGACACACTGCATGGTCATACTACCTGGCAAGGTCTTCCCCAAAAAGAAGGAATAGAAAGAAATACTTGGAGAGTTAAAGACAGAATGTTGGTCCTAGAAAAAGAAAAGAATGATAAAGACTGGAAGGGAAACAGTTTTGGTCAATTCCCTCAGAGCACCCTGGGCCTGCTTGGTGTGTCTACTGAGGTTGGATGTCAGATACTAAAGACCTAAACTACATTACGACCCTTGCACCTAAGCTGGAGTAGTAACAGGTCTGTGCATTCTGTACGGATCATGTGAACTTGAACAATGTACTTATCAGATACCACCACAGTAGACTGAAGACTAGAGAACATTTCTTTAGCTCCTGGACATTCACATAAGCCACCTGTCTCCAAAGCTATTACTGAGTTTAAATTTCTCCCAACCATGACTAGTGTGGGCACAAACTCAGAACTAATGTGATTTAGAAAAATTAAACAATGTGGTATTTCTTACAGCCAGGTGCAGAGATAGAAAGTCATATGTAGTATACAAGCAGCTAAGAGCTTGTGTTTGTATCACTCAAGTAATTGTTAGACAGGTGGATGTTGAGTCTAGGACCAGGTGGTTGAATTAGTAAACATGTGAGGTTGGGGTTCTCAGTGGCCTGGGATTTTCTCAAGGCCTGGGGAGCCAAATGGGAGAAATTGGAAGGGATTGCTTATAGAGGCCCTGCAGGGTCATTAATTTATTCAATGGATTCCACACATATTTATTAAAATAAGTTAACTCTTTCCTGGCTGTGATGGATTCTTGCTCATATACTCCATAGGCCCAGGTCCCTTCTACAAATACATGTTGTCTCAGATTGAAGAGTCACCTATGAGAGAGATAGTTGAGCAAGGGAGTTTTTTTGATTGTTGGCTTGGTTTTTGTTTAGGTAGAACACAATATTTCACTGCACACATGGCTCCAGGGATTCATATCTGGGGGGGAGAGTTTGCAACATGGGGAAAATCAAAGTTGTAATAATGAAAAGCAAACATCTATTCCAAATTAAATAACTACAACAGAGGCATTATGAAGTATCCAGGAGTACACTAAATATTAACTTAATTAGCTAATCAACAAGTGTTCTACTTGTTTCTTAAAGAAAAAAAAAAACATAAGAATTCTAAGGGGAAGGGAGGGTATGATGATTCAGGAAGTATCCTGAGAGAATGTGTACCCACCCCTTCTAGGTTGCTTTATATATGCTGGGAATAAGGATGCAGGTGGTGTGTGACTGCTGGGGTAGTCTGATATATTAGGAAAGTATTCAGGGAAGGATTTCTTGGAGGAAACTAGGGTTGTAATAACTAGGACATCTGAAGGCTTATATTAACCCAAGGTTCATGAGTCAATGAACTTGTGGAAGATTTTTATTGTCCTGCTTGCTATTTCCCATTAAAGCATCCAAAATGAGAGTACAAAATAACTTGAAGTCATGAATGAAAATATCCATAAGAGTATCCATAGGCAGCAGAGGCAATTGGGATTCATGGGGGTTCATGGACTTGCTGGTCCTGAACAACTTTGGGAAAGGCTTTGGTGAGATGGACTTTGAAGTACAGATAGGAGATTGTTGAAATAGGAATAATGAACTTCATAATTATTCCTGTGCTCACTTCCAGTCATCCTGACCAATAGCAACTGAAGCCTAATGTGCTTATTTGTTTGTTTGTTTTCCAAACAAACATTCTGCTAGATGCCTTTCAGTGGACACATAATAATCACAACAACAATAATAATAATCAGGATCGGCCATGGCCTAGACCTTGAGTGGACATAGTGATGAGTGCCTATGCCAAGGCTGGTCCTCCTGTTTATGTAAGAGCCTTCAGTATTAGTCCTGGGTGGTTTCCCAGGAGGAAATTGGATAAGTCCAGTATCTCATTTACCGAGGCCATCAAGGAGCTATCAAGGAAAGATGACCTTTAACCACATTTGACTCTGACTAGATTCAAACCAGTGACCTTGAGGTGGGAAGCACTGGCTATAGACTCTCTTTCCTCTGACGGGCTGCAGGGCCCTTGGTACTGGGTTGATTTAAGCCTCACAGCTGTTGCATTAAAAATTATTTGTGCTACTACTGAAATCCTCTTGCTCCTGCCCCCTTCCCAAAATAATTATCAGTTACAGCACAGATATTAAAATGGCACTTTAAAAAATTAAAATACAGTTCTAAAAAAAAGACCATATAAATGTAGAATTAATTGCTGTATATGCTTCGAATTACCGAGAGACTTTATTTTATTTCTGTCACAGCAGAAAGTGCTTCATCAGGAGGAATTCATGTGGAGATCCAACCATGTCCTAGTTATTTTGTGTTTAATATGCTTGAGATGTTTAATTATTTTTGATTAATTCATTTACCATTAAACTGCCCAAAGACTTTGATGTGTTCTGCACGGCATGCCTTGCCAGCATGTTGCTATACACTCCCAGCCTTAAAGGAGTCAACATAAAAGCCCAGCATTGGGGGGCAAGGCAGATTCAGATTTAAATCCTGGCTCCATGACTCGCCAGTTGTGTGAATTTTGATAGTAAATATCTCTGAGCTACAGTTTTTGCATTTGTAAAGTGGGTAATACAACAAATCCAGCCTCGTAGGGTGCTATGAGAATTAAATGAGGAAATGAATGTCAAGCATTTTGGACTCATGACTAGTTTAGGCAAGCACTCAATGAATGGTAATTGTAACTATTATTGTTATTCTGTCAAAGTGCTAACCACAGAAGAAAAATATACCATTGCTGCCTGCTTTGTCTCGCAGTGGTAGGCAGATGCCTTGGAATGAGCCCTAGTCTCAACTCAGTCAGATAAATCTAAAGGAAATAAAGGTGAGAAGAAAGTTCTAGCTGGTCCCAGATCACCTTTAGACCCCAGCCTATATTTACAGTCTTATCTCTTACTAATACTCTAATGAGTACTCAATTGCAGTCAAACTGGGCACTCCTGTACTCCACTTATTTTTTACGTAACCTGAGAAGCCTTTTGTGACTACTGCAACCTACATGGTAATACTTTCTGGCAATTTATTGAGGAGCTCCTGACAGAAGCAGAGAATTTAGAACATGCAGGAATTAACAGAAGTTCAGGGAAAGAAGGGTCCGTGGACATCCCTTAGCCTTCTTTTACAGTTAAGAAAACTGAATCTTGAAAGATTAAATAACTTGCTCAAGGTTGTATAATGAGACAATGACAGAAGAATAAAGTCTCAAAACTCCCATTCTGCATTCCTGTTCTTACCAGCCTTCCTCAGCTGCCTTGGCTCGCTGATTTCAAGCTAGCAAGTTCTCAGACAAGAGTAACTACTTCATATTCTCTGTGGGAAGATTGAGAAGATCGTGAGGGTAGCCTAAGCAGCAGAACATGAATTAGAAGAGAATATCTTTGCCTCTGTCTTAACTACCTATGTATAAGTATCTGTCTCCAGGAGCAACAGAAAAGAGGAAGGATATAACAGTTTCTGAGTCCTAACTAGTAGTTCTTACTATGTGCTTCTATGGCCTCATTTTCTCCAGGCTTCACCAACCTAGATCTAAAAACTAGAGAAAATAAGTATTCTCTCCCACCATAATGGCAAACCCAGGCATCCTCCAAATTCCTTCCTCTAAGTAAATTCTGGACATCCTGTGGGGTTGTCTCACTTCTGCTGTGAACATGTTCGCAGCTGCTAAGTGATGCTTACCATTTTCCACTTCTCTTACTTTGGGTAATGAACATTCTTTTATCACCACTAACACAGTTGACATGATACAAATTGTGAAGCCACCACAATATGATGTCTTTTTGGTGTTGCCATATATGCATTGGTGTCTCTCATGAATCAAGATGCTACATCTTTCTATATTGCATCAGATTCTAGGAGGAACCCAAAGAGAGGGAAAAGATGTTCATTGGCATAAGCATAGCACCTCATTGCAACAAAGCTTCATTTACTCTCATTTATCAAGGGAAACTAGGCTTTTCTTTTTTCGTGACAGAAACAGGCCCAGATTGGCTTTGGTAGGTCCCCAACACATCTCCATCTCCAGTACTATGGTCCAGTCCTTAAACAAAACTTATTATCTCGGCTTCTCCCTTGTCTTAGAATGAATTACCTGCTCTCCCCCTCTTGAGGATCTATCTGCACACAAAAACTCCTGCAGCAGGACCTCATCAGCCATATCTTAACACTAATCTGAAATTATAAGCCTGTGTTTACACAAACTTTAATTCATTTGATTTTTACAAAGCTGAGAGGAATAGAAAATATTTCTTCTATTTTTCAGATGCCAGCCCAAAGTCATAGAATCAGTAACCCAAAGCCAGGAATTAGAGCCAGGAATTGACCCTCTGTCTGGGCTCATGCTCTTGACACTGTGCAACAGGACTTGAGAAAGACTCCATACTCGACCTCTACCTTGCACCAGTCCAATTCTATTAATCTGTCATCCCAGCTTTCCTTGTTTAAGAGCTCCTTGTGATTTTTACATGTTCCTTCCATGAATGAATTTCTTGTATTGTTTTTATCCCACCATCATTAGTTTTGTGACCTACTTTGAATATCCTAGAGTTTCTAATTTTCTCTTATAGTCCAATAACTGATCTACTGTCCAGCTTATTTTATGTTAAGGGCAAGTATTTTTTTTAAAAAAGCCACACAACTACACCATATTTCGATTAAAATTTATGGTGGACTAGGTATAGGCAAGCAAAGCTGTTAGCTATCCTGACAATGACTAATAGAAGTTTGTGTGTTTTAGTGAATTATATATGCTGTACTGTAGGTACAGATGGCAAACAATGCAATTTATCTTCTATTTTCTTTAATGGTCTGGCCCATAAAAATAGGTCGATCATGAAAAGGCCTTCTTGAAATGATAATTTGGAAATAAAACTTTCATACAGACACTCAAATGTAATTCAACATCCAAAGGGAAGAATAGACCCCTAGACTCTGAAGTGACTGAAGACATGTATAACTTATAAAGACCTTTTACATTTTCCACATCCAGAAGCCATCAATTATAATGAGGATTTCACACAAGAAAGTGTTCCTGACATGCTGGTCTCTCAAAATTTGAGCTTAGCAAAATAAATGGCTTCCAGAAATTAAAGCCATTACAAATGATCACTCTGAGCAGCAGGTAAGTGTGAAAAGTAAGTTCAGTGGCAGCTACCCCTTCTTGCTCCATGTCTCAAAAGGATCAGGTCTCTTAACATTCTGCAAGAGGTGCTACTCTTGATCAACTCAACTATTATCTCTGTATGCATCTTAGGGAACAGCAGAGAAATAATAAACTATCCTGTCTCTTTGGGATTAAAAATTCCTAAGTGCTAAATGGCAGTGAAGCTGGAATTGAGACAGATATTCCGACTTATTTGTGGTATCTGTTATCCAGTTGATCACCTTAACTTCAGATCACTAAGGAAATAATATTAGCAGCAATAGCTAACATGAATCCTTCATTATCTTCTCCAAAGTGTTTGTGAAACATTAGTTGATTTAACACTGACTATATTATGTCATAATGTCTTCTCTGTCCTATCTTCTTCCTAAGCACAAGCCTTAAGCACACATTACCCAACTTTGTTTCTACAGCCCTCCCTTGTCTTCAGTCTAGCCTGTTTTCCTTTACTGACATTCTTTCTGTACCAGCCTTGCTAACATTTTTCTACAGGCTGTAGATCAGAGTTGTCCAACAGAGTAGCCAATAGCCCCATGTTACTATTTAAGTGTACTAAAATTAAATATAATTAAAAATTCAGTTCTTTAGATATACTAGCCACATTTCAACTGTTCGATATGTCTTGAAATAGCCACATGCCTGTTAATGGTTATTTTAGAGGATAGTGCACATACAGAACATTTCCATCAAATTAGATAGTTCTTTGAACAATATTGCTCTGTGATAAAGGAGAAGTTATTGTTGCCTGATCATTATTTTGTTTTTCCAATCTATCATAAAGTCTTTTTGATCTATACTCTTTTCAGGAATTTCTCTTCAGGCTACAGTGAAGTAACCAAAGCCATATTTATCCTTTGGTCTTAAACAACTAGAAAACTGGAAAAAATGCATAAAATATATTTTGAGTTTTCAGGCATTGGAAAAGTGGCAGCACAGAACTTGACATCTGAAAAAAGGGAAACAAAAAGAGGTGAGTTCTATGATTACCCAATTTATGCTCAGTGACAGTTTCTAAGCCTCAGGGAAGAAAATTCTAAACAGGCCAGAAGATTCCATGAGTCTCTGTTGAGGAGACAGAGAAAAGGGAGGTCAACAATGCTGGAATATGAGACGTGTGGTACCAAGAAAATTGACTACCTATTGAGAGAAATCTTGATGTTTATAGAGCAGTTCTTTCATGTCTTTGGCACATTTTCCATCTATACATGCATGCCAGAAAACCACCCAAGGTTGGGGAAAAAACAAAACAAAACAAAACAAAACAAAAACTTAGAAAAACTAGGCCAAAATAGAATTCGCAAAGAAGACTGTGAATAGGGATGCCTGGTGACTCAGTGGTTGAGCATTTGCCTTTGGCTCAGGGCGTGATCCTGGTCCAGGAATCCAGTCCCACTTCCAGCTCTCTGTGGGGAGCCTGCTTCTCTCTCTATGTCTCTGCTTCTCTCTGTGCCTCTCAGGAATAAATAAATTAAATATTAAAAAAAAAAGAAGACTGTGAATAGTTCCCCTCCCCCATTAGCCAGAAGTCTTTAAAAACTACATAATAAATATCAGGTCGGGACGTCCGGGTGGCTCAGCAGTTGAGCGCCTGCCTTCGGCTCAGGTCGTGATCCCAGGATTCGGGATCAGGTCCCGCACCAGGCTCCCTGCATGGAGCCTGCTTCTCTCTCTGCCTGTGTCTCTGCCTCTCTCTCTCAGTCTGTGTCTCTCATGAATAAATAAATAAATCTTTAAAAATAAAGAAATACATACATACATACATACATACATACATAAATATCAGATCAAATCCTCAGAAGGATATCACCTTAGTAGTGGATATAAATTAGAACAAGACTAAAAGATGTTCTGGATGCTCTAACAAAGCTTGAAAAGCAATCTTTAGAAGGATCTACCTGCTTCTAAGTAACATAACTAAGTGCCAGAACAACACACACTATTTAAAGAAATTCAAGAAAATGTAGTTCCCAAAAACCTAAAGTTCACAATATCTACCATCTAGTAAAAAAACTACTGGGTATGCCAAGAAGCATGAGAATACGACCCAAAATCACTTGAAAATCAATTGATTAAAACAGACTGCCAAAGGGTATAGATAATTAAATCAGCAGATGAGATGCCTAAACAGCTATCATATAAATAAACTTCAGAAGACCAATAAGATAAAGGAAAATGTGAATATAATGTGGAAAAAAATGGAGTATATAACAGTAACCCCAATGAAAACTTTAGAGTTTACAAATAAAATATCTAAAAGGAAAAACACACCACATAATGGATATAATTAACAGCAGGTTGTATACTACAAAAGAAAGATTACTACATTAGAAGACATAACAAACAAATATACAAAATGAAACGCAGAAGAAAAATGACTGTGGGGTGGCCCAATGGCTTAGCAGTTTAGCGCTGCCTTCAGCCCAGGGCATGATCCTGGAGGCCGGGATTGAGTCCCACATCAGGCTCCCTGCATGGAGCCTGCTTCTCCCTCTGCCTGTGTCTCTGCCTCTCTCTCTCTCTCTCTCTCTCTCTCTCTTTCTCTCTCTGTTTCTAATAAATAAATAAAATCTTTAAAATAAAAAATAAAGAAAAATGAATGAACAAAATGATAGAAGAACAGCAACACGTGAAACAATTTCAAATGATCTAAGACACATATATTTGGAATTTCAAGGGGAAAGAAGGGAAATACAGGAAAAAAATAAGAGATAAAATAATGCTCAACTTTTTTTTTCAAATTTAATGAACACAACCCACTGAACCAAAAATCTCAATAAAATTCAAACAAAATAAGCAAAACAAGACTGTATTAATATACCTTATAATCAAATTGCTGAAAATCTATGATAAATAGAATATCTGAAAATCTTTTAGAGGCAAAAAAGCAAAACCAAAAAACAAAAATCGAAAAAAATTAAATACAAAAGAACAAAAAGAAGAATTTTACTAGATTTTTCATGAGAAACTCTGCAAGCTATTAAGGCAATGCAGCACCACTTTTAGATGCCAAAAGAAAAAGAAATTACCCAGAATTCTATACTCAGAAAGAATATCTTTCAAAAAGAAAAGTGAAATCAAGACTTTTCAGACAAGAATAAGCTGAAAAATGTATCTCTAGCAGGTCTACACTACAAAAGATAGTGAAGAGATTTTTTTCAGGCAAAAGGAAAATAATACCAGATATAAATTTGGATCTACTCAAAGTAATGGAATACCAACAATGAGGGTAAATAAAAAAAAATTCTCAACAAGCTTAATCTTATTGAAAGATAGTTGACAGCTTAACAAAAATAATCATATATCATGGGAATATATGTATATGAAAACATGGAGCATATGGATGCTTACTGTTTTAGGTTCTTTTATATGTGAAGTGGCATGATTTTATTTGAAAGTAAACTGTGGTAAGTTAAAGATATATTGTAAATACTAGAGCAACGACTAAAAAACAAAAATAATTATAACAAGTGAGACAATAGTAAAAAAGGAAATAAGAAAGATAATAACAGAAGCTATAAAATAGGAAACAGAAACACAGTAATGCATATCAAATCACAATCATTTTTTTTGAAAAGATTAGCAAAATAGGAAACACTAGCCAGACTAATCAAGAAAATAGGAATAACACTAATAATCAAAATCAGGAGTGGAACAAAGGTCATTATTACAGTTGCTAAAAATATTAAAAATATGTGAAATATATATTAAATATAAAGTTAAAATATTATGAATAGCTGTATGAAAAATTAATCATTGAAGACCCAAGCTACCAAATCTCACTAAAAAAGAAACAGATGAATAGTCCAAAATTTAATTTTTACACCTGAAATCACAGACTAAAAATTCTACAAAGAAAACTTCAGAACTAGATAGCTTCATTGGTGAATTTTATTCAACATTTAAGGAAGATATAATATCAATTATAAAAATTATTCTAGGACATAGAAGAATGTCAACCCTCCCTAACTGATTTTTAAAAAGGCTAGTATTACCCCATTTAAAACCAAAGATACTGCAGTAAGAGAACATACCAATAAATATCTCCCATAAACACAGGTGCAAAAATTCATATTGTACTTTTTTAGCAAATCAAATCCAGCAATATATGCATCATGTCCAATTGGGGCAGGTCCCACGAATGTAAAGTTGGTTGAACATTTGAAAATCAATCACTGGGATTCATTATGTGGATGATTAAAAAAGAACCCTATGATGATTTCAAGGAGAAGCATCTGACAAAATTCAATGCCCATTCATAGTAATAATTCTCAGTAATCTTGGAATACAAGAGACCAGTGCTCCTCGATCGAATAAAGGATACTTATGATAAAATCTACAGACAACATTGTAATTAATGGTGAAAAATTAAATGCTTTCTCTCTAGATAGAGAATGAGTCAAGGATACTCCATCTTCTCACTCCTATTCAACATTATACTGGAGGTGTTAGATGGTTGGGGGGAGAAGCACACTGATTGGAAAGGATGAAATCAAAATTTTTTTATTTGCTAATGTCACAAACAAATCACCACAAAGCAGCTAGAAATGACAAGTGATTTTAGTAACTCAGTAGGTTACAAAGTTAATATACAAATGTACTATATACCTTATTCAGCATATTTTGATGCAGTAATGTCAAATTATTATAACAATTTCTATTACTTATTCTCAATTTTTCTAATTTTCTTATTATGGAGTAACAAAAAGTCCAGGAACAGGCACCCTTCTACAGACCACTGCCCACATGATCGTCTTACTAAAAAATAGAAACTTCCATTAATTCAGTAAGTACTTAGTATCAGGCATTGTGTTAAACACAGCAATCTTCAAAATGAGGAAGGCTCAAATTCTAGGATGGGGACCCCTAATGTAATATGTGACATGAGACAAGTTTACACATAATGAATATTTTCAAGAATATGTTTACTGACATAAATGATGAGAAATTATTTGTGTCCAAAGAAGAGGGGGAAATCGAGAGCTGAGCTGATCCAAAAAATCTTAATGGTTGAAGATATTTGTGAATATGTCAGAGAAAAGCAATATGGAAACCCAAACTCATCCACATAACAATGACCTTAATGGTGAGAACCTGATATTTCATACTGTTAGTTTTTTAGGAAATGTATTTCTACAAAAGCTTCTGGGACATGAGGATGGGACTCTACATCTCCCCCTTCAAACATGCTCCCAATCTTCCAAATCCACTAATCCACTCATGCTTCTGATTCCCAAACAGGAATGATATTCATGGCTAAAATCCCAAGAATAAAGCCAATGAACAGATTGTAAACCTCTCTATCATAGAATCACAGAGTTTTAGTAATGGAAGACCCTTAGAGGTAAGATGATGCCAAAATTTTGCTAATATGGCAATAAGAGGTAAAAGTTTTTTCTTAGGCCATGTGGCCTTCCTGGAATCAGACTTTAGATCCAGCTCTGACACGAAATCTGGTGTTCTTTCTGTTATGCCATAATGCCTTCCCAGGCAGAAAGGAAATGGTAAGTACCAATTGCAGCTGCTGTCCCTGAATGTAATTAACAAACCCAGTTGAGTAATCTATGTAACAGAACGACAGCTTTGATCTATACATAAAGGCATGTCTGAACGCAAATGAAGGACTGAGGACAAGTCCCCCAGGCATCTCTTTACTAGAGTATGGAAGAAGCCTTCTGATAAAAATATAACCAAAAGGAAAAGAAGGTATGGGAGAACCAATTCATACATATTAAGTCATTATTGAAAAGAGAAGATAAAGTTGAAAATACTAAATTCTTAATAAGAATTTTCAGTGCTTATTAACTAACATTCACATCCTGGGAAAAATAAAGACTGAAAGATGAATTTCAAATAAAATGTCATTGTATCATTGAGAGCAGTCTTGGCCTTGGCATGGCTTTCAAAGGTAACAAGACACTGGAAGGAGCAAAGCTTATAGGGGTAGGGACAACATTCACAGCTGACATGCAGGTTCTATCGGCATTTAGGGATGTCTATAGTTTTAATGTAAATACCAAAATAGAATGATCCTGCTACCATATCCAACCAGCAAATGAATTCCAAAGCACATAAAGTAAACCAAAAGAATAATCATAGAAGCCTTCAATAAGATGGGTAGTAGCACATCTTTATTTTCAAAAAGCTAAGTCTTAATATAGGACAAATGTATTTTAAAAAAATAAACTACTGGAAATTTCATGATTTCAGAGTCTCTTCTCCTGAATGAATAATTGAATTGTGAATGAGTGAATGAGTAAAGCATTTGTGCTTTTGTATGCTTCAAAATCATGTAAAACTCCCCTGCACACAACAAAATGAAATACAACATGAATAAGAAACCCAACCAAAATGATTCTATCACCGAATACAGAAGAGACCATCCTAAAGATAAATTTTCCCTTATGCCTTTCAAACCATAGACAGCACATTTCTGACCCTATCTACAGGCTTCAAAAATTTAAACATCAAACACCAGTGTCAGAGGAGTATTTTTCCACATCAATAAATTATTTCATGATTTTATTTATTTTATTTTTTAAGACTTTTTAATTTATTTTTGAGAGAGTCGGGGGTGTGTGCAGGAGGCAGAAGGAGAAGGAGAGAGAGAATCTCAAGCAGACTCCCCACTGACTATGGAGCCTGATGAGGGCTCTATCTCCTGATCCTGAGATTATGACATGAGCTGAAATCTAGTCAGAAATTTAACAGACTGAGCTCCTCTATTTCATGATTTTAAATCCAAATATCTTTATGTCTTTATAACAATAACACCCTTCTACTTAAATAAGGTAAAGTATCTTATCCCTCCTGAAATCCAGCTGAGTCATAAACCCACAAAGCCAAAGAGTTTGGAAGAGAAATGACACCAGAAGAGAGGGGTCAATGGTTTCCTGGAAAATGAAAAATAGTGACTGAGTGGTAAATGCCTTCACATGACAGAGAAAACTGGATCCTGGGTGATGACAGACAAAGAAAGGAACAAACAGCCAACAGACCCATGCAGAGAACAGGGGGACACCTCAGGAACTGGAGGCCCTAGGTACGTCAGATGGCTATGGTGGGAAGTGAAGTTACCAGCAGGATCAATTTAAGGTTGAACAATGGGAAGTTTGACTTACAGACTTCCTTTCCAACTCCATGCTGTTAATTCATATTTAAGATCTCACAATATTTGAGGAGGACCATTATCATGAAAGATAGAGACCAAGTCAAACAAAGGATGCTTAGAGAAAAAAAGGTGAAGTGAAGAGCAGAATAATTTTTTAAAGAATACAAGATCTTTACAGAGATAAGAGAAAATTTTGCATGGCTGAAGCAAAAGGAACTATAATAAAAATAATTTTTAAAAGTTCTTTCAAGACTTACATTTGGATTAAATTATATTTGTATATGTAAACTATATTATAGTATATTATATTTGAACATGGAGGTCCTGATATCTTTTCAAATTAGTGATTTTGTTTCCTTGGGATCAATTCCCAGAAGTGGAATTGCTGGATCATGTGATAGTTCTATTTTTAATTTTTTGAGAAACTTCCATACTGTGGCTATACCAATTTACGATCCTACCAAATTGCACACAGATTTCCTTTTCTCCATACCCACACCAACATTTTTTGTCTCTTGTTTTTCTTTTTGACAATGGCTATTCTAAAGGCATGCAGTGATATCTCATTGTGGTTTTAATTTGCATTTCCTTAATGACTACTAATGTTGAGTGGTTTTTTTTCATCCACCTGTTGCCTTTTGATATATCTTCTCTGGAGAAATCTCTAAGTCCTTTGCCTATTTTTTCTTGAGTTATTTGGGTTTTTGCTATTTGTATGAGTTTTTGCTAGTTGTATGAGTTCTTTATATATTTCAGGTATTAACTCCTTACCGGATACGTGGTTTGCAAATATTTTTCCTCCTTCAGAGGTTATCTTATCTCTTTGTTAATGGTTTCCTTGCTGTACAGAAACTTTTTAGTTTAATCTAGTACCACTTATTTTTTTTTAATTTTGTTGCTTGTGCTTTAGGTGTCATATTCGGGAGATCATCACCAAGATGATGATGTCAGGGAGATTTGTTCCTATATATCTCTTATAAGTGTCATTGTTTCAGGTCTTATATTTAAGTCTTTAATCCATTTTTAGTTTATTTTTGTGAGTGGTGTAAAATATGTGTCCAGTTTCATTCTTTTACATATGAATATCCAATTTTTCCCAGCACCATTTATTGAAAAGATTGCTTTTTCTCCACTGAGTATTCTTGACTACTTTGTCAAATATTAGTTAACTGTATATGCTTACGTTTATTTCTGGGTTCTCAATTCTTTCTATTGGTTTTTATGCCAGTACCATACTGTTTTGATGACTATAACTTTATAGTATAGATTGAAACCAGGTAGTGTGATGCCTTCTGCTTTTTTCTTCTTTCTTACAATTTCTTTGGCTATTCAGGGTCTTTTTGTGGTTGCATATAGATTTTAGGAGTATGTTTTATGCTTCTGTAAAAAAATGCTGTTGTACTTTTGATAGGGGTTACATTGAATCTATAGATATCTTCTACTAATATTAGCATTTTAACAATATTAATTCTTCCAATGCATAAACATGGGATACCTTTCTATTGTTTTGTGTCTTCTTCAGTTTCTTTCATCAATGCTTTGTAGTTTTCCCATAGCTATCTTTTACCTCCTTAGTTAAATTTGTTCTTAAGTATTATACTGTTTTCGATACTAGTGCAAATGGGATCAATTTATTTCCTTTTCAGAAAATTTGTCAGTGGATAGAAATGCAACTGATTTTTACATTTTAATTTTATATCCTGCAACTTTACTGAATTCATTGATTAGATCTAAGTTTTTTTGGTTGAGTCTTCAGTATTTTCTGTTTATAAAATTATATCATCTGCAAATGTAAACAATTTTATTTCTTCCTTTTCAATTCTAATACCTTTTATTTCCTTCTTCTGCCTGACTGCTCTAGTATGACTTCCAGTACCATGTTGAATAGGTATAGTGAAAGTTGGCATCCTTTCCTTGTTCCTGATCTCAGAGGAAAGGTTTCAGCCTCTCACCATTGTGTCTGATGTTAGCTGTGAACTTGTCATATAAGGCCTTTATTATGTTGAAATGTGTTCCTTCAATGTCTAGCTTATCAAGGGTTTTTACCATGAGTAAATCTTGAATTTTGTCAAAAGTTTTTTCTGCATCTATTGAAATGATCATATAATTCTCTTTTTTCATTCTATTAATGTGATGTATCACATTGATTGATTTGCATATGTTGAACCATCCTTACATCCCAGGGATAAATCCCACTTGATCATGGTAAATGATTATTTTAGTGATGCTGACTTTGGTTTGCTAGTTTTTTATTGAGAAATTTTGCATCTTTATCCATCAGAGATACTGGTTTGTGGTTTTCTTTTCTAGTAGCAACCTCTTCTGATTTTAGTATCAGGATAATGCTAGACTTCTAAAAAAGTTTGAAAGTGTTTCCTCCTCTTCAATTTTTTTTTGAAAGAGCTTGAGAAGGACTGGTGTTAATTCTTTAAATGTTTGGTAAAATTCACCAGAAAAGTCATCTGGTCCTGGGCTTTTCTTTTGTTGAGAGAAATTTGATTACCAATGTAATCTCCTGGATAATAATTGGTCTTTCAGATTTTCTATTTCTTCCTGATTCAGCCTTGGTAAGTTGTGTGTTTCAAATAATTTTTCCATTTCTTCTAGGTGGTCCAGTTTTTTTGGCCTATTATTTGTTTATAGTAGCCTTTTGTGGCCTTTTGAATTTCTTTAATATCAATTGTAATGTCTTCTTTTCATTTTCAATTCTGTTTATTTGGGTCCTTTCTCTTTTTTCTTGGTTTGTCTAGCTAAGGATTTGCCAATTTGATTAATTTTTCCAAAGAACCAATCTTTAGTTTTGTTAATCATTTATATTGTTGTTCTGTTCTCTGTTTTATTTATTTCTTCCTTAATCTTTATTATTTCCTTTATTCTCTAACTTTGGGCTAAGTTTGCCCTTTTTATCTAGTTCCTTAAGGCATAGAATGAGGTCGTTTATTTGGATTCTTCTTGGATAATTTACCTATTCATTTATTGCTATGAACTTTCTTCTTAGAACTGCTTTTGCTGTGCAGCCCAGGTGGCTCAGTGGTTTGGTGCCGCCTTCAGCTCAGGGTGTAATCCTGGAGACCTGGGATTGAGTCCCATGTCGGGCTCCATGCATGGGGCCTGCTTCTCCCTCTGCCTGTGTCTCTGCCTCTCTCTCTCTCTCTCTCTCATGAATAAATAAATAAAATAATAAAAAAAAGAACTGCTTTTGCTGCATCCCATAGGTTCCAGTATGTTGTGTTTCCATTTTCATTTGTCTCAAATTCCTTTTTTTATTTTCCCTTTAATTTCTACTTTGATCCATTGGTTGTTTAGGAAAGCACTGGTTAATTTCCCTGTGTTCATGCATTTTTCAGTTTTCCTTTTGTTACCAATTTCTGGTTTTGTGCCACCATGGTCAGAGAAGTTAATGGCATGATTTCAATCTTGAATATTCTAAGAATTGCTTTGTGGCCTAATATAAGGTCTATCCTAGAAAATGTCTTATGTGTGCTTGTAAAGAATGTATATTCTGCTTCTTTTGCATAGAAAGTCTGTAAATATCTGTTAGGGCCATGTTGAAATATGCTGTGTCCTTATGGATTCTCTGGGTGATCTATCCATTGTTGAGAGCAGGGTATTAAAGTACCCAAATATTAATTACTATATTACTATTTATATCTCCTTTTAGCTCTGTTTTTGCACTATATACTTCAGGTGTTTCAGTGATAGGTGCATAAATTGTTCTATCTTCTTGACAAATTGAACCTTTTATCATTACATAATGACCTCATCTATCTCTTTTTTTTTTTTTTTTACCATTTTTAGTTTAGTGTTTATTTTGTTTGATATAGGTATAACTAACTACTCCTGCTTTTATTGTTGTTGTTACTCTTTGCTTGTAATGTCTTTTTCATCCTTCCAACATTTATTTATTTATTTATTTATTTGTTTATTTATTTATTTATTTATTTTTTATTTATTTATTTATTTTATGATAGTCACACAGAGAGAGAGAGAGGCAGAGACATAGGCAGAGGGAGAAGCAGGCTCCATGCACCGGGAGCCCAACGTGAGATTCGATCCCGGGTCTCCAGGATCGCGCCCTGGGCCAAAGGCAGGCGTTAAACTGCTGCGCCACCCAGGGATCCCCATCCTTCCAACTTTTAGTCTGTGTCCTTACAGCTAAAATGAGACTCTTGTAGCCAGCATATTACTGGATTTGGTTTTTTTATTCAGTTACCCATTCTCTTGTCTTGTGGTTGGAGAATTTAACCTATTGTATTTAAAATAATCATTGATAGGTAAGGACTTGTATTACCATTTTGTTCATTGCTTTCTGATTGTTTTGTAGAATCCCTTGTTCCTTATTTCTAATCCTGCTACCATTTTTGGTGTTTTGATGTCTTTTGGTATTTTGATAGTATTTTGCTTTGACTTCTGTATCATGTTCTTTTGTGTAATTACTACAGGCTTTTCTCTGTGGTAACCATAAAGTTCACAGAAAATATCTTAAACATACAACACCCTATTTTAAACTGACAATAATTTCAATAGAATTCATAAACTCCCGATTATACTTCTCTTCCCTCTAATATTTTACTTGCTGCTATTATAATTTATACATTTTTATATTGTCTAACTAATAACAGATTATTGTAGTTATGGTTATTTTTATTACATTCACTTTTTTTTTAACCTTTAGATTGGAGTTGTAAGTGAATTATGCACCACTATTAACATACTGCCTAATCTAAGTAAGACTACATATTTACCATTACAAATGAGATTTACATTACCTTGTATGTTTTAATGATGTATTTAGCTTACCAGTCAAAGAAATCTCTCTAGCATTTCTTATAAGGTAGATGTGGTGGTAATGAAGTCCCTCAGCTTTTGTTTGTTTGGGAAAGTCCAGACTTTATAGCAGGAAATACTAGGTCCTTCATGGTCAGGTTCCAACTTTCCTGTTTGACTTAATCCTTCACCACCACTTTCCTCCATCCCTAGCACTCTACCTTTCAGTGCTAGGGCAATATCTGCTTTCTGGGCCTTTACACACTGCTTCTCTCCTTAATTCCCCTCATTCTTCAAGTCCAGCTCAGGTCATCTGTACCCCTCATATAGCTTGAATGTTCCATCTACCTACCACCATCACTTGCTTTTTAAAAAAATTCAGTTATATCTATAAATTAAGTACTATTTATTGAGTACCTATGGTATACAAGACACTGCAATGGGTGATGTACTTATATTACCTCCTCTTTGAATCACTCTTTTAATCACCTGTTGTGTATATAATATACTATTATACCTATTTTCCAGAGGAGGAAAGCAAATCTTATAGAGGTTTAGTAACTTACCTAGACTTATAGGTAGTTTATTAAAGAACTAACATTTGAACATGGGTTGATTTTACTTCAAAGCCCATTTATCATTTTGTACTTAACACTCTGAACTATTTTTAGAAATGAGTGCCTGATTATAAACTCCATAAGGGCAAGTATCATAATAAGTATGTTAACATTATCTCCCCAACATACAGTATAGTGCCTGGCTTATAATAAGTACACAATAAATATTTGTTGAAGGAATGATGTGTTTGTACAATATTCTCTCCATCATTTGTGTGCTCCTTGAGGATATTAGTCATCTTTCTATGCTGAGATAGTAGTGCAGTGTTTGTTGAAAGAAAAATGAATATACTACATATTCTCCCTCTCTCTCCTTTCTCTCTCTCTCTCTCTCTCATGCATACACACACACACACACACACACACACACACACAGAGTAGTTTTTGGTTGCTAATGCAGGGCCTTGAAAACATACCCTGCTGCTGGTTTTGGTATTATTTTCTAAACAGATCACAGATCTTTAAAGTCAAGAGCCATGTCTTCCAGTTTGGGATCTCTCCACACTGTTTTGCACGCTTGGTAGATACTTGATGTTTAAAAAAGCTGCTTTGATTGCTCCTCTTGCTGCCACAAGAAGAAAGAGAGATAAATATATGTTCAGTGGACTGTACAAAAAGCTTACGTATCATTTGCCTGAGTAACTCTTGCTTATCCCTTCAAGTGAGACACATGTTTGGCCACGCAGATTTGAAAGCCATCTGATGTGGTCTGGCCTAAATGAGACCCTGGCACTGAGAGGAACTCTGCCAGGTTGTAAGCTCTATGGCTTTCTGGAGGTGAGTGCTCCAGAAAAAGCCATACCTGTTCCTCAGAGCTGGTGGGGACCAGGATATGGGTGAGAGAAGAGCATTAACATTTCACGTCTGGAAATTAGAGGTTTTGGCATCCCAGGGAAGAAAACGATGTGGCCTTTCTGAGCCTGCAGGAACTGCTGCCAAATGTCTTTCCCCTTGAAACAAAAACTGTGTTCAAGTCTAGATAATTACCACTGAGCTGTGCCAAACCCAGAAATCCTTCTCAGCCAAGCAGCCCCCACAGGGAGTTGAAATTTACATTTATGATCATTATCTTCAAAAAATAAAAGTTAGTTTTCAGGACCAAGCTTCACACACATAACCTTGAGGTTAGATCTGGTTGAGTCCTGAGGCTGGACCTACCAAGTCAACCAAGGAAAACCATGTAAGAGAAAGAGAGCTTTTTTTCTTTCTCATTAATAGAGAATGCTTAGAGGGAAAATATTGAAAGAATAGAACAGCTAAAATATCAGAAGCAAGATTGCTTTTGTAGTACCATATAGCCTGTTTTTCTGGAATTTTATAATCCCAGAAATGAGCAGGCTGTTTTTCATCTGATCTCCAGATGACTCTCATAGACTCAAGAGAGACATAGTTCTCAAATCCATCTGATCCCCTTTGCCTATCTGAGCAGAATCAAAACACACAGAGCCCTCAAATATTTGGCCAAACAACAGAAGTAGCCAGGCAACAGATACTTAAACACACACACACACACACACACACACACACACACACACACACACAGAAAGAAAACCCACAAAAAAAATGCAAAAAAAAAAAAATAAAAAGATTAAATCATTTGCCTTTTCTTATGATAAAGGCACAGCCTTTATTGTCACTGAAAACATTCATCGATATTATTCATGTCTGATTAATTCAGAATAAGTCCCAGTTTTCTGTTTTCAATTCCCTTGGTTTATGAATTCAGAATCATTAACTATGTATCAATGCCTTATGCTTTTATTTTCTTTTCTCCCTGGGAAAATTAATGTCAGTCTCTGTTGATTTCTCCATCTTCCCCAGAAAAGGTACCAAAAAAACCCAAGAAGATTCACAATAGAGGTATCTGATTGTAGTGTGATTGGTGGCGGGGGTGGGCGTTGGTAGTTAGATAAGATGGGAGCCGGGGGAGCATTCAGCTCTCAGCCATGTCTTCCTATTGGGATTCACCAACAGTGGAAAAAGAATTTAATTGCCCCTCCCTCCTTCTTTAAGTTTGACAAGGGTAATATATTACTGCCAAACCTTGTGAAAACGTTAAGAAACATCATTCCAGCTGTTAGAGTCAATGAGAAAAGCCATGAGTCTTGTCAAGTCCTTTTGCTACTTCACAGCATAAAACTGTCACTTCATTAATTAGATGAGCGTGTTGCCACGCGACTCCAGGATGCTCACTCTTCATCACTGATCTTTGTCAATTTTGGTAATAAAACAGCAATTTAATAATCCCCCCTCACACATTAGTAACTGTTTTATGATGGAATTTCAGTTTCCTGGTGCACTTGATTAATCAGTCTGGGGAGGTCTTAAATAGATATATTAGGAGTTTAATTAAAAGGCAGGCTGAAAAAAAAAACTGAAAGGAAGACACAGTTTAAAGAAAACAAGTTCAAGTGACTATGCAATAAAATGGATCTATATTCCAGATAATCAGTTTCTTTTTTTAATATTTTATTTATTTATTCATGAGAAAGAGAGAGAGATAGAAAGGCAGAGGCAGAGGCACAGGCAGAGGGAGAAGTAGGCTCCATGCAGGGAGCCTGACTTGGGACTCGATCCCGGGTCTCCAGGATCAGTCCCTGGGCTGAAGGCAGCACTAAACCTCTGAGCCACTCGGGCTGCCCAATAATCAGTTTCTTATATGCATTTAGGCTAAAGGCAGACAAATAAACTTATGGGAGCATAAAACACCATAGAAATCTTATGTTCTGTCCACAGGATTCCAAAAAAGCAGGGGTTTAATGATCTACCACTCCCATCCCCACCTTGCACCCACCAAAGCCCCCTATAACCACCACTGGCAGTGACTCAGGTGGCTGGAGGGCTCCTTTGGAACTCTATATATGGCACCTGGTAATAACCTTTCTTGTGTCCAATGGCAGCAAGAACTGAGCTCTTTCTGTTAGGCTATGAATAGATCCCACAGGAGATTTTAAAGTAACCTCTTACTTCCCCTGGGTAATAGAATCTCAAGTAATAAGAGGGTATACATTAGAAACTTCTTGTTATAAATGAAACGGGACAGAAAGAAATTGGCTACCTGGCTAGATACAAGCTGGTGGTGAAGAGCAACCTGGTGAAATAGGAAATGCATCAGATCAAAGCCAAGAGGGATGGGTTCTGGTTCTGGCTCTTCCACTGGCCACAACAATACATTTGAATTAATTAATTAACCAACTGTGTAATTTTAGGCAACTGTTTTCATCTATCTCTGCTTCAGTTTTCTCATTTATAAGACCTCTGCTGTCCTTTCCACCTAAACATTCCTCAACTCTCTACACTCTGTCTTGATTCCCTCTTCTGTCTCTCCCCCCCCCCCCCATTCCTTCCCCTGCCCTCAGCAGTGTGGCTTTGACAAGTGCTGTAGGGCCCTGAGAGATAAAGGAGTGTGTGTAGGGGGGTAACACTTTAACTAAAAAAAAAAAAAATTATATATATATATATATATATATATAGGCACAGCCTTACTAATAAAATTAACCAGAGGATCTATCAGGCAGTACTACTATACTCCTAAGTTAAGTTATATATTACCACAAGAGCAAACCTCAAAAACAAACAAACAACAAAATACCAAGATGAATCTAAGAAAAGACTACTATAATATCTAGGTTAAAAGTGAGGGTCACATAATTCAAGCAGTTATAAAGATATATCAGAGAATCATTTTAATCATTGGAGTGGATGTGATATACAATCCATATTAACAGTCAAATTCTGTGAGCCTTTGAATATAAAATTGATGATTTTGGCTAATCTTACCCCAACAATAACCAAGAAAAACACACCCCACGGTTTTCTCAAGAGGAAGTATAGTTATCTAGGCATCAGTGCATTTCCATGGTACTTGTTACTAAAATACTTATTTCTTCTCTTCATCCTTATACTCTGCTCTCTGAGAGGTCCTGCAGAACAATTGATTCCAGCTCCTGATTGATCTTATTATATATGATTTTAAAGACGCTAAGGTGTACAGAATTGGATCAGCTATAATCCTTAGCTCATTATAAACTGTTATCAGCAATCCATATATAACATTAGTTTAATTATCTATTACTTTTAATAATAAGTAATAATGGACCATGAGACCTAGTAATTCAAAATCTGGTAATAACTTTTGTCTATTTATATACTCATCTCAAACCTGCCTTTCCACCCCAAAATAAATACAATCCCAAATTTTTTATTACTTATTTCCTTTAATATCTAATATTTTTAGGATTAAGTATGTGTGGCTAAACAATATATCACTTAGTTTACTTGTTTTGAATTTTGTAAAAGAACATTTATACTGTTTGTAGTCTTTTGGAATTTGATTTTTTTATTTCCATTAAATTAGTAAGATTCATTCGTGTCATAGTGAATATTTGGGGTTGATTTAGTTACCTGCTCTGTAATATTCTATTGTTTGAATATACTATAATAGTTTTCATTTTGAACAAATTTATTCACCTTTTTTATGGTTAATAGTTTTGATATCTATTGAAGGAAAAGTTTCCTACCAGATTATCCACAAAAATTCTACTTTTGGTAGTTGATTCTCAATGTATCTGAAGTTGTTTAGTTTGTTATGATATGAGATAGATTTCCAGTTTCCTAGCCAGTAGCATAAGATAGGAAAAATAAGTAAAGCATAAGGCTTTAGAAGAAAAAAACTGGTATGATTATTCAGAGAAATATTCAACAGATAATTATTATAAAATATATTATAAAATATATAAATATGATAAATATTATAAATTACAGGAGAATTGAATAGTTTTTAAGAGGACAATATAGGGCAGCCCTGGTGGCTCAACGGTTTAGTGCCACCTTCTGCCCAGGGCATGATCCTGGAGACCAGGGCTCGAGTCCCACATCAGGCCTGCTTCTCCCTCTGCATGGGGCCTGCTTCTCCCTCTGCCTGTGTCACTGTCTCTGTCTCTCTCTCTCTCTGTGTCTCTCATGAATAAATACATAAAATCTTAAAAAAAAAAAGAGGACAAAATATGGGACATCTGGGTGGCTTAGTTGGTTAAGTATCTGACTTCTGATTTTGTCTCAGGTCATGATCTCAAGGTCCTTGGATTCAGCCCCACATGCGATTCCATGTTCAGTGGGGAATCCGCTTGGGAATCTCTCTCTTGCTCTTTCTCTTCCAGGAGTGGTGGGCAAAATATAAAATCCTATTGTATTTTTATATATCAGTAGCAAATAATAAGAGAATGTAAAAATTTAAATAAAGATATTACATAGTGAGTAACACTGTAAAATATTTAGGAATAAATCTAATCAAATATGTATAAGTTCTAGGAGTGCAAATTTATAAAATTCCACAGAGACATTCCAGAAGACCTAAATAATTGGAAAGAGAATCATAGAATCATGTTTGTGAAAGAAACCTATCATGGAGATGCCAATACACCCCAAATTGACCTATGGACTCCATGCAATGCCAATCAAAATCCTAAGTGGGCTTTGACTGAGGCTTATTCTTAAATTTCTGTGACGGTAAGAAGAGCCAATAGTAATCAGGATAAGTTTAAAAACAGTTAAGAGAGAAGACATGTCTTGTCATATATTAGGCTTTACGATAGAACTATTATAACTGAAACAGGATGCATTTATGAAGAAACAGACACATTGACAAATGGTATAGAGTAGAATAGAGAGCCCATAAAAAAACCCAACATACACATGGAATTTTGAAAGATGATATAAGTAGCATAGCAGATCAATGTGGAAAAGGGGGTTATAATAAAAATGTTAGTAAATTGAACACTTGAAATTGAACAATTGAAATTTATTTAATTGAAAAATAAATTAAAAAAATAAATAAATAAATAAAAATGGAACTGGAAAACTTGTTACTCACATGCCTGTGGGTAGGAATTGGTTTAATGTCACTTATATAATCAATTGGTGTTTATTAAAGTGGCACTTCAAAGCTCACAGGCTTGTCTTCATTAATAACAAGCACCTGGAAGTCTTCCTTTTGGAGAAGAATCTGAATGTCATAAGGCGGTTGCATTAAGATCTCTGAGGGACACTTGAATAATAACAGGGAGTCCCTATTTCCCTTTCAAGAAGAGTGAGGCTGTTTAACTGGAAACTTTCAGACTGGTGAATGAGAGATACAATTTAAGACCAAAGTTGAACTCCATGAGGTCAAAAGGAGAAGCCGAATGCTAAGTCCAGCAGTCATCTTTCAAGGCTCTTTCCCCTCATAAGTATTCAACCCCTTTTCTTAAAAAAATGTCAAGTATGTTTTAAAGGGTGCAACTAGTAAACTATTAGCTTACTGGAAGCACTCATATAGTTTGGTCTGCTTTTGCCTCATGGCTATTAAGAGTCACAACTCATTTGCTTGGGTCTACATTTCAGTGCATTTCCGTATAACCATTTATCACTGACTTATGTGTATCTCTCTTTACCCCTGAACCATACCTTCCTGTAGTTTCAGTATCTGAGAGCCTGAAGATAGTAATTCATTTCAACCCATAAATATTATTTATAGAAATGTACATGTTAAAAAAGAAATGTACATGTTGTCTATAGAAGTATTCATTTAACCTTTCATTCATTTACCCCATTGATATTTATTAAAGTGTCACTTCAAGGTTCTTGCATAGTACTCAGTAATAATAAGTACTCAAAAAGTTTTCTTTTCTCACCACATACTATCTGAATTCTTTGGACTTGTGGCACCCTATACTGTACTTTCAACTATATTATTGATCTTCTCTGCTCTTGGCTTAATATCTTGTCCCTTGTCTATTGACTCAAATCCTCCTCTTGAACATAAGGCTGATATCACTACTTAGATATTTGACTTTTAGTGTCAGTTGTAATTTTAGTTTCTCTTTGTTCTCATCCTATGTTTCAGGATAATTTTTAGTGCATTCCCTAGAGACAGGGCCAAAGCATCCTACTCTAGCACCAGTTCACATGTCTAGCTTTCCCAACAGGCTTGCCCCTTACTCTGAATGGAGAAAATAAGTTACAGAGCACTTTTATAAGCTTTTTTTCAGAAAGTGTACAAGTTTGGAGAAACAAAAGATATACATTAAATAATTAGAGAAGATTCCCAGGTTAGCATATGTCTTCAAACTACATCTCTACTGAATCATGTACACTGCATGTTTGAACTGCTTGGATGAATTTCACCTCTTATGGAAAATCATCTTATTTCCTAGTTCACAGTTTGAATTTGTGCTTTCTCTGCTTAGGAAATATGGAAGTGTTCCCAAATCAGACAGAAACTTAAAATGGATTTGTTATTTGGAGTGCTTTTTCTCATGCTAGAGTCCCCATAGCCATTACTCTCCATTTCACTCACTTGACATAGATACACTAAAGACAATTAACAATAGGTTGTAGAATGTATGGCTTGTTTCTCTTCTTCACTCCCTGAGAACAGCTCTTCCACCTTTCAAAGTCCTCAGTCAGGGTCCCAGAGGAAGCAGATGACACATTCAAACTGGGATAATTTGAGGAAATTTAGTAAAGGGACTATTTATAGCCCCTAAGGGATAGTGCAGTATTCAGGGACTAGGAATTATAGAGTTGACTCCTTGACTAATTCTAAAAGGGTAGAAGAGAAAGCAGTCATCATAAGTCAGAAGCAGAGAAAGCCTGTGGAGCATGCTGATTGATCTTTGTTCAAAGAAGAATCTAGAAATAGTGCCTCTGTTAGGACAGTACTAAGGAAATTAATACCCTGGCCACATAATGCCTCCCTTCCTTCCCTCCAGTCTCCTGGTATTGCTTCCCATTGAAAAACAAAAGCATAGACAAAAGCAAAAAGTGACCCTTGTTGCAATCTATACATACAGCCTTCCAAGGTACAAATTAAAGTGGAGAGTAGAGAATGGGTCTGCAGGGACAAAAGGAAGACACATAACATATTTTCTGAGCCTCAGGTTACTTACATACAAAATGGACCCAACCAAAATGGAATTTAAATTAGAAATAAATAGCAGAAAGATGTCCAGAAAATCCCCAAATATTTGGTAAATGGATAGTATGTCGATCAAGGAAGAAATCGATAGGGAAATTATAAAGCATTTTCCCTGAGTGTAAATGAAAACATAACATATCAGAATTTGTGGGATGCATATAAAACAGTACTTAGAGGGAAATTTATAGCTTAAAACTATATTAGAAAAGAAGAAAGATTTCAACCTAATGACCTCAGCTCCCACAGTAAAAAAATAAAAATAATAGTAACAATAATAATAAAGGCCTGAGCAAAAACTAACATAACAGAAAATAGCAGAACATTAGAGAAAAACAAGAAAATTAGAAAGTGATTATTTATGAAGATCAATACAAATGCTAAACCTCTAGCCAGCCAGAATGATCAGTGAGAAAAGAAAAAAATACAAGCTATCAATATCAGGAATGAGAAAGTTGACATTACTACAGATTCTTCAGACACTAAGAGGATACTAAGGAAACATTATGAAAAATCAATATGTCAACCACTTGGATAGCTTAGATTAAATAGCAAATGCCTGCAAAGGCACAAACTAAAGAAGCTGGCTTAAGAAGAAGTGGTTAACTGTAATAGCTCTGCATTTATCAAACAAATTGAATTTACAGTTAAAAATCTTGTCACAAAGAAAACTCCAGACCCAGATAGCTTCACTGGGGAATTTTATCAAATATTTAAGAAATAAATAATACTAATTCTACATAAAACTTTCCAGGAAAATATTAAAAGAAAAAAATAATTTCTAATTCATTCTGTGAAGCCATCCCCCTCTGACACCAAAACCAGGCAAAAACATTACAAAAGAAAACAAAACTGCCTACCAATATCCTTCATAAATGTGAGTGAAAAAATATTTAACAAAATTCTAGCAAATCAGCTCAACAATGCATAGAAAGGTTAATATGTTATGTCCAAATGGGGTTTACCTGAGGAATGTAAGGTTGCTCTAACATTTAAAAAATCAAATAATAAAGATGGGGCACCTGGGTAGCTCCATTCGTTAAGTCTCAAACTCTTGATTTAGGCTCAGGTCATGATCTCGGGTCGTGAATTAGAGCCCTGGGTCAGACTCCGTGCTCAGCAGGTGACTGCCTAGGATTCTCTCTCTCCCTCTCCTTCTGCTCTCAACTCTGCGACAACCCTCTCCCTCTTGTGCCCACTTCTCTTCTAAATAAATACATAAACAAAAGTCAGGGCACCTGGGGGCTTAGTTAAGCACATGCCTTTGGCTCAAGTCATGATCCCAGAGTCCTGAGATGGAGAGACCTGTGTGAAGCTCCCTGCTCAGTCGGGAGGCTGCTTCTCTCTTTCCCTCTGCCCCTCCTCCCACTCATGCTCTCATTCTCTTTCTCCCTCTCTCTCTCTCAAATAAATAAATATAATCTTTTAAAATAAATGAACAATTGATATATTCACTGTATTAAAATTTAAAGAGCAGAACCATACAATTATCACAATAGATCAATGAAAAGCATTTAACAAAAATCAACACCCTTTTAAGATAATATCTGTCAGCAAACTAGTTAATAAGGGAACTTTCTCAGTTTGTAAAAGGCTATCTACAAAAAGCCTACAGGTAACAACATTGTATTGAGTGGTAAAAGACAGGATGGTTTCCCTAGAAATTCAGGAACAAGCAAGGACTTTGATAAGCCTCAGATTAACTGTGGTTGCCATGCAGACCACCTGATCACAGAGGGAGCACTCAAATGTTCCATTTAGGTTTAAAATAGGATGGGATTGGGCACCTGGGTGGCTCAGTTGGTTAAGCATTTACCTTCGGCTCAGGTCATGATCCCAGGGTCCTGGGATTGAGCCCCACTTGGGGTTTCCTGCTCAGCAGGGAGTCTGCTTCTCCCTCTCCTCCCCATTTGTGCTCTCTGTCACTATCTCTGTCTCTCTCATGTAAATAAATAAAATCTTAAAAAAAAATAAGTTGGGTCACCTGTGTTTATAAACATAGGTTCAAAATCTTGTTTAGTCTCATGAAGCTATGACTCATGATCTGATATAATTCTTCTTCATCAATTTCATCACATTCTTGATTTAGTTCCCTGTCCTATCTCCTTTACTCACTGCGTCTACATGGAAACTCCACACACCTCACTAGGTCTTTCAGGTACTGCCTATTTCCTTGCTTGTTTATTGGGGCGGGGGAGGGGGGGAGCCTCAAGAAGTTGTGTGTAGTCAACTGTCACCATTTCTCTCCCACCCTTTCTCTCTTTGTCCTACTCCAAACAGGACTTTATGCCAGCACTGAATTAAAACTCCTGCTGGGAGGTCTTTAACAACCTCCATGTTGCCAATGCAATGTTAATCCTCTGGCTTTATCTTACCTCATCTGTGAAAAGCATTTGGCACCTTTGATTGCTCCTTGGTTTTCTTGGTGCTTCTAAAACAATCTACTTCTTAAAATTTTTCTCCTAACCCCCTGGCTGCTCTTTCCTCCCTCTTTTGCCACTGCCTCCTCATATTTTCCTGACCACCTAAAGTTGTGGTGCTCAAGGGTCTTTGTTTTCTCTTCTGTAAGTACACTCATTCCCTCTATGATTTCATCCAGTCCTGTGGTCTACACACCTCCTGTTTCACAAACTCTGGCATTACTTTTCAGCTTTAGATGCAAACGTCGAGCTCCCTACATGATACCTCCACCTGCATGTCTAACAAGAGTCTTGATTTTAACATTCCCTGCTGGAAAATAATTTTTAAATTTCATCCCCCATCCTCGTCCTGTTTGCCTTTTCCCTGGTCTTTCCCATGCCATTGAATGGCAATAACATTCACCCAGTAAGTCAGGCCCCAAACCTATAAACCACACCTGGTACTTCTAGCCTCATGCCCACACATGATACACCAGTTGGTCTTGACAGGATCCACACCACTTCCTGCATGTGGCCTGCTACAATGCCTTATAGCCAGCATCACATCTGTCCATGACTACTTTCCCTTCTTTCACTCCTGTCCCCTGAAAACCAATTCTCCTTAGTGGCTGAGTGATCTGACTCCATGTCAGACTTACTAATGTTCAGAACAAAATGCACATATCTGATCCTCATCCACACTATGGACCTATCTCCACATAACCCAGCTCTTCCCAATTCTTAGACTTTATCCCCTAACTCCTCCTTTTCTCTCATTTTGTTCTAGTAACAGTGGTCTTTTCTCCCATTCATTGACTATATCGTACTTTGAATTTGTCACTTCCTCTGCCTGGAACACTTTTCCATTAGGCATCTGAATGGCTTCTTCCTGAACTTCAGTCATATCTCTGTTCAAATGTCACTTGCTCTGAGAGGCTTCCTGTGACCATACTATTTACCTCTTTGTCCTAATGTCACTTTTTCCCCATATGTTGGTTAGTATCTTTTACCTTAAATCACTTAGACCACATTAAATTATGTATTTATTTGCTTAAGTGTTTACGATCTGTCTCCCTATTTAGAAATATAAATTCCAAAAAGGCAGGTTCTTTTCCTGTCCTGTTCATCCCTATATACATGGTGGCTAGAACAATGTCTGGCTCATAGTAAGTACTCCATAAATAACTGTTCTAAGAATGAAATATTGAGAAAAATATTGCCTCAGATCAATATATTCCATTAAAACCTTGCCATGCTTTGAGATTTAGTTATTCCCCTTTTTATATGGCCTTTTGCTAATTGCATTCTACAAAATAGAGAAGTGAGTGATTTCAATAAAGCAAAAGAAATTCATGGCAAGTTTACATTTAAATATTAAAAGCATCAATCATAATAATGCTCTATGTTTCAATAACACTTTTATGGGTTTCTTGGTACTTTCTTATATACTATCCCATTTCATCCTTATAATAATCCTTCATTAGTAGCTCCATTTTGCATATGAGAAAATGAAAACTCAGTAGAGCTGAGGGACTTGAACAAGTTCATGCTGCTAAGAAATGACAGACACAAGATTAGAAGCGATGTTCATCAGACTTCTCACCTAGGATATTTTCACTATGTCACACTCCCAAAGCTCACCTGAATCCTTTCAACTCTGCCTGTGTCAGGCCCAATGTAAAAGAAACAAATTTGAAATGGCACTCCACGGCTCATATTGTGAAAATGCATATTGTCTTTAAAAGGCAATCTCCAATTTGAAAAAGATTCTGATTTTTTTTTTAATTTATTTATGATAGGCAGACAGTGTGAGAGAGAGGCAGAGACACAGGCAGAGGGAGAAGCAGGCTCCATGCCCCGGGAGCCCGACGTGGGATTCGATCCTGGGTCTCCAGGATCGCGCCCTGGGCCAAAGGCAGGCGCTAAACCACTGCGCCACCCAGGGATCCCAAGATTCTGATTCTGATTCTGATCCAGGAACTCTGAGAAGAAGCCAGACGAGGAGCTTGGCTCTGCAGATCCAATTCCCAGTTACAGGGCAGGAGCTGTAACATAGGCATCTGGCAGAAAAGACTGGCTGGGAGGGTCAGGCTTGGACCCTCCCTGGTCCACAGAAGAGCAGGTGTCTTATGAGTCAAATGTCTTAATACAGAAGAATAGCTATAAATGTGTAGCTTAGGGACCATATACAGTCTGAGTATTTTAGCTTGGGGTTCTATCTAATTTTGCTTTTATTTGTTTCGTGTTAGTGTGGTGCAAAGTTTTTTTGTATTTTAAATTGATTACAAATGTTCAAAGGACTTCACACAAAAGTCTGAGTTTTTCAGCTTCCTTTTAAAACTGGACAAATAGAAGGACAGTTAGTTTACCACATAAAATCATGACAAATCATAGTGTGGATTAGTATCTACCTTTTCACATAGGGTGTGTACTTTCTATTTGCCATGGTCCTCAGTATTGGCTCATAAATTCCAGATTTCTGTTTTGCTCATCTATGTTGTTTTCTTGACCTCTGTGGATAGTTGAATTTGTGGCCTCTGATTTAGGAATTCCTAGCTATATAAAGCAAGCATGAGGAATCAGATAAACATCAATGACATGAGGTGATATGAATGGGCTGTAGGAACTTGTATTTCTAAGTAAACATCTTTTTTTTTTTTTTTTAGGAAGAAAAAAGCATCTTGAAAAGAGTGTGTTCATAATAAACATATTGCAACTACAATGCACAACCATAAGCAACCAAAAGAGCATCTTGCCTAGTGGGGCTGATTCCCCAGTGCAATCTGTTGCTTTGATGTATGAGCTGAATCTATTTATCATTAATCGCTTCCCCTAAATGTTTTCCCCAACATCTTCTCAGAGCCTTGAAGGAAGAACTCCAGAGGTTCAATATAATACCTTACTTATGACGGGTGGAACACACTACCCCAAATCAACCATTTCCATGGTAGCATGTAGAGCAGAGTCTTAAGGAAATGAGGAACATGATATGAGAAGAAGGAGATCATTATATATTTTTAGCCAAGACAATACTGGATAGGGTGATCTTGTGAAATACTTGTTCCACTAGGACAATGTCTAGGCATTGATTGTTGTGAAGGGAAAACGATAGGTACTCATGGTAGGAGGGGACTCTAGTTCCCGCAAAAGAAAAGTATAGGGAAAACCCTCTCATTCCTACTTCTCCAAAAAAGAGGAGTCACTCATGTTATGTATGTATTTAGAAGATCTGTAACATGTTCCACTCAGACTCTTCTTGCCCATCTTCAATATGCCTACAGAGAAAATGCATTTTGCATTGTCTCCACCCTGTGATAAGTTTAAAAATCCAGATTCTGCCTTCAGAAGGTAAAGCCTTTCTAGGGGAAGAACTTCAATTCAAGGGTGAATAATAGGATGTCTATTATGACCACACATCTGAAGCTATTATCTCCAGATAACAGTATTATCATTCTTATCTCCATTTGTTTATTTTTTATGTTGCAATACCTAGTGAGCATGGGAGGG
The DNA here is from genome assembly GCF_053574225.1 of Canis aureus. NCBI lineage: Eukaryota > Metazoa > Chordata > Mammalia > Carnivora > Canidae > Canis > Canis aureus. The sequence goes on along the minus strand of NC_135625.1, from coordinate 37,808,845 downwards.
CTTATTTAAAATAACCATAGAACCCTAATAATGCTGAAAAAAGTGAAGGAATTGAGAAGTAGTTATCTTTTTTTTTTTTTTTTTTTTGCCTTGTGTCTAGAATTTCTCTTGTGTAACTTGGAGGTTTTCAATCAGACAGGCTCTCGAATGAAATGACACATCATGTCCCTTTGAAACATGAAATTCTATAATTGTATAATAAGATGCACTACTGGTAATTAATATGTTTTCCAGCTGTACAATGTACAGTGAGACAAGAGAGGTTCCAAAACCTTATTAACTCATAAAGGGAAACAAACAACTAGTTGTTCTGGACTCATAGAATCTACAAGTTTGGAAAGGAGTATGTAAAACTATTTAATTCCCAACCCATTATCTGTGTGTCCTTTCTATTCCTAACTAGTAAGCCCTCCAGTTATGCCTAAACATAGTATATGATTAGAAATGTAAGATCGTTCGTCTTGAATGACTGACTCTCAGATTGCAAGCTATATGAATATAGATTTTTAGCACAATTTCAGGAAAAAACATACATATAACAGAAATGTATTGAATACCCATAATGTGCCAAACATTGTGCAATATTTTGACAGTATAAAAGCAAAATCTTTGAAGTCAAGAATTTTACAATCTGTTTAAGAGAACATATGTAGGCAAATAAATATACTTGATTTATGGTAAGTAGAAAATGTAGGTGCTATGTGAAACAAATGTGAGTGAAAAGGCTGGCTGAGGGTCTAAGTGGGGTTTTCACATCTTTGTTGTGAACCTTGGGTTTTCCTTTAGAAACACTTTCTCAATTCTTAGAAAAGAACCTTCATAATTGAAGGTTCTCTTTCTGTTTTCAATCAAAAATGGATAATAAATGACAAGTTAATCATTTCTTAGGAAACAGTCTGAAAGTTATTAGATACTACACCTATTTTCAAGTGTCTATTCACATTTGTGATGCTATTATTTGATTTGGATTCTTATTAATGTAAAGAAATTGTCAGCCTCATTGAAACACTATAGCTAATCAGTAACTTAATGAACCTAACAGATCTCCAATGACCTCAACATAGCACACATCTTCAGCATCCCGGCTCAGGGTCACAACCACCAAATGTAATCATCACAACTCATACACCTTTGAAATCTTAAATTTGAAAACCTACTTTCTTATTATTTTGACCCTTTCAAATCTTGCTTCTTTACTTGCTTTATACATGATCTTAGTCTTGGGAGGACTAGAGTCCCAAGGAAGTCAATCAGTTTTCTGGTTTCACTTACTTCCTTGCTTGGTCAAACCCCAAAGGTCCATCACTTCAGTCACAACTTCCTCATCCTTCTCCCATTCCACCACTCCCTCCTGAAAAACCATGGCATTAAACATTCATGCCAGAACATCTTTATTTTTTCTTTATAGAAAATATTTCAGGGCGCCTGGGTGGCTCAGTGGTTGAGGGTCTGCCTTTGGCTCTGGTTATGATCCTGGGGTCCTTGGATTGAGTCCCACATCAGGCTAGGCTCCCTGCCAGAAATGTGTTTCTCCCTCTGCCTATGTCTCTGCCTCTCTGTGTCTCTCATGGATAAATAAACGAAATGTTGAAAATGTTTCTTTGGGCACCTGGGTGGCACAGTTAATAAAGTACCCTTTCTTGGTTTCAGCTCAGCTTGTAAATTTGGGGTCAGGAGATCAAGCTTCACATTGGGCTTGCTCTGCACAGAATCTGCTTGACATTCTCTCTCCCTCTCTGTCCCTCCTACCTGTGCTCTCTTTCTTACTTCTTAATTAGAAAATTTGTTTTTTTCCTTGTCAGTGTTCTCCCTCTTAATCCCTTCAATAGTTATTCCATATTAAATAAAAAATAATTATATCAAAATCTGGAAGACAAAATACTATAAGAAAATCAACACTATGTATACATCTTTTTTTTTTCAAAAAAAAAAAAACATCATTTGTATCAGGTTGATGTATTCTTTAGGTCTTTTGTCCCCAACAAATAGGGTAATTTCACATGGTTGTATTTATATGGTATATGCAAATTTGTACCCTGCTTTTCCAATGAACCCTGCATTATAAACAATTTTCCTTGTTATTAAACTACTTAAGCATCAATTAAAAGGACTGTATCAATTAAAAGGACAATGTAGAGAAGATATACAATGATTTTATCATCAAATTTCTTGAAAGAATAGATGTCGCCTACTACATTTACTTACTCATATACCACTCACTGTATCATATAGAGTGATAGGGCTAATGCCTGTTATTTCATGAATAGTATCCCAACAAAACTCATCAATGAATTCGTATCAAGGATTATTTCAACAACAAGTAATACTAGAATATAAAACAAAAAGGTATATATGATATAGACATTTATTTCTTACTCAAGACAAAGTCCTGCCATGGGAAGTCCAGGGACAGTATGACAGAGTTGCTCTATGAGAACTTTGGGGACACAGGCTCCCTGCATATATGGCTTTACTAGCATGACCACCACTCACAAGACCATACTGTAGTTGAAGATGGCTGCTCCATCTCCAGAATAAGGTCTCTATTTCAAACAGAGAAAAGAATGATGGACCAAAGGAGAAGACAAAAGGACTCTATCAGCTACTTTAAAAAACAAAATCTCTGGATATTTTGATAGGACAATTATTCTAATACCTCCTTGGCAAGAACATAGTCAGTTGTCCATAGTTAGCAGCAATGGAGGTTAAAGCATTCAATGCTAATTCTAGGCAGGCATTTTAACACCATGAAGAATAGGAGAATAAGTATTGGAAGATAATGAGAAGTCTGTAACATAGGTCCCAATTACAAAACCTTACTTACCTTACTTAATCCCTCAGCATTATTTATCTTCGTTGATGCCCTTAATGCCCTTATTAAGCACCCACTTCATGTAGTTCTTTCACTTTTATGAATATTTTTCATTAATTTCCACTTTAGTAGCTTTCCTTTTTCTTCCCACCACAAAATGTTGATATTCTCCAGAGTTCTGTCCTTGAACTTCTTGTTTCTTTTATTCTACTTATGAATCTGGCAAGTCCTATTAGTGTTTTTAACTACTAAGTATATACTGATGATCCCAATTTCTTCATTGGGATTGAAGTCTTCTATTAGAAGATTGAAACTAATGCATTTGTCATCTCTTTTGGGTTCGTGGACCCAGTTCCAACTTGTGAAGGGGAAAGGGAGGTTTCCCACACCACTAACAAGCAATTCTGGGACATCAATAGGTATCCAAGAATTCAACCCAATTGTGACACTATCTACCCAGAGATAATATCAGATTCCACAGGTTAAGAATTCAGTCCCATAAGATGGCACCCATTTCAGATACTGGTCACAAGCCCACCTATGCTTCTGACAAACTGGTTATAAATCAGAAGTCTATGAAATCCCCATTGGGTTTGGTTAATTTGCTAGAATGGCTTCCAGAACTCAGTGATAACATTTTACTTACTATATGACTAGTTTATTATAAAGGGATATAACACAAGAACAGCCACATAGGAGAAATGCTTTAGGACAAAGTACAGGGAAAGGAGATGGAACTTCCATGCTCTCTCCTGAGCATACCATTCTCCTGGAATCTCCATGTGTTCACCAACCTGGGAGCCCATCTTTCTGGGATTTTATAAAGGTCTCCTTATATAGACGTAATTGATTAAATCATTGATCTCTAGTCTCTGATTAAATCTCTAACCCTTCTGCCCTTCCTTGGAGGTAAGTTCCAACCATAAAATACTTCCATTGGCTACCAGTCCCCATCTGTGCAGTTCAAAAGTCACCCTTTAACATAATAAAACACGTTTGCTGTTCTTATCACATCGGAAATTCCAAGGGGTTTATATACTGTCTGCCAGGAAGAGGGATAAAGACCAAATATATTTCTTTATAAATCAAAATATCATATCATGCTATTTGTATCTTCATGGATACTTAATAGAAGTCTCAAATTTAACAAGTCTATAGCTAAGCTCATTTTTTCCCTTATAAATCTGCTTCTCCTCATGTCTTCTATTTTTGTTCTTTCCACCATAATACTAATGAAGCCAAAAGATCTTTGGGGACACAGGCTCCCTGCATATATGGCTTTACTAGCATGACCACCACTCACAAGACCATACTGTAGTTGAAGATGGCTGCTCCATCTCCAGAATAAGGTCTCTATTTCAAACAGAGAAAAGAATGATGGACCAAAGGAGAAGACAAAAGGACTCTATCAGCTACTTTAAAAAACAAAATCTCTGGATATTTTGATAGGACAATTATTCTAATACCTCCTTGGCAAGAACATAGTCAGTTGTCCATAGTTAGCCATCAAATTCTAGTTCCTTTTCACTAAAATATTGGTTATAATACTCAATAGTGAGGCTACAAAAACACATTTGGTCCGTTGTGGGCCAACTTCTGTGTGATGCACATTATTCTTGTCCTACATAATATGGTCTTAGAAGTATTTGTTTCTTATTTCAGGATTATTTTTTTAAGATTTTATTTATTTATTCGAGAGAGAGAGAGAGAGGGAGGGGGAGGCAGAGACACAAGCAGAGGGAGAAGCAGGCTCCCTCCATGCAGGGAGCCTGATGTGGGACTCGATCCTGGGACTCCAGGATCATGCCATGGGCCAAAGGCAGGCGCTAAACCACTGAGCCACCCAGGGATCCCCCATTATTTCAAGATTCTTATTCTAATCACCAAGAGTTCTTGGTCTTTTCTAAATAGTACTAGAAATGGTTTTTCAGCCTCCAGGAAATCTTAGCACAGCTAAGACCATTCAAGTGAGTGGCAGTGCCCTATCTATAGGATCAGAATGTATTTTTACTTTTTTTTTTTTAATTTGAGAGAGAGAGTGTGTGAGAGCAGGGTGGCAGGGAGGAGTAGAGGGCAAGAGATACTCTTAAACATACTTCATGCTGAGCACAAAGCTGGACTCTATGCTCAAACTTACAAGCATGAGATGATGACCTGAGTGAAAACCAAGAGTTGGGGACACTCAACAACCTGTGCCATCCAGGTGTCCCTAGGATCAGATTTTTCGATTTCTGGCCTTTACATTCTTTCTTCATATTTTCTTTTATGTACTGTGATGTTGGGAAGTTGTTTTAAATTTCTTCTAAAGATCTATAGTTCTGTACATAGTAGGAATGGGAACTACAAATTGACCTCCCCCTATTTATAATCCGTGAAAGTTTCTGCACTCCATCATAAAAAAATGACTCACAACATTACTTTTTAATCACTTCCTGCCTAGTTTAGTTGTTGCCTTTGTGTGAATGGCCTGCATCAGAATTGCCTGAGACGTATGTTAAAATTACAAATTCCTAGGTTCCAACCCAATCATCTCAGAAGATTTCCAGAACTGAGTCCTTTAATCTTGTTTTAAACAAGAAAAAAAGGCAATTTTTATTCTAACCCAGTTTGAGAATGTATAAGAGCACAATGACTGTCATATATATAAAGTCAGCAGATACCATTTTCTGAATTAAAAAAATTAATGAATGGGTGACATTCATAAACATTAAAAAGTCATAAAAAACTTTTATGACCTTTCTAGAACCTTGGCTCCAAACAAGTGAAAACCTACCATCTGTTTGATAAACTAAGGCAGCCTACACTTTTGCATATGAGTAGAATGCAGCCCATAATAGCAGAGCAGGGTTTCCATAATAAGAACCAGGAAGAGTCAAATATATTACAAAAACTCATGTATCTTAAGGCCTCAAAGAGAATTAGATGATCTAAAATCCCACAAGTGTGGAATATTTCCATGCCTAGCCTCCATCTTCTTCTAGGAGCATTTATCAATTCTGTGCCTGGGCTGACAGCAGCACTTACTGAGAGCCTCTTATCTATTCTTGTGGGGAAGGGGTGATGGTGGAGAGACAGGAAATTTTGGAGAGATTGTGTAGTGTTGGACTAAATTTGGAAATGTGAGGGAACAAAAATGACTGGCCAGTTTTCCCTATGAGAAACTAGATAAATTCTGGTATTGTGATGATGAATTCCTCTGAATAGTTAAGGAATAAATTATACCAATCTCATACAAACTCTTTCCCCCAAAATAGAAAAAGACTGACTACTCTGCCTGTAGTTATAAGGTTAACATAGCTCTTGATTCTAAAATTTTTCAAAGAACACTACAAGAAAGGAAAATTACAAACCAGTGTCATATAATTATGGATACAAAAATCTTTGACAAATATTAGCAAATCAAAACGAATGGTATATAATATAGTTTTAAAAAGATACTGTTCTACAACACACTTGGGTATCCTAGGACTGCAAGATGGTTTTTAAAATTCAAAAATTCATCTATTTAATTTACTACAGGAACAAAACAATTGAGATGATCATAGGATCATCCAGATAAATGTAGGAAAAAAATCCTTATAAATTCAAAATCTACTATGATTAAAAATAAAAACTTAACAGATTAGAACCAAAGAATCTTTTTTAAAAATCTGTAGTAAATTTCACACTCCATAGAGAACTATAAGAGATTTTGCTCCTGAGATTAGGAACATGGCAAAGATTCTCACTGCAGACCATTCTGTTCAACATTGTTCTTGAGATTCCAAGCAGTGTGATAAAGTAAGAAAAGAAACAAAAGGCAAATGGTTAGAAAGGAAGAGATAAAGCTATCATTAGTGGCAGACTATGTGATTATATATATATATATGTATATATATAATCTATCATATATACTTCCAAAACAATATTGCAATAGATGAATTTAGCAAGGTTGTAAGTTACCAGATTGATATTTAAAAATCAGTTTTATTCCTATATACTAGTAAAAGTAAACAAATAAAATAACTTAAAATATGCCATACACAATAGATTTTAAAAACATTAAATACCTAAGAAAATATCTCCTGAAAGATATGCAGAATTTGTATACTAAAGTATTATAACATATTTTTAGAGAAATTTTAATAAGCCTAAAGAAATGGAAGAATATATCATACTCTAAAAAAGGCCAGCCAAGAGTATACCATCAGGCAAAATTCTGCTTCAGAAATTAAGGAGATATAAAGATATTCCCAGACTAACAAAAGCTGAGAGAGTGCACCACAACTATACAACTATATTTACCTTACAAGAAATGTTGAAAGGAATCTACAAGCTGAAATGAAAGAGCACTAATTATTAATGTTAAAGCATATGAAAATGTACAATATACTGAAATTTATGTATATAGTCAAATTCAGAATACTCTAATACTGTAACATGGTAGCATGTTAACCCACATAACTCCAGTGAAAACATTAAAGGGCAAAAGTATTTAAAAATAACTATAGCTGCAATAATTTTTCAGTGGATACACAACATAAAAAAGTGAATTGTAACATCAAAAACATAAAAGGGTAGGGTTTTTGTATTCAATTAAAGTCAAATTGTTATCAGCATCAAATAGACTGATATGTCTATAAGGTGTTTTTTTGTAAACCTCCTGGTAACCACAATGCAAAAACCTACAGCAGATACAAAAAGTAAAGAGAAGAACATCTAATTGTGCCACTATGGAAAATCAACAATCCACAGAAGAAGGCAGCAAGAGAGAAAATAAAAAAAATAAGGCAGCCACAAAACAGCAGAAGACAATGAATAGATGGTGTTAGTAAAACTTTACTTATAAATAATTACTCTAAATGTAAATAGATTAAATTCTCCAATCAAAAGGCATACTGTGGCTGAATGAACAAAAAGAATGAGATTCTAGTCTATGCTGTCTACAAGAGATTCACCTCAGATTTAGAATCACACATGGGTTCAAAAGGAAGGAATAGAAAAAGACATGGCATACATATTAGTGGAAACCAAAAAAGACTAGAGGTACCTCTACTTATATCAGACAAAATAGACTTAAATTTAAAAACTGTAAAAGAAACAAACAAGAGCACTATATAATGATAAAAGGTTGAAGTTATCAAGAAGATAAAAAAGTCATAAATATATTTGTAGCCAACATTGGAGCACTTAAATATTTTAAACAAATACTAATAGATTTTAATGAAAAATAGACTAACATACAGTAAGAATAAGGGAATTCACTATCCCCCTTTCAATTATGGATGGATCATCCAGACAGAAAAATCCATAATAAAACCTTAGACTTGAATTATACATCAGACCAAATGTATCTAACAGACATATGTGGAACATTCCATCCAATAGTTGCAGAGTACACATTTTTCTCAAGTGTATGTGGAACAATCTCCTAGTTAGATCATAGATTAGGCAAGTCTTAGCAGATCTAGATTGCAATCACATTAGGTATCCTTTTCAACCAAAATGATATGGAGTAGAAATCACAAGAGGAAAACTGGAAAATTCACAAATATGTGAACTCAAACAATATGCTGTGAGCAACCAATGAATCAAAGAAGCAACCAAAAGTGAAATTTTTAAAAAATCTTGAAATAAACAAAAATGGAAACAAAATGTACCAAATTTCTGGAATGAAGTAAAATCAGTTCTAAGAAGGAAGTTCAAAGTGACAAACACCTACCTTTAAAAAAAAATTAATGAAAGATCTCAAATAAACAACCTAATTTTACACACCAGGGAATTAGAAAAAGAAGAACAAACTAAACCCAAAATTAGTTGAAGGAAGGGAATAACGAAGAACCAAGCAGAAATAAATGAAATAGAGACTAAAATGACAATAGAAACAATCAGTGAAACAGCTGTTTTTTTTGTAAAGATAAGCAAAATTGACAAACTTTTTGCTAGAGTTAACATAAAAAAAGAGCGAGAGAGCTCAAATAAATACAACTAGAAATGAAAGAGGAGACATTACAGCTGATACATAAATACAAAAAGATCCATGAGACTACTTGTATGGTTATATGCCAACAAATCAGATAACATAGAAGAAATCAATCCCCAGAAACACAAAACCTAGTAAGACTGAATCATGAAGAAATAGAAAATCTGAACAGAACAATTAATAGTAAAGAGATTGAATCAATAATCAAAAATCTTCCAACAAATGAAAGTTAGGACCAAATGGCTTCATTGGTGAATTCTATCAAACACTTACAGAATAATTAATGCCTATCATTCTCAAACTCTTCTATAACATAAAAGAGGCAAAACTCCTAAACTCACACAAGGCCAGCATTCTTCTAATATGGAAACCACACATGGACACTATAAGAAAAGAAAATTACAGGCCAGTACCCTGATGAACATAGATGCAAAAACCCTCACAGAAATATTAACAAACCAAATTCAAAAGTACAATAAAAGGATCATACACCATGATCAAGAGGTATTTCCTCTAAGAAATGAAAAAATGGCTTGATATAGGCAGGTCAATCAACATGTACACCATATTAACAAAAAAAGGAGAAAAATCATACAATCATCTCAATAGACACAGGAAAAGCATTTGACAAAATTCAGCATCCATTCATGATTAAAACTCTTAACAAACTGAGTATATTGGAAATGCACACAACATAATAAAGGCCATATATGACAAGCCGAGAACTAACAACATACTCAATGGTGAAGAGCTGAAAGCTTTTAGCTTTTTCTTTAACATAAGGAACAAAACAAGGATGCCCACTATTGCCACTTTTATTTGACATAGTACTAAAAGTCGTGGCCAGTGAAATTAGGCAAGAAAAATATAAAGGAAGCATCAAAATCTACCTCTGTTATCCTGACTTTCTGATTGACCTCATTACCAGTTTTTGGTTTATCAGCTCCTCTCATCTATTTGATCAATTACCTATATTTAAGTCTTTCTGATCTAAATACTCTTAATACTGTTTGGTAAATAGATCCAGATTAATGTAACTCTCCATGTTTCAAATGATGAATTTACAATCATCTTTCACTCACACAAGCATGAGTTGATTATTTCATTAATGTCACAAGGAATAGGAGGACAATACCCTTATTTGAAACAATTGATAGATCATGACTCTGCGACTCTGGGAAATTACAATGAGAGTTAAAATAGCCAGAGGAGCTCTCGAGATTGCTTAGCATGCACCAGCATGTCATTACATATATCTACTAGGTTCATAATAAGACAGAGAAAAACATGCAACACTACTTCCCTTCTAATAGATGCAAAAACTGAGTTACAGTAAGATATCATAGTCACTTACTCTTATTGTCTAAGGGATCTTAAAGAGATCACCTTAAACCAGAGTTATCCTTAACTCAGGATAATAGGTGGATGCTGTATTAGTACCTAACGTAAAATACCTAAGAATTCTAATCCAAAAACTTTATAAATGTATAAACTGAGACCCAAAAGGGTGAAAAGGTTTATCTATGGCCAAAGGATAAGTTCAAAATACTTGTGACTCTTGACTTCTAAAACTATGGTCCCATCAAAGCAAGCTTCAAAATTTGTCTTATACTTAGCTCCAATACCCCATTTTTATCTTGAAAACCAAAAAGAATTAAGTTGTTGTTATGATCATTCAGAGTACATGTTGATTTTTTAATGGCAAGATCTATTTTTATATGATTCATAATCCTTGCAGATTCTGAGCAAGGTTTTCAATTTCCGTCAATGCATGGGTATTAATTTTCTACTACATTCAAGACACTATACCATGTACTTCGACATGAGGTTTATTTATTTATTTATTTATTTATTTATTTATTTATTTTTGGCATGAGGTTTAAACCAGATTTCTCACTATTTACTGCATTCAGCTATATGAATAGATAAGTTGGACTATTAGCTTAAACAGACATAAGCACTTATTTAAATTTATTCATTTTTTAATAAATATTATTTGAGCACCTACAATGAAATGTGCATTGCTTTGTATATTGATGATATATAGCACTAAGTAAGATAGACACGGTCCCTGCCTTCCTGAAACATCTAAACTGTGGAGGAATAAGACATAAATAAACAAATTGTTTCAGCATGCATTAAATACTGTGGATGAAACAAATTGAATGCTGTTATAGAGGATAAAGGATTATAGGAGTGCTGCATAGAGTCATGCATGTTTTACACACACAACCTTAGGAGGCACTATTCATGTCATGGACACTGCAGATTTGTATATTTATTGCCAAAATTTTCTGGCAGATGGCAGTAAAGTGTCTTGTTTAAATAAATTGGTATATTAAGATCATTTCCTGACAGTATAAGTAAAGAGTCTTGAAGAAGAACTGTTGTTTTTGTTGTTGTTTTTCCTAGTTTGGCCAAAGATACCATACAGACTAGTAGAGGCCCTGAAAGGGGAAAGTACTTTGAAAAGAAAGTCAGATAAGACCATTTTGATGAAGTGACATTTAAGCTGAGGATAAGTAAGAGCCAGTCATTTGGAGAGCCAGAATAAGAACACTCCAGGAAGGAGGAAAAGCATGTGCTTGACATTATCCACTTTTATTTTTGGTTTGTTTATTTTGACATTATATTCTTACAATTAAAAATCACAAAGTTCTTTGTAGATGAACGTAATTTTAATTAGCAGTGTCTGTGTTTTGCATGATTTGTTTTTCCACTGGTGATGACCTAGTCTCCTTGTTTTCTCCCTCGAGCACACACTTCCAGAGCTTTTTGCTGAGGTTAGGAATGCAATCTTTGATCACATAACCTAGTTGACTGACCTCATATAAATTAAGGGCAGAGAAAAGTAATATAGCAAAAATTACGGAGTGATTTCATGACAATTACTACCATTTGTTGAGCATTTACTGAAAGCACAAAAATATATTAAACTAAACAATTAATCTGAACAGTTGTACTGAACAATTAATCTGACCTAATCATCACCATCAAGGAAACTTCCACTATATTCATCCCTTCCATCTTCCTCTCTTCTATGTACCAGCTAGTCTGCCTTTTACCTATAGGGCAGAGTTGAAATATGTATGACTATCTTGTTATAATCATAACTTCTAACATCTGTGGAGTGTTTATTAAATGCCAGGTGTCATGTTAAGAGCTCTACTAACTTTAGCTCATTTAAACTTCAACAACCAAGATTAGAGATGTTATTTTACCCAATTCACAGAGGAATCTGAGGCCTATCATGCCTCAGATTTGTGGAGTTGCAATTTTGTCCAAGTAGCCCGACTCCAGAAATCACTCTCTTAATTTTTCATGCAGTACATGGTATCTAGAAAAATTAAGTAAATGTTTACTATTACTGGAGGCAGAATAGCATAGTGATAAAGAATATCACTCTATAAATGATCACTTATCACTCCAATAAGTCAAGATTCCTACCTTCCACATGACCTCTTATGACCCTAAGAGGAGATATTCCAAGTCACAAAGATTTCCTTAGAGAAATAGGCAAAACTAACGCAGCTACCAGGGTACTTGTATTTTGCTGTGTGCTTTCATGAGTTTACTGACATCTTTTGTCTCAGAAAAAGTCTTCACCTTTCCCCATGTAATCCTCAGGGTGAAGCACCCTTCATTCTCTCCTAAAAAATACCCGATTTCAAGGAGAAGGAGATATAAAACATGCATAAAATTGTCTTTGTTCATCCAGGTCCTCCTTCCCAAGGGACTACTACTAGAGTCCCCTAAGTGACAGAAGTAAATGGCAAAGAACACCAATTAGCAAGAAAGTACTTTCTCCCCCTCTCATTTATTGTGAGAGTAGTTCAAATATTTAAAGTGTTGTGTGATAGATTTTTGCAGAAATTTGCAATTCTGAAGTACAAGGAAAACCCACATCATGAAATTAATTTGATAAAAAGACAATACGAAGCCAAGAGACTATTTAGACATGTCATTTTATTAAACATCATAAACTCTGCTGTGTTATAGGCACAGTGGAACCAATAAACCATTAATATAGCATCATGCAATAGCCAAGAGCAGAATATGAACCAGCTTTGATCAAGAGCAGGTGTGAACACAAAGCAGAAAGTAAATTGTTCAATCAATTAATGGGAACAGAGTTAAACACTCTTGTCTATCGATGGGTTATAAATCATTGCATCCCGGTGGAAAAGGCTGCAATAATTTCATAACAAAGCTCAGTGATTCTAAGCACTCAGCAGTAAATCTTTTATCAGCCTCAGCCTGGCATCTCTGTCCCAAGAGCCAATTTGTACTTTGTGTGCTCAGCCCAAATCAGTGCCCAGAAACGATTTCAGTGAAAGGGACTTGTGAGCAAACCTCCAAATGTTCACACACCAGATCTTGGTTAAATACCCACAAGTTCAGTGGCTTATGTTAACTGTTGAAACATGAAAATCCAAGCTGGAATATGTGAGAATAGGCATTGGGGGTAGAATTAAGTACCCACTTCAGAGAAACCAGGGAGAATTAAGAGTCACTCAAGGAAATAGGCATCCAGACATTTCAAATTTTTAAAATTAATATTGAAAAATATTCTTTTTTTCCTAAACATGCTCCTGAGTCTCCAGAGATGGCTCCCTAAAACTGAAAGTTTCCTCCCCCATTGCATCTGAAATGTGAAGCACTGAGAAAAGGCAGAGCTCACTTTTGGAAGTCTAGAAATTGAAAAATCACAAACCAAACTGCAACCTGCTTAGATCACCAGGGAATGGGTTCCTTTTCCCTCACTGGCCTTTGTAATTTCCATTCAGCTCATCACTTCTACAATAATAGTCTCAATATGCTTAATGAAAGCCTGCCAGGAGAGCCAGCGTCTACTGACTCTGGGACTAATCTTCACTCTAAATGAGGGACATATATGAATTGCTTCCATGCGACAGTAACTCGCTAGCTCAACCTCAAAGTCAATCTTATTATATAGCGTCTTTCTGACCTTTGTGTTAAAGTTCCTAATAACTGGTTTCATATCACATTCCCAGTTGTGATGATCAAGTTGGTGCCTTAGCCTCTTGAATACCAATGTCTAGATTTTGTCCTTGAACTTTAATTTGCCCAATATTTGTTCTAAAGCTCTACACATGCCACCAGCCTCTTTGCTTATATCTGTTTATTGCTCTGCATTATCTTGACCTGCATAGATTTTCCTTTCTCACACTAACAAACCTCTCAGCTTTAGAGTCAAGTTCTTCTCTTCTTTCCTGTCAAATGCTTATTGAGTGTTTATTTGAAACTGGACCTATAAAGAGAAAATACCCAAGTCCCTTACCTTAAGAGTAAACATGGATATCAACATCCATATCCTGATTTTGAGTCATGTTAGGATTTGGTCCTAGTTAACCTTTGGATCTACTTGATCTTTAGGTCCTACTCTAAGCCCCATAGGGCTTAAGTAACTGAGGCTGGAGTTCTAAAAGGACACTAAACATATCACACAGTTGGCAGACCTTAATCGATAGACTCTCCCAAAGATGTCCATATTGCTAACTGGTTTGACTTGAATTGTTTTCTTTTTTTGCTATTTTGCTTAATTAGGTTGAGCAGTATCGGGGTTGGAGTTCATACACAAATCTATGTCTGCATTTAGGAAAAATATTTAGTAATTTTGGCAATAGATATATAAACTTGATCCCTAACAAGGACAGTTTTTTAATTTCAGTTAGAGTATTTTGCCTTCACCTGTGTCATGTTAGGCTCTCTGTCAAATAAAAACTTGATGTTTTCCACACAGGTCTCTGAGTGGTGGAGACTCTCTCAGTAACCCAGCGAATACCTTCTAGCTCCAGTTTTGGTAACACATAAATGTACAGTTAAATTTAAAATTGTATTCCTTCATAATTGAAAGCTGAACATAAAATGTTTTCTTATTTTGCCTTTTTGCTGTGAATTTTTGTCTGCATTTCTCAAACCAAGTGCAGTATAAATCCCATGCTGTAGAGCAACTCTCTAACCAAAACTGGCCCTTTTGTTTTCATTGTCTCTGCACACACCCACACACCATACCCTTGACACAAGCATATATATTTTTCAAACTCCATCTACTATTTTAACAGAAGATAAAATTAAAAAGCAGCAAAAACACAAAAGCAGTTCCTCTTTTTCCATACTTTGGGCAATGATTGAAGGAACATCAAGAATTGTAGATCTCAATACTAAGAACAAACATTCAAGATCATACCACAAAACTAACACCACAGTTTAATGAGAATCAAGCACTATGCATCAGATCCTTAATAGTTACCTTTGAGAATTATGGATTTTTATCAATTAGCAAGTTCTTGACAAACACATTACTTATTCATGGGAATGGATTTGATTTTCTTCACTAAACCATCAGTTGCCTTATTCAGTAACCTTAGAAATGATAAACTTAGGGGGTTATTCTGGGCCCTGGGGTGGGTTTGTAAAATGTTTTGTATTTCTGGAAGAGAACTAGATTTTCTATCAGAAAACATGGATGGGGTTGAAGCTTAGTCCGTATACTCATTAACTATATAATATTGTGCAAGATATTTTGCCTCTCCGTGTTGGCATTTCCATACATCTAGAAGTCATTAACAATATTGACAATAATTGCTCTATAGCTTGACTAGATTTCAGTGAAATTTTTAGCACTTTTTATTGTAGTAAAATATACATAAAATTTACCATTTTGGCCATTTTTATCTGTACAGAACTGTAGAATTAAGTATATTCATAATGGTGCACACCATCAACACTTTTTCATCTTCCCCAGCCAAAACTCTGCACCCATTAAACACTAACTCCCAATTGTGCCCTATTCCAGCCCCTAGAAAGCACCATTCTACTCTCTGTTTCTATAAATTTGACTGCTTCAGAAACCTCATGGAAGAGAGCCATACAACATCTGTCCTTTAGTGACAAGCTTGTTTCATTTTAGCTTACTGTCTTCAAGATTCACCCATGTTATAGCATGTGTCAAGATTTCCTTCCTTTTTAAGACTGAATAGTATTCTCTTCCATGTGCAGTATACACAAGATGCCACATCTTGTGTATTCATTCATGGACATTTGGATTGTTTCCACCTTTTGGCTATTGTGAGTAATGCTGCTGAGAATATTGGTGTACAAATATCTATTTCAATCCTTGCTTTCACTTTCTTGAATATATCCTCAGAAGTAGAGTTGCTGGATAATCTGATAATTCTAAGGTTAAGTTTTTGAGGAATTACCATACCATTTTCCCTATTTTATGAGTTTTAAGTAAGACAATATTTGGAAAAGAGCTCTGAAACTCTTATTCCTTATAAGCAAAATAATTTTGGTGGCAGTTAAGTCTATTTTTAGATAATGTTGAGAATTTCTTCTTTGGCATTTTCCTCTTATCTCAATCTCAATTTCTCTGAGCCACAGAATTATGACTATGAAGTCAGGATCATAATTTAGACCTTTTAAGTTTGTTGAGAAGTTTAAATGTATTAATAGATTGAACCATACAAATTGTTGTTCTAGGTTAAACATGGTCAAATGTTCATGGTTTCATATATCTCAATATGCTAGCTGACATTCATCTGCCGTCCTAGAACCGGTCTATACATTTTGACATAAACTCTGCTCTGTGTTCTAAGAGCAGGGCTGCATGAACAGTTCTTTTGGCATCTGGCTTCCAATTAATTCAGAAGAGACAGGCAATAGATTGCAGGGCAGGAGGAGAGTGTGTTTGAAATGTATATTCCCCAGCTTCCTTACTGCTAGATAACAGTTTGGCCAGCAATTGCATTCACCCAATGAATTCCATAGCTTTTCTCACATGGCCTTCCCCTACAGCTAGCTGTAGCCTCAGCATCGTCCATGTTTTAGCCCCTTCAGGCCTATGGGTGCTAACAGCTCTTGGAGATTGATAATCTATGGGTACCCCATCATCTTTTACCAGTTTCTCTTAAATATGTCCTCACCTAAACAATTTCTTTATCAGAAAAATATTCCATGCTCATGGATTGGCAGAATTAATATTGTGAAAATGTCAATGTTACCCAGGGCAATTTACACGTTTAATGCAATCCCTATCAAAATACCATGGACTTTCTTCAGAGAGTTGGAACAAATCATCTTAAGATTTGTGTGGAATCAGAAAAGACCCCGAATAGCCAGGGGAATTTTAAAAAAGAAAACCATAGCTGGGGGCATCACAATGCCAGATTTCAGGTTGTACTACAAAGCTGTGGTCATCAAGACAGTGTGGTACTGGCACAAAAACAGACACATAGATCAATGGAACAGAATAGAGAACCCAGAAGTGGACCCTGAACTTTATGGCCAACTAATATTCGATAAAGGAGGAAAGACTATCCACTGGAAGAAAGACAGTCTCTTCAATAAATGGTGCTGGGAAAATTGGACATCCACATGCAGAAGAATGAAACTAGACCACTCTCTTTCACCATACACCAAGATAAACTCAAAATGGATGAAAGATCTAATATGAGACAAGATTCCATCAAAATCCTAGAGGAGAACACAGGCAACACCCTTTTTGAACTCAGCCACAGTAACTTCTTGCAAGATACATCCACAAAGGCAAAAGAAACAAAAGCAAAAATGAACTATTGGGACTTCATCAAGATAAGAAGCTTTTGCACAGCAAAGGATACAGTCAACAAAACTAAAAGACAACCTACAGAATGGGAGAAGATATTTGCAAATGACATATCAGATAAAGGGCTAGTTTCCAAGATCTATAAAGAACTTATTTAACTCAACACCAAAGAAACAAACAATCCAATCATGAAATGGGCAAAAGACATGAACAGAAATCTCACAGAGGAAGACATAGACATGGCCAACATGCACATGAGAAAATGCTCCTCATCACTTGCCATCAAGGAAATACAAATCAAAACCACAATGAGATACCACCTCACACCAGTGAGAATGGGGAAAATTAACAAGGCAGGTAACCACAAATGTTGGAGAGGATGCGGAGGGAACCCTCTTACACCCTCTTGGTGGGAATCTGAACTGGTGCAGCCACTCTGGAAAACTGTGTGGAGATTCCTCAAAGAGTTAAAAATAGACCTGCCCTATGACCCAGCAATTGCACTGTTGGGGATTTACCCCAAAGATTCAGATGCAATGAAATGCCGGGACACCTGCACCCCGATGTTTATAGCAGCAATGTCCACAATAGCCAAACTGTGGAAGGAGCCTCGGTGTCCATCAAAAGATGAATGGATAAAGAATATGTGGTTTATGTATACAATGGAATATTACTCAGCCATTAGAAACGACAAATACCCACCATTTGCTTCAACGTGGATGGAACTGGAGGGTATTATGCTGAGTGAAGCAAGTCAATCGGAGAAGGACAAACAGTGTATGTTCTCATTCATTTGGGGAATATAAATAATAGTGAAAGGGAATATAGGGGAAAGGAGAAGAAATGTGTGGGAAATATCAGAAAGGGAGACAGAACATAAAGACTCCTAACTCTGGGAAATGAACTAGGGGTAGTGGAAGGGGAGGAGGGTGGGGGGTGGGGGTGAATGGGTGACGGGCACTGAGGGGGGCACTTGACAGGATGAGCACTGGGTGTTATTCTGTATGTTGGCAAATTGAACACCAATAAAAAATAAATTTATTAAAAAAAAACAAAAAAAAATTTCTTTATCAATCTCTCCTTAGTTATCTCATTTGAGTGTGCCATGTCTTTCCTGCAAAGACTCAAACTGATATAATATATAACATCTTTAATATATTGCCTTGCTTTCATTAAGGGCTCAAAAACTGATTGTAATTGTCATGAAAATCACATCTAGTTTTTTGATACTATTATTTCTCTTTGTCTTTGGTTAATCATACTTCTTATCTCAGGTCAAAATTGTTCATATGCCGGTAGTATGATCAGTGAACCATCTTTTTAAAGACCACATACAAAAGTTGGAGCAGCAGGATGCCTCAGTTAAGCATCTGACTCTTGATTTTGGCTCAGATTATGATCTCAGGGTTATGATATCAAGCCCTGCATCCAGTCTGCTCATCAGTCTGCTTGAGATTCTTTCTCACCTTCTCCTTCTTCCCTAGCCCCCCTCTTTAAAAAAAGAAAAAAAAATATGCAAAGGTAAGATCTTCTTTCAAGTATGCCTATTGGGTTCTCAAAGTAGTCAACAAGCTGGAAAACAAAACAAAACAAAACAAGGTAGCTTAATCCAGGTCCTGAAGTCCTTAATCCTATTTTTGTTCCATGCTTACTGTGTTGAAACAATTTAAAAATAACTTATTTGAGAAGCTAACCAAACCAAAGGTTACTTTTGGTTTCCACTTAAGGAAAGCATTTGACCTCTTGTGGAAGATATACTGTCCCTAGCCAATGGCTGTCAAGATGTAGAAAAACCTAAATACTATGCTACTTTAGACTGATTAAAGATAGCAAAGATGGACTCATGAATGAACTCATGCATCTTGAATTGCAAGGACCCTTGCTTGTATAATCTCCTTTCAGGATCTCAGGTAGGAGAAATGTATGTGCAAGGTCATTTGTGTTTGTAACTTGTGAAAGACAAATATCTCTTTCCACTGTGACTTCCCCTCTATTACATTTTCTCTAATGATGGGAAGCATTGAAGTGGCTGTGGGCATTGTGTGGAATATTACTAAGAGCAAGCTGAATTGGGTATTCATTGGGCTTATGAGTATTTCTCAGTAAAGTTAATTTACTGTTAGTTATTCCATAAAAAACGGCTTCACGAATTCTATCTCTGGCTACTTTGCTGACTCAACCACCACTGTGGTATTAAGATGCAAAAATAGAGGCTGTATCACAATATGAATGTGTCGTACAACACCTGGCACAAAAATCTGTGACTAGTGGAAGAAAAACAAGATTTGCAAATGTGGAACTAGAAGCTCATCATCTATATGAAATTCTTTCAGTCATTAGACATGTAAAATTATAAGCAGAGAACTTAGTTCTCATCAATGTCTAGTCAAAACAGGCATATACTCAATAATGCAACATAAAATTATAGAAGCACCATACATTTTCATTTTTACATGGTAATCAAGCAAAATAGAATTTACCTGCATTTCTGTTATTGTAGAGCACAAAACTATAGGGATACTAAAAACAGCAATGTGTCTATAATGGTTCATAAATAAAAGAAATTTGATAAAGGTTTTTAAAATTTTGGCTACACCACTAAGATATTTGTATGATATTACTGTAATGAATTGTGAAGCAAAAAAGGCAACTTTTCTAAACTCTTAGACATATACTGATCAATTATGGTAGATGAGAAACTGAATTATTGATAAAGACAATAATTATTACTGTGATTAAATTTGTTGAGCTATCTTTCCTATTTCTAAATAAATATTGACTCTAAGACTTTTTTTTGGTATTTGTTTTCTGACAGAGATCTCCTGAAACTGTATAAGCCTCAAGTACCTTAACACTTAAAGCTACTCCTGAATAATAGAACAAAAGGCTACATAAAGTCTCCACTTCTACCTCATAGAGACACTCACGATAACCTCAGGCATTTGCTTACCATCTCCAAAGGTATTACATCTGTTTCTGCACTTCAGTCGAAGTAGTTTTGAGTATTTGATGAAGATGAGATATCTCTACTCAGAAGTATAGGAATTCAAATAATAATGATGATGATAATAATGATGATAAAAATCATGTTCCTGGCTTGACAGTCTGTGGGATGAATTCTTCTCTACTGGAGGCTCCAGATACACAGGTTCTCTGTTCCACTGAACTGGAGAGAGAGAGAGAGAGAGAGAGAGAGAGAGAGAGAGATTTTTTCAGGTATCCTTTGCAATTTTTCTCATGGACAGAATTCTAGTATGTCAGAAAATAACCTTGCATTTGTGAGAAACCTTGTGAGGGAATCAAAATTTTCTACCTTATCCAAGAAATGTGAAGTGGTTTCAGAGAAAGTGAAGGAGAGAAAAGAAGATGTTGCTCTGATTTTCTTTTCTAAGGTAAATTTTGGAGGAAATTTGTCAAAAGTAGCTGCTATGTTTCTTCTTTCAAGTGGCATTCAACTAGTATCTACTCTCTGGAAAAAGATAAAGCCATGAAAGATGAATTCATATTTTTCACTGTATCTCCTATTTATAAATAAGGAAATTACTATGACTGTAAAGGCAAGTCCCTGTGGGCATTTATAAACTATGGCAAGAGAAACACTAATGTTAATAGCACCCAAACTGAAAATCATTTGTGCTATTTGATTCTACTATGTGGCTTCCATCTCAAGATGTTAAAAGCTATTTCTATACTCTTACATTTATATGCTCTCTCCAATTAGCCAAGAGAATTTCATGGATTTTGCTGAATTTGGTAAGTAGGCACCAAGAGCCATGGAACACAATCATAAAGATAGTATGAGCACTGCACAACATACACATTGTTATGTGGCAATTATAGCTCAATAAATTGGAAAATAAAAGGACACTGTGGGTTGTTAGATAAAAATACTCTTCAATAAACATGTGTTACTTAGGAGGGGAAAGAATAGTATATGCCTGGGAGAAATGTAAGATGTTAAAGAACAAATTTAATTGAATTAAAAGATGGCAACTTGATTGGTACAAGAATTTCTTTTACTAGCAAAGTTGAGAGAAAACCAAAAAGAGAAATAGATCATGACTATTATATGGGAAGTTTTAGGGTTATATAAAACATCATCACATCCACTCCTGGGAAAAATAGAGTAGAATTATTTTTCCCTATCCCTTCCCACTAAGTGCAACTGAAAAACTTTGAACATTGTAAACAAAATAAATCTAAGACTCTGAAGGGTGAAGAGAAGAAGACACTCTCTAGGGACATTTGAGACCCAAGGAATGACATGGTGGTGAGTTCCCTGGGTTTTCTATTTATATCATATAACCTGGGTTTATGGTTGAAAAAGCCAGCAATCCCAAAATGCCAACATATGAACACTTAAAACAAACAAACAAACAAAAAACAAACAAAAAACCCAACACCAACAAAAGCTTGCTTTTTCTAATAAAAGGATCAGGAAAGGGATAGCATAAAAAGACAAAAAAAAATTATACAATAACTGCTATGCTCTAAACACCTACAAATACTGTGTACAACTCCCATTCATGTCAGCAAAGGTGAGGGGAGAGCATAGAATCCTACCTGAATGGAACTGTTACAAGGTGCCCCAACAGTTCTGTCAGTGAGGTGTCAGAGAAGGCCAAGTAGGGAATTAGCATCCCATCATCATCAAGTAGTAAGTGACAAGGCCCCCCACAGTATCAGTGGATACCACATGTTTTGTCAGGACTTCTACCCCAACCAGGAGTTAATGAGATGTTCTTTCTCCTCCCTTTTGCAGCGCTGTCAGAAGAGGCCTCATAGAGAGTAAAAACTTTTTCTTTTTCAGTACTGAGGCCATCCTCTATTGGTACTGAGGTCATGTGGGGATCAGTAACAAGACACTCTACTCCTCCCAGCCAGAGTGATATCCACAGAGGCCTCGTGTGGAGCAAGAACAATCCCTCTTCCCCCCAAAAAAGTAAAGAGTTTTCCTCCTACGCATGGTGGGGGCCAATGGAGACCAGTTTGGAAACTAAACTTCTACTCCCAGTACAAGCAGTGACTCAACACTTCCATGCTTTCCCTGGATCAGTGTCAGGGGAAGCTAGCTAAAACAGAAGGTTCAATAAGATTCAGAATTTCATAACATAATACCAAAAATACCCAGTTTTCAATTTAAAAAAATCACTTGTCATACCAAGAGTCAGGAAACTCTCACCATGTAAAAAATGACGATTGATAAATGCCACTACTCAGACTACAGAGATGTTAGAGTTATGTAACAAAGATTTTAAAGGAATCATGATTAAAATGCTCCAATGAGCAATTACAAGCCTGCTGAAAATAAAGAAAACAGTGCAAAGTCTCCACAAGAAATAGGAAATCTCAGCAAAATAATATTATAGAAACAAGATGGAAATCTTAGAACTGAAAAAATCATTAGCCAAAATTTAAAACTTGCAATGTCTTCAAGTTCACTAATTGTTTCTTCTGCAACATCTAATCTTATATCTCATCTAGTGTGTTCTAATTTTTAAAATATTTACAGCAGTTTTAGATTCACAGCAAAATTCAGCAGAAAGTCCATAGAATAGAATCCCTACATGCCCCTTCTCCCCCACACAGCCTCCCCACCATCAATATCCATCATCGATGTGGTGCATTTGTTACAATGAATGAACCAACAATGACACATTTATTATCAACCAAAATCCATACTTTATATTATGGTACATACTTTGTATTATACTTTCTATCATTTTTGACAAATGTACAGCAATATGTCTCCACATACAGAAGAGTTTTACCTTCCTGCGCTATACCTATCCTTCCTACTCACCCCTCCCTGCACCCCCTCCCAAGTCCTTGGCAAGCATTGATCTTTTTCCTGTCTCCACAGCTTTTCCTTTTCCAGAATATCATCCACTTAGAATCAAATAATATTTAGCCTTCTCAACTTGGCTTCTTTCACTTAGTAATATGAGTTTAAGTTTCCTCCACATCTTTCACAGCTTGATGCCTCCTTTATTTTCAGTGCTGAATAACATCCCATTGTATGGCTGCATCAAGTTTACTTATCCATTCACCTATTGAAGGACATTTTGGTTGCTTCCATGTTTTGGCAATTATAAATGGAGCTGCTATAAATATACATATGCAGGTTTTTGTGCAGAGATAAGTTTTCAGCTCCTTTCAGTAAATACCAAGGAACATGATTGCTAGATTGTTCAGTAAAAGTATGTTTAGTTTTATAGAAACTGTCAACGTGTCTCGCAAAGTTGCTGTACTATTTTGCATTCCAAAAAGACTGAATAAGTGTTTTTATTGCCCCACATCCTCACCAGCAAATAGTTTTGTTAGAGTTTTGGATTAGGACCATTATAATCGGTGTGTAGTATAATCTCATTGTTGTTTAAGTGTTCAATCCTTAATGATATATGATGTATATCTTCTTAGGGGCAGTTCCTGTTAAGGTCTTTGTCCATTTTTTCAGTGGGATTATTTGATTTCTTATTGTTGAGTTTGAAGAGTTCTTTGTA
The DNA here is from genome assembly GCF_053574225.1 of Canis aureus. Taxonomy (NCBI): domain Eukaryota; kingdom Metazoa; phylum Chordata; class Mammalia; order Carnivora; family Canidae; genus Canis; species Canis aureus. The sequence goes on along the minus strand of NC_135625.1, from coordinate 37,784,978 downwards.
TAACTTAGCTAACAATTCTTTATCAGATAAGGTCTTTTGCAAATATTTTTTCCTAGTGTGTAGCTTATCTCTCATTCTCTTGATCATCTAGTATATTTTTCATCTCATATATAGTAATTTTCACCTCCTGAAGTTTGATTTGGTTTCTGCTTGGTTTGGTTTTTGGATTTCTTAACATATTTTCAGTCTCTACTTATTGTGCCTGACCTCTCCTCTAGCTTCTTAAACATACAGAAGACAATTACAACTGTTGTTTTGATGTCTCCTTCCACTAATTATATCATCGATGTGATTTCTGGATTTACTTTGTTATATATATTTTTTTAATTTTCATTATGTGTTAGAGTTTTCTGCTTTATTTCATGCCTGGTAATTTTTTATTTGATACCATGCTTTGTAAATGCTGCCTTTGGGGTGTTTGATATGTTTATTTAACTATAAATATTTGGTGCTTTGTTTTGAGATTCATTTAAATTAAATGAAAACAGCCTGATTTGGGGGGTCTACAACTAATTTCGCACTACTATTTAAGAAAGACCCTTCCGAGTACCCATTACCCTATGAATTATGGAGTTTTCCACTTTGAAGCATAACAAATCATCCCTAACTCTGGCTGAGTTACAGGAAATATTTCATCTAATTGTGAGGTTATTTCACTGGATAAATATCTTCTTACATGCATGAGCTGATCAGTTTTCAGCTGAAGCCTAGAGGGGGATCCTCTGCAGATCTTCAAAAACTTGCTTTCTCTGAATTTCTTCTCTGATATTCTGTACTGTGATCTCTACCTCCTAGGCCTCTCTGGGCTCCCAGCTCCTTGTCCTTTAGTCAGAGAAATGAAGTTTCCACCTGGGGCTCCCCCACCTGCATCACAGCCCAGAAAGTCTCCAGGCAATGACAAGGTCAATTACAGGCTCATCTCACTTGTTTCCTCATCTCTCAAAGACTGCTGTCCTTTATTACATGATAGTCAATGCTTTAAAAAATATTGTTTTGTTTATTGTGCCTGGTTTTTGTTGTTTCAGGTAAGAAGGTAAATCTAGGCACTGTTACTCTCCGTTTGTGCCAGGGACTGTTTGAGACTCAGCAGCAAATCATTAGATCTTCATTAAAGTATTACAAGGTAAAAGAAAGGAGAACATTTAGACTTGCAGACTGACGTATGATTTCTTTCAATGGATTCCCCATCTGGTCCACGGATACCACACACACTTGACCCCACTGTTGTCAGAGAAAGTTCAGCTTCCTCCCATCATAGCTTCTTTATTCTCACTGAGCAGTAAGAGGCTACACCAGCTTGCTGATAATTTTTGAACTTTTATAGCTGTGAGTCATTAGTCTCTGGATCCCCCAGATTCCAGGGGACATATGTCAATTTCTCTGAGAACTTTCCTTGAACTTCCCTGCCCCCATCATAAGGATTCTGACAACTCTCTAAGAATGTATTCTGTGCCAATCTCCAAGCCTCTAATGAATTAATAGTCTTATTTCATAAAAGCTAGAGATAATTGATAAGCTAGGAATCATTAAACAATCTTCCAAAATCTTTGCATTATCTTGCAGAAGTCACCTGGTAATTACTGCTCTCAGCTTTTTGAGGGCAAACAACTAGAGAGGCATATTATTAGCTCTACAGTTTACAAATGCTCATAGAAAGGAATACGCTAAAACATTTATAGAAAGGAATAAGAAATCATCAAAGATGAAGAAAATCTTAAAAGCAACCAAAACAAATGACATGGCTTTTCCTATATAGCAGGCTTCACATCAGTACTACCGGATTTTCAAAGATAATAGAACACTATCTCTAAACTGCCAAGAAAAATAAAGTTGCTTTCAACCTGAAAGTCTATACCCAGCTAGGCTATCATGCAAGGGAGGAAAGCAAAGTAAAAAATATTTTCTGGCTATCAAAAACAAACAAAAAAAGATAATCTACACAATACAAACTCCAAATAAAAGAACTTCTAAAAGGATCTATGCCTTTTAATAGGAAATAAAATGGAACCAGAAAAGAGCAGAGGGAAACAAGAAGTGTGAATAAGGATATTTTTAAATATGTTGGTAGAATTTAAATGAGGTTTGACTGTTCACAATATACCAACAAGGTAATTTGTGATGTTTAAAACTACAATGAAACTAAAATAGAAGCCATAACATGGAAACTGAAGGTGAATCAAAGTGATAATAGTCCAAAGCTCATGTACCAATCTCCAAAAGAGTTGAGACTGCTGGCTGACCAGATTTTTAGGGAAAGAATGTTAAAAGATTTAAGGGTAACCACTAAAATAATAAAAACAAGTTATGTAATTTCAAGAAGTCAGAAAAAAAAGGAAAACTAGGAAGTTTAAAACTAATTTTAAAATATAAAAAAAGGGGTGCCTGGGTGGCTTAATTAATTGATTGAAGAGCCAACCCTTTATTTTGGCTCAGGGTCCTGGGATCGAGCCCTGCTCAGGGCTTTGTGTTCAGAATGGAAACTGCTTGAGAATTCTTTCTCCTCTCTCTCTCTCTCTCTCTCTCTGCCCATCTACCTGGTCATTCTCTCTTTCTCTTTCAAACAAATAAATAAATCTTAAAAAGAAGAAGAAGAAGAAGAAGGGAAATAAAATGTTAGTATTAAGTCCAAAGAGAATTGGGAGAAAGAAAATCTTCAGCCTCTGAGATCCAGGAAATAGCCTGACAATTACAAGTAGACCTCAGAGTTCTGTGAAGTAGGCCTGTCTCTCAAAGCTAGGTCATGAGATTCTGCTGTCGTGTGTAAATAATCTCCCAGAACAGCAACTTCAGACAAAGTCGCTATGAGATCACCATTAAATGAGACAAAACAAAACCACTCTACAATACTGTCTAAACCTAGTCACTGTCCCAGTGCAATCTACAAAATGCCAAATACCCCCCTCCTGGCTAATGTCAGTGAATGCTACTTAATGTGAGTGAATGCTACTTTTTTCTTGTAATAATCATGCTTTTGTTTGACTCTAGCCTGCCATCCTTACAGCTCAGATTTGTTAAGACACTCAATTACAGAACTGTCTCCATTGTCCTAAAGCACTTAATGCAGAAAAAAAACTCCTATTTTCCTAGACCATCCCCCAAATCACCTCCATAAAGCCCAAATCACATAATAAGTCCTTTATAACACCTTCTTATTAAGGAACCTCATTGTTTCTCAGGTTGTACAATGTCTCTTGATAGGAGTTATAAACTCAACATTCAATTATGGGTGTGGTGCTGGGATCTTTGTCTGGAAAGCACTGACACTTCCAATCATAATAAAAGTAAAATGATATTTTAGTTCACTTTTCTCACTAATCTGTTCCTATATGAATTTTAAAATAACTCTGCCAATAGTTCCTTAACCTTTATCCCACCCCAAAAATAATCCCATTGGAACTTCTCATTTTCTTAAAAGTACAGAATAACATAGTGAGAATTAATGTTTTTCCAGCATTGAGTTTTTCCCTTCAGAAATATGATGTATCTCTCCAATTATATGCATTGTGATTTATGGCTTCCTTGTAGTTTTATTCTTAAAGATATTATATATGACTTGTCAAATTTATTTCTAAATAATATATAAGAAAATATTCCTTAATATTTCTATAATAATATTTTATATAGATATTTATGTATATGTGTCTTTATATATGCACATATGCATTTTATATAGTTTCTGTACATGCCTTTCTAAATTTATTTGTATATATTTATATTTTTGTGATATGATATATTGCTATTATATATGGCTATTATACTTTTTGTTTTCTAATTCATTAATATCCATTTTTTATTTTAAAATCTCTGACATGTTTTCTGATATCTTTCTAGAATTTAGAGTAAAATGATTATATTATTTATTTTTAATAAGCATTTAAGAATGTAGATTTTCTCTGAGCATAAATTTGACCATATGCTATAAATTATCATACAGATCAGTGCTCTTCTTGTCCTTTATTCCTAAGGAGGTTGTAACTATCATTTTTTATTTTAGCTGTTGAGGAGAGTTGATTTTTTTCCAGGTCAAGAAGCTTCATCTCTTTCATTTTTTTTTTGTAAACCATTTCTATGTTTAGATCATGATGGTGATGTAATCTTACTGTATAATAATTGACGTTTCCCTATTTTCCTCAGTTATCTTCATTTTAAATAATTTTTCATGAATATTTAAAAGGTAATATATGTTCCAGAGGATACAACTATTTGCACGTATTTTTTTTTTAAGTAGGCTCTACGCCCAGCTCAGAGTCCACTGCAGGGCTTGAACTCACAACCCCGAGATCATGACCTGAGCTGAGATCAAGAATTGGGTGCTTAACTGACTTAGTCAGCCATGCATACCTGCATTTATATTAATACACATTCTTAATATATATGCATCTGTATCAATATGCTTTTCCTTATACACCAAGCTCCAAAGTACAAGGACTATATTTGTCCTTTTCACTATTGTATCATTAGGGCCTGGGACAATGCTAGGAATACTCAATAAATATTTGTTAATTCAACAGATTAATAATTTGTACCACTTATTACTTTTCCCTGAATGACCTCCTCCAAATCTTCCACTACTCTGGTTGTTTCTATTTTGATGCAGGTGGTAGCTCTGGCCTTCTTTTCCTTGACACTGTCTGATAAATCTTTGTTCTAATTGTTAGCTTATTAAAATTCTCTCATAGTTATGCTGCTTCTAAAAAACTAAAAATTTTGTGGTTGGTTGTTTTAACTAATATGAGCATTTGGCCTCTAAAGGTGACATGTTATAAATATTTCGTACACTTTTAGTTTTTATGTTTCTTTTTTGTTTTCTCTACAATTTGGTGTTTTCCCAGTGTCTCTTGCTTGCCTTTTTTTTTTTTTTTTGTATTTCCTTAATACGTTAGAAAATACACATTTTATTTTAATGGTATATACTCTCAAATATTTATAATAATACACTTTTTCAATACATCAGTGTAATAAAAGAAATAATATACTGCTTCTCACCAACACAATATTGGGGAAATAGCATGCTTCTATACTCCCCAAGACCTCTTCACCAATCCTCCACACACTCCTAAGAAAGAAATATCTGAGACTATCAAACAGGAATATAGGTACTCAATGTCATTTACTTTTTTTTTTTTAATTTTTTATTGGTGTTCAATTTACTAACATACAGAATAACCCCCAGTGCCCGTCACCCATTCACTCCCACCCCCCGCCCTCCTCCCCTTCCAACACCCCTAGTTCGTTTCCCAGAGTTAGCAGTCTTTACGTTCTGTCTCCCTTTCTGATATTGCCCACACATTTCTCCCCCCTTCCCTTATATTCCCTTTCACTATTATTTATATTCCCCAAATGAATGAGAACATATAATGTTTGTCCTTCTCCGACTGGCTTACTTCACTCAGCATAATACCCTCCAGTTCCATCCACGTGGAAGCAAATGGTGGGTATTTGTCATTTCTAATAGCTGAGTAATATTCCATTGTATACATAAACCACATCTTCTTTATCCATTCATCTTTCGTTGGACACCGAGGCTCCTTCCACAGTTTGGCTATCGTGGCCATTGCTGCTATAAACATCGGGGTGCAGGTGTCCCGGCGTTTCACTGCATCTGTATCTTTGGGGTAAATCCCCAACAGTGCAATTGCTGGGTCGTAGGGCAGGTCTATTTTTAACTCTTTGAGGAACCTCCACACAGTTTTCCAGAGTGGCTGCACCAGTTCACATTCCCACCAACAGTGTATGAGGGTTCCCTTTTCTCCACATCCTCTCCAACATTTGTTGTTTCCTGCCTTGTTAATTTTCCCCATTCTCACTGGTGTGAGGTGGTATCTCATTGTGGTTTTGATTTGTATTTCCCTGATGGCAAGTGATGCAGAGCATTTTCTCATGTGCATGTTGGCCATGTCTATGTCTTCCTCTGTGAGATTTCTGTTCATGTCTTTTGCCCATTTCATGATTAGATTGTTTGTTTCTTTGGTGTTGAGTTTAAGTTCTTTATAGATCTTGGAAACTAGCCCTTTATCTGATATGTCATTTGCAAATATCTTCTCCCATTCTGTAGGTTGTCTTTGAGTTTTGTTGACTGTATCCTTTGCTGTGGAAAAGCTTCTTATCTTGATGAAGTCCCAATAGTTCATTTTTGCTTTTGTTTCTTTTGCCTTCGTGGATATATCTTGCAAGAAGTTACTATGGCCGAGTTCAAAAAGGGTGTTGCCTGTGTTCTTCTCTAGGATTTTGATGGAATCTTGTCTCACATTTAGATCTTTCATCCATTTTGAGTTTATCTTTGTGTATGGTGAAAGAGAGTGGTCTAGATTCATTCTTCTGTATGTGGATGTCCAATTTTCCCAGCACCATTTATTGAAGAGACTGTCTTTCTCCCAATGGATAGTCTTTCCTCCTTTATCGAATATTAGTTGCCCATAAAGTTCAGGGTCCACTTCTGGATTCTCTATTCTGTTCCACTGATCTATGTGTCTGTTTTTGTGCCAGTACCACACTGTCTTGATGACCACGCTTTGTAGTACAACCTGAAATCTGGCATTGTGATGCCCCCAGATATGGTTTTCTTTTTTAAAATTCCCCTGGCTATTCGGGGTCTTTTCTGATTCCACACGAATCTTATAATAATTTGTTCTAACTCTCTGAAGAAAGTCCATGGTATTTTGATAGGGATTGCATTAAACGTGTATATTGCCCTGGGTAACATTGACATTTTCACAATATTAATTCTGCCAATCCATGAGCATGGAATATTTTTCCATCTCTTTGTGTCTTCCTCAATTTCTTTCAGAAGTGTTCTATAGTTTTGAGGGTATAGATCCTTTACATCTTTGGTTAGGTTTATTCCTAGGTATCTTATGTTTTTGGGTGCAATTGTAAATGGGATTGACTCCTTAATTTCTCTTTCTTCAGTCTCATTGTTAGTGTATAGAAATGCCACTGACTTCTGGGCATTGATTTTGTATCCTGCCACGCTACCGAATTGCTGTATGAGTTCTAGCAATCTTGGGGTGGAGACTTTTGGGTTTTCTATGTAGAGTATCATGTCATCGGCGAAGAGGGAGAGTTTGACTTCTTCTTTGCCAATTTGAATGCCTTTAATGTCTTTTTGTTGTCTGATTGCTGATTCCAGTACTATGTTGAACAGCAGTGGTGAGAGTGGACATCCCTGTCTTGTTCCTGATCTTAGGGGAAAGGCTCCCAGTGCTTCCCCATTGAGAATGATATTTGCTGTGGGCTTTTCATAGATGGCTTTTAAGATGTCGAGGAATGTTCCCTCTATCCCTACACTCTGAAGAGTTTTGATCAGGAATGGATGCTGTATTTTGTCAAATGCTTTCTCTGCATCCAATGAGAGGATCATATGGTTCTTGGTTTTTCTCTTGCTGATATGATGAATCACATTGATTGTTTTACGGGTGTTGAACCAGCCTTGTGTCCCAGGGATAAATCCTACTTGGTCATGGTGAATAATTTTTTTAATGTACTGTTGGATCCTATTGGCCAGTATCTTGTTGAGAATTTTTGCATCCATGTTCATCAGGGATATTGGTCTGTAATTCTCCTTTTTGGTGGGGTCTTTGTCTGGTTTTGGAATTAAGGTGATGCTGGCCTCATAGAACGAATTTGGAAGTACTCCATCTCTTTCTATCTTTCCAAACAGCTTTAGGAGAATAGGTATGATTTCTTCTTTAAACGTTTGATAGAATTCCCCTGGGAAGCCATCTGGCCCTGGACTCTTGTGTCTTGGGAGGTTTTTGATGACTGCTTCAATTTCCTCCCTGGTTATTGGCCTGTTCAGGTTTTCTATTTCTTCCTGTTCCAGTTTTGGTAGTTTGTGGCTTTCCAGGAATGCGTCCATTTCTTCTAGATTGCCTAATTTATTGGCGTATAGCTGTTCATAATATGTTTTTAAAATCGTTTGTATTTCCTTGGTGTTGGTAGTGATCTCTCCTTTCTCATTCATGATTTTATTAATTTGAGTCTTCTCTCTCTTCTTTTTAATAAGGCTGGCTAATGGTTTATCTATCTTGTTAATTCTTTCAAAGAACCAACTCCTGGTTTTGTTGATCTGTTCCACAGTTCTTCTGGTCTCGATTTCGTTGAGTTCTGCTCGAATCTTTATTAACTCCCTTCTTCTCTTGGGTGTAGGATCTATTTGCTATTTTTTCTCTAGCTCCTTTATGTATAAGGTTAGCTTTTGTATTTGAGTTCTTTCCAGTTTTTGAATGGATGCTTGTATTGCGATGTATTTCCCCCTTAGGACTGCTTTTGCTGCATCCCAAAGATTTTGAACGGTTGTATCTTCATTCTCATTAGTTTCCATGAATCTTTTTAATTCTTCCTTAATTTCCTGGTTGACCCTTTTATCTTTTAGCAGGATGGTCCTTAACCTCCACGTGTTTGAGGTCCTTCCAAACTTCTTGTTGTGATTTAGTTCTAATTTCAAGGCATTATGGTCCGAGAATATGCAGGGGACAATCCCAATCTTTTGGTATCGGTTCAGACCCGATTTGTGACCCAATAAGTGGTCTATTCTGGAGAAAGTTCCATGTGCGCTTGAGAAGAATGTGTATTCGGTTGAGTTTGGATGTAAAGTTCTGTAAATATCTGTGAAATCCATCTGGTCCAGTGTATCATTTAAAGCTCTCGTTTCTTTGGAGATGTTGTGCTTAGAAGACCTATCGAGTATAGAAAGAGCTAGATTGAAGTCACCAAGTATAAGTGTATTATTATCTAAGTATTTCTTCACTTTGGTTAATAATTGATTGATATATTTGGCAGCTTCCACATTCGGGGCATATATATTGAGGATTGTTAAGTCCTCTTGTTGAATAGATCCTTTAAGTATGATATAGTGTCCCTCTTCATCTCTCACTACAGTCTTTTGGGTAAATTTTAGTTTATCTGATATAAGGATGGCTACCCCTGCTTTCTTTTGAGGGCCATTCGAATGGTAAATGGTTCTCCAACCTTTTATTTTCAGGCTGTAGGTGTCCTTCTGTCTAAAATGAGTCTCTTGTAGACAGCAAATAGATGGGTCCTGCTTTTTTATCCAGTCTGACACCCTGCGCCTTTTGATGGGGTCATTAAGCCCGTTCACATTCAGAGTTACTATTGAGAGATATGAGTTTAGTGTCATCATGTTATCTATTCAGTCCTTGTTTTTGTGGACTGTTCCACTGAACTTCTTCTTAAAGGGGAATTTTAAGAGTCCCCCTTAAAATTTCTTGCAGAGCTGGTTTGGAGGTCACATATTCTTTTAGTTGCTGCCTGTCTTGGAAGCTCTTTATCTCTCCTTCCATTTTGAATGAGAGCCTTGCTGGATAAAGTATTCTTGGTTGCATGTTCTTTTCATTTAGGACCCTGAATATATCCTGCCAGCCCTTTCTGGCCTGCCAGGTCTCTGTGGAGAGGTCTGCTGTTACCCTAATACTCCTCCCCATAAAAGTCAGGGATTTCTTGTCTCTTGCTGCTTTAAGGATCATCTCTTTATCTTTGGAATTTGCAAGCTTCACTATTAAATGTCGAGGTGTTGAACGGTTTTTATTGATTTTAGGGGGGGATCTCTCTATTTCCTGGATCTGAATGCCTGTTTCCCTTCCCAGATTAGGAAAGTTTTCAGCTAGAATTTGTTCAAATACATATTCTGGCCGTCTGTCCCTTTCGGCACCCTCGGGAACCCCAATTAAACGTAGGTTTTTCTTTCTCAGGCTGTCGTTTATTTCCCTTAATCTATCCTCATGGTCTTTTAATTGTTTGTCTCTTTTTTCCTCAGTTTCCCTCTTTGCCATCAACTTGTCTTCTATGTCACTCACTCGTTCTTCCACCTCGTTAACCCTCGTCGTTAGGACTTCTAGTTTGGATTGCATCTCATTCAATTGATTTTTAATTTCTGCCTGATTAGCTCTAAATTCTTCAGTCATGAAGTCTCTTGAGTCCTTTATACTTTTTTCTAGAGCCACCAGTAGCTGTATAATAGTGCTTCTGAATTGGCTTTCTGACTTTGAATTGTAATCCAGATTTTGTAACTCTGTGGGAGAGAGGACTGTTTCTGATTCTTTCTTTTGAGGTGAGGTTTTCCTTCTAGTCATTTTGCTCAGTGCAGAGTGGCCAAAAGCAAGTTGTATTGGGAAAAAGAGAAAAAGAGAGGAGAGAAAGAAGGAAAGAAAAGAGAAAGAGAAAAAAAAGGGAAGAAAAAAAAACGAAAAAAAAAAACGAAAAAAAAAAAGAAGAAAAAGAGAAAGAAAAAGAAAGGAGAAAAAAAGGGGGTGGAGGAAGGAAACAAATCAAAAAGCAAAAAAAAAAAAAAAAAAAAAAAAAGAACCACGGGGGAGTATCTTCTGATTCTGTGTACTTTAAGTCCCTTGGCTTCTCCTGGAAGTTGTCCGTCTAGCTGGTGTTCTGGGGGAGGGGCCTGTTGTGCTGATTTTCAGGTGTTAGCAGTTGGGGGAGCTGCTGTGCCCCTGCCTGGTGCAGGGCTCCGTGGGGGTTGTTTACCCCGTGAGGCCGCAGGAGGAACAGCCCCAGTGGCGGGGCAGCTCTGGAAACCTGGATTCAGCTCCGGCAGGAACTCCGTCTGCAGGGCCTGGAGGCTCCGGGCGGGGCCGCTGATCTGCTCAGCTGGGGCAGGAGCGTCCTCGCTGTCCTGGGCCCTCCCGGCCTCTGCCTGTCCCGGGGGAGGCGGGATCCTGGGCTGTGTCCCGGCGCCCTGTGCTCCGGGGCCTGCGCTGGTGGATTCGCGCTCCCGGGCCGCCCCGCAGCCCCCTCCGCGGAGCCGCCGCCCGAGCCCCTCCGAGCTGCTCCTGGAACCGCGCAGCCCCCTCCGCACGGGGCCTCTTCCTCTGCCCGAGCCCCCCGAGCTGCTCCCGGGGCCGCGCAGCCCCCTCCGCGGAGCCGCCGCCCGAGCCCCCCCGAGCTGCTCCGGGTCCCGCCGTGCGCGCTGCAGCCCTTAGGGAGCTCGGCGCACTCTCCCGGGGCGCAGGTGTCTGTTACTGTCCCGGGGAGCCCGAGGGCCTCCTCGCCCTCCTGGTCCTGCTCCACCTCCCCGCGAGCCCCTTCCGCCCGGGAAGGTCGGTGCAGCTCCTGCTCCTCCGGGACGGGGCTCTCCTGTCCTGGGGACACTCGCCCCGGCCTCAGCCCGGCTCCTCGCGGGGCCCCTCCCCCTCGGAGGGCTTTTGTTTCTTTATTTCTTTTTCCCCGTCTTCCTACCTTGATAGAAGCGCGAACTCTTCTCACTGTTGCATTCCAGGTGTTCTCTCTTTAATTCTCAGGCCGAATTCATAGATTTTCAGGATGATTGGAAGGTTTTCTAGGTAGTTTGGTGGAGACAGGTGATTTGGAGACCCTACTCTTCCACCATCTTGCTCCTCCTCCCCCTCAATGTCATTTACATTAATGATTCCTGTATTAAAATCTTTTCCTGGTATTTTAGTTTTGACTGTGTGCATATTTATAATAATTCCTCAGTCTTACTTTTCTGTTTAACTAGTTTCAAGGTTTCTTCTAGCTTTTCTACCACAGTTTTCCCATTCCTTTTTTTTTTTTAAGATTTTATTTATTCATGAGAGACACACACACAGAGAGGCAGAGACACAGGCAGAGGGGGAAGCAAGCTCCATGTAGGGAGCCCAATGTAGGACTCGATCCCAGGACCCCCTGAGCTGAAGGCAGACGCTCAACCACTGAGCCACCCAGGCGTCCCAATTTTCCCAGTCTTGAGTTCTCTGGTTTCATTTTTCTCTAAGTAATCCGGAAGACATGTTTAAATATTTTTCTCCCCAGGAAAATAAATCTATAAAAGTAGTGTTTGTTCTGCTTATGTTCTGCAACAATTCTTACTGTTGCCTTCAGGTGAACTCTAACTGATTTTCCTCCTGATCATCAGGTTTATGTGAGAGAATTCTTGTATGCATGCAGAATTTCCATTTCTCTTATCTGGATAGAAGTTGGATGTAGTCTAGGACAGAGCTCTCCAACAGAACTTTCTGTAGTGATGAAAATGTCCTACATCTGTGCTGCCCGATACAGTAGCCATAAGCCAGATGTGGCTATGGAGCATTCGAAATGTAGCTATCACAAATTTATTTTATTACATTTTAGTTAATTACATGTAAATAATTGCATGTGCGTGGTGGTGACTCGCACTGGATTATGCAGTTCTCGAATGTTCTGGGATCCTGAGTGAGAAGGCGAGAGGAGTTCAGTTTTATGTAATTTCTCACCTTGTTTTTATCTTCCCAATGAACTCTCCCTTCCTTGAAGAAACTGGATTTTCCTCTGGCTCGAGTGCAGATCTGGAATCTTGCTTTTGGCTGCTTTTCCTTCCCATTTCCTTGGACTACCAGTAGCATTCCCACTTTGGTGCCGTTCGCTTCTCAATTTTCTTCCCTAGCTGCTTTTTCCTCAGACTGCAAGCCTGGAGGTATTTTTCCACCAGCGTTGTATTTAACAGCTGCTTAAGAGTACTAAGAGTACTGTGAAGGCTAAGGACTTGGATTTTGCTTCGCCCAAGAGTTCTAGCTTGTCAGTTTCTTAGCTAAAAAGAATCTTCCGCCTCTTTCTGTGGCTTATTTTCAAGTCTCCTCACTCTGCCTTTGTAGTGTTGAAGCTCCAAAGGTTGTCTTTTCTGTTTGTAATGCAAGTGCCTGATTTCAGCTTTGACTGTGGAGGCATCCTCTTCGAGAGTATCTCCAATAGCTACATACAGACTGAGGAGTCAGGAGGGGCCTTTGTTTTACTGAACTTGGTTGAATTTGATAATAACCATTTGGGCCCTAGTTTCTTTTTTTTTTTTTTCCCCTGGCCTTAAATTCCTCCTCTTATGTTTTACATTCACAAAGGGAGTGAGCCCTTGAAACCCTAGAACCCGACCCCAGACACCCTATCAGCAGAACCCCAGGCACTAGCTGTCTGCCAGAGACCTCATTGTGTCCCCACTGACAGTGCCTTGTATGCTCCGGGGCTAGTAAGTAATAAACCCTTTTTTCCTTTTAAGTTTCATAATGGTTATTGCTGAAGGGCATCATGCAATCATAATAGGAACCACAAGGGTTGGTCCACTGCTGGCATTGGCTGAGATAGAGAAGTTGTCAGTGGGAAGCACCCTAGGGCCCAGGAAAGCACCACCAGGCCTTTCTAGCCCATGGTATTATATCAATAGGCAGAGACCAGCACAAAACAGCCTTCCTGTGCTTTCCAACCTGCTCAAAGGGGCTGAGCTGTCAGACTGCTACAACTCACTTCCAAGCTTTGACTGTTCTTTTCCTGGGGTTTTGTTCTCCCAGTTTGGGTATCTCTCCACACCGTCTTCCTAATTTTGGCAACTCCAGCATATGTTGCCATTTCTCTTGTTCCTTTTGCAGCTACTTTCCTGCTTCTAGTGCCTCTCAGCCAAATCAGCACTTTCCCCAAGTGTCTCTCTTTTTTTTTTTTTTTTTTCCAAAATAGAGGCAGTTCAGCTGGACCGAGAAGCACTGGAAGATACCGGCATGTTTTCCTTGAGGTGGACTCCAGGCCTCAGATTTTACTTTGGGTGAGGAGTGGGAGTGGAGGCCTTCATGGACAAGTCCAAAATCATCTAGAACTGTCTTGTGCATTCTATGACATCTTTCCAACACTGCACTTCCTTTGCCTCTCTAGTCTTCCCCTGAATGAAACCTGCTACCAAGCGCCCTCTATCAAGGCCAACCGTGATTCCAAGCTCTTTCCAGTTTCTGCTGCACAGGTCATGAAAGCAACTGGAGCTCATTAATTTATCTATAACCCATAGTGGGCCATGTGATGCTGGTTTGCATCCTGAGGAGCACAGTTCTCGTCTTTGAAGCCATCACCATGCCTGCAGGTTGGGAGTATTGGTACTGTCTGGGGCACCACGGGCACCACAGGTTTTTGTTTTATCAGAATTTCTGTCTTAGCCATAAGATGACATTCTCCCTGTTGTTATACCTGGGCTTGCTAACAGTTCAAATTTGCCAGTTACCTTTCCACTCTGAAGCTCAGGCACTGAACCAGGAGTCTAGCTTCTCAACCTTGCTGTGACAACAACCAGTAAGCCTCTCCAGATTCCCTGTTCATGAGGTCAACGAGCTCCCCTGGAGTCGTTTATTGCCTCTTGGGGCAAGTGTTCCTCCTGGAGTCCAGGAAGAGGAAAGCTGAACTCAGCAGCTCAGAGACCAGAAGAGGTGGTAGTGGGTGAGGCTCTGGTCAGCTCTGTCCCTGGCTGATGGGTTTGCAAACCAAGGTGGTAGGTGAAAGGCAGGAACCTCTCAATTCCAGAAAGTCTTTCACATTTAGGTCTTCCCCTCCCTTCTCTTTCTTCTCCTTTGTCTTCCCCTCATTCTCCCTACCCTTCTCATTTCCTGGGGCCTCTAAGTTGGTAGATGGAGAGAGAATGCAAAGAAGGTGAGTGAGAGAATGTGGTGTAGCAGGTGAGTTTTTCTGGGAGAAGAAACGGGAAGAGAAGCTTTCCAGTTCAGCACTTTTACAAAATATGTTTATCTATGCATCTCATTTTGTTAACTGTGCTCAATAGCTGTTTTGATTTTGGCTTTAAGTCTCTCAAATTTGTGAAAACTTACTTACGTTTTTATTTCTTCTAGTTTGTATATTCTGATGTCTTCTTTGGGGACAATAGTTATCTGTGTCTTCGATCTCCAGTCTCTCTGTCTCTCGTATGTAAGTTATCTCTTCCTCTCCTCATTTTGGAAGGATATTTGCAGTATGTCATCCACAAGTCAGTATAACCCAGTGTTGATTCTGCTCTTTCCTGCAATTAATATTGGTTTAATTATCCAATTGTATTTTCACTCCCGGTGTAGTGTTCCTTTTCTTTCAGCTCTCTCTCTCTCTCTCTTTTTTTTTCCTGTATCTCAACCAGCATCTTGTACATTTTGGTTTTCTGCTACTACTTTTCATCAGCCCTCACATCTTATTTTGGAGTCTGGTTTTTTTTTTTTTATTTTTTTTTTAATTTCTTGAAAATAGAAACCACATATTTTATGAAACTTACTTCTCTATCTAATTATAAATAATTTTCAGAAGTCCTTTTTTCCTTCTTCAGCTTAAATTCTCATTTACATGGAAGATTTCTTTTATGAGCTCTATCTTGTTTGTTTTTTCCTTCCTTCCTTCATTGCTTCCTTCCTTTTTCAGGAAAGAGAGATCCAATCACTTATGCAAGTAAGTAAATTTTGATTGGTTCTAACTGTTGATTGTTTTCTGCCTTCTCTTAAAAGTTTTTTTTTTTTTTTTTTTACTTTATTTAATGTATATCTTTATCTGAGAGAGAGATGTGTGTGCCAGAGAAGGAGGAGAGGGAGAGAGTGAGGGAGAAGCAGAGTCCCCAGTGAGCTGTTTGCCTCACTCAGGGCTTGATCTTAGGACCCTGGGATCATGACCTGAGCCCAAGGCAAACACTTAACCAACTGAGCCACCCAAGCTCTCAGCTTTCTGCCTTCTCTTGGATGACAAGCAGGAAAACTAAATAAGGTGCATAGATTCAAACCCATTTCTAATATGTTATGTAGTCTTTAATTTAGAATTGCTGGCCTGAAGAATCTTTTTTATTTGACTTGATTACCATCCTATTGGGGAAAAGTTTAACCTATATAATCTGAAGCAATCTGTGCTTCTTTACTGATCGAACATGATAAGTGAAAAAATATAGCTCTCTAAACGTAATTATCCTGCAACTTTCAGCCCTTTGCCTTAAAAACTTGAGTTGTAACTTACAAAGTTCCACGTTCTTTCTGTTACCATCATCAATTATATTTCGTGTTGGAAAATGTTTGGTAAAATCATGTCCAATGAAGGAAAATGAGAATACTGAACTAGCCCTGCTCAAAAGAAATTGGCTTTATTCCCTCTGAAAATGAAGACCTATCTCCTCTGAGGTATGTATGTACAGGGATTTGATGGATTGAACACTTTAGCAACTTTTCCTCCATGTGGCTTGTCATTCTGCCTCATGACTTCATCTGAGCTGTGGTACATAGGCATTCCTCATTATATCTACGTTTCCTAGAGTCTAAGACCCAGACTATTCTGTACTATTAAAAATGTCTACACTTTACTGTTTTCTCAACAATAAAATAAGATTGAATGAAAGGCAAATTCTTAACTTTGCCACACAAATGGTCTAAGTGGCTTGGTCAAGAAAATACATATATTTGTACAGATTCCTGTTGCCCTGGTTATATGTTTCTCCCTTTAAGAGAAATGTGCACACATTCACAATCATGAGTGATGATTGAGTGTTGTCTCAGCAGGGGATATAGAAGAGGGGCTAATAGTTCACTAAAGTTCTAGTTCCCTGGCTGATTCATGTTATTTCACATCTCTTTCACCTCCTTGATATTTCCTATGCCTGTTTGTACCAGCAATCATTCAACTCATTCATTTATTCAGCAAATGTTATTTATCAGGCCAGAGATATGATTATGACTTATACAGATACAGCCCTTGCTCTTATAAAATGTATAGTCTAATGAGTAGAAAGCCAATAAACAAGAAAATGAATAAATAAATATTTATAAAAGTTGTATTAGTCACTGTGAAGAAAGTAAAAAACTGGGAGCTGTCCTAGAAAACACAGAAGGGATGGGGCACAGTCAGTTAAGCATCTGCCTTCAGCTCAGGTCATGATCTCAGGGTCCTGGTATCCAGCCCCACATCAGGCTCTATGCTCAGAGCCTGCTTCTCCTTATCCCTCTGCCTGCCAATCTGCCTACTTATACTCCCTCTTTGCCAAATAAATAAATAAATAAATAAATAAATAAATACTTAAAGAGAGAGAGAGGATGCAGAGGAGAATACTTCAAAGGACATGGCTGGAGACTTCTTCTCTAAGTTGAGAGAAGTGAGAAGAAGCCAGTTTTGTGAAGTAATGTGAGGATGGCAATCTGTGTCCTACGCAGAATTGTAAGTGGGAAGGCCCTGAGGCAGAAGTCAGGAGGAAAGTAGGAATGGAGCCATAACATGAAGTTGGGAGAGGTAAATGTAAGCCAAAACATACAGATTTTCAAGGTAAGGAATATGGGCTAAATTCTAAATACTGTGGGAAACCACTGAATGATTTTAAATAGAGTGACGTGACATTTTAAACAGAGAGTAATGTGATATGTTTCAAAAACAATTCTAGAATAGGGAATGGGGAGGATGTAGAACAAGAGTGAAAGCAAGAAAACCATTTAGATTATGATGCTACCTGCACCAGAAGAGGACACATCAGAAATAAATTGTACAGGTACAATCAGCAAGGCATGCTTCTCATTTAGACACAGGGTATAAAGGACAGGAGCAAAAAGAGATGTCCCTAGTGTTCTTGCTTGAGCAGTGGAGCAGATACAATACGTTTTACTAAGATGGGAATGACTGGGATAGGAACAAATTGATACGGGAAAGGGAAATCAAGAGCTCACATTTGGACATGATACTTTTGGGAAGTCTTTAACTTTGAGAGTCCTACACATATGCATAGAATTCAAAGTCATATGAGTGAAACCGAACACCTCAGGTTAGAGTGTAGATAAGAAAGTCCTTAGCAACACTAACACATTGAATTTGGGTGGAGGAGGAGGAGCCATCAGAGGAGACTAGACAGGAGAGAAAAACGAGGTAAAAAAAGAAAACAAGTGAAGTATAGTTAGATGAAAGCCAAAAGAGGAAAGTTTTCAGGAAGGAGGATAGACACATGTGTTAGAGCTGGTAAGAGGTTGGGAAGTTCATATGTCCTCAAAATGTGAAATCAGAGGTGCCTGGGTGGCTCAGTCCACTGAGCATCTAGCTCTTGATTTCAGCTCAGGTCATGATCTCAGGGTCCTGAGATGGAGCCCCACGTGGGGCTCTTCACTCAGCAAGGAGTCTACTTCCCCCTCTCTCCCTCTGCTCTCTCTTCCTATTTGTGCACACACACAGTCTCTCTCAAATAAATAAATAAATAAATAAATAAATAAATAAATAATTTATTAAATCATTTTTAAAAATTTGAAATCCTAAAGGTCATTAGCCATTTTGACAAGTGCAACTTTGTTTGAAGGAAGAGGAGAGGAAACTGGGAGGGGTGGGGAGAGTTAAATTAAAATTTAATGTAAAATGAAGGGGGATAAATCATTGAATCACAGTCAGGCAAGTTATCTACACATAGCATGTGTAGATATCTATTTCAAGATCTTTGAAGGGGCCAAAAAAATGGGGCACAACCTCAAGGACAGCAAATCAAAGAAGGTTTTTAAAAGATGGGAGGTTCTAGAGCATGTTTATCCACTAATCAAAATGATCTTATAGAGGGGAAAGAGATGAGTGATGCAAATCAAGGAGAAGTGATCTGTCCCTGGGAAGTTGAGAAGGAATGGGATCCAGCATGCAAACGAGGAACTGCGTTTTGATAACAGAAGGGAAACATTAGCTGTTGTAGTGGGAAGAATGAAAATGGAGACAGGTAAGTTTACAGTATTCTAGAACAATTCCAGATTTTACTAACCCTTTCTTGCTCAGAAGAGCAACCCAGTCCCAATTCTGCACTGCAAAAGCAGATGACAAAGTCAAGGACTACACTAACTGATCAACAAAGCCCTAGATTCTAACTTCTGTAGCTGTTCTCTGGAGGTCAGATGCCAGATTTTAGATAACAAGGCAGCAGTGGTAGTAAAAGGTAAATTCTAGTTAGCATCTGGAATAGCTTTGCTCGTATTTACTCAAGTATTGTATACCTGCTGCTATGAATCCTTTCATATCAGTGTTTAAAAACTCGTTTTGTTTTAGAGATAAGGATTTTTAAGTTGTCACTTTTGTTTTAAAAAAAAAGTGCACACAGACTGGGAGAGGAATGCAATATTGCCTTTAACTGCACCAAATGCTGAAAGGAAGACAACAGCATAGCTTGGAAGCCATTTTCTGGTGTACTTAAAAAAAAATGTTTATTGCATTATCTTCAACGCAGTGCTCTGGGATTTTGAGCCACGGCTGGTCTGGCTAGCAGATACTGACATTTTCTCCTTAAGATACATCTGACAAAACCCACAGCTCACTAGTCATCTGGCTTATGGAAATATTTATAGGCACCTTTGAACTCAATCACACAGCAAGTAAGACCTACAGAAGAAGGAAAAGCAGTGACAACTGTTAAATAACACTTGTCTTATTTTTCCACTTTTCTTAGGCATGAAGTCAAGGGTTAAATGCACACATTAAAAAGGGAAAAATGCCTGCTATTAGGTTCAGTTAAAGGAAGAGTTCAAGAAACATCACATCATAGAGGATTTTCTCTCCCCAAAATGAAGCATCGTTTTAGGTTGCTACCTACATATGTCAATTTAATTATAAAACCAATTTTATAAATCAGAAGCAATAATGGGGTTCTCGGTGAGTGGGTGTGTGTGTGTGTGTGTGTGCATGCGTGTGTAATTTTTAAATATTCAGTGTGCAGATTTTGCACTCCAGAGAATTAATCAAACTGTCAGGCCCAAGACCAAAAACTGAAAAGCACACACAGTGGTATGTCATGGTAACTTAGCAACCAGAGCTGAAGAGGTTAAGACAGAAATTGCTGTCATTTTCTTACATTTAAGAATTTCTACCTCATACTTTCCCTGCTCCCCACCTCCCAAACACATATTCTGATTCCTCCAGGTGGTAGTTCACCAAATCAAATCTTTTATATATTTTAATGATCTTGTGTTTGACAATTTCTATTTGTGGAGGATAAAAGGAATCACCCACTGAGTATGGAATTTCAGAGCATCTGTGGATACTTCATTGATCAAGACTCTAAGTCTTTTGTGCATAACACAGGTGTTGCCAACTTGACACAATTTCCCATCAGAATGTGAAACATACACAGATAATGAGCAATTCCTATACAGAAGCATAGCGTCAGAGGGACATCACCGGTTCCATGACAGGTCCGTTCTGGTACTAAGTGGCAGTTGCCTCTGTCAGGATGACAGGTGTGCAGCAGCCCTGAAGGGGCATCATGACAGGGCCTTCATATGGTAGGTCCTCTAGGCCAAGGAAATTCTGGCTTAACATATAGGAAAGAATTCTGTACCTTGAGTCTTGAGTGAAGGGCAGAAATTAAGTATTTGCAAACAAAGTGTAGAGGGGGGCATTATTAGGATACTTAAAATGCTAATATATTTAAGTTTGTATAATCCCCTATTGGCCTTGGATTAGAGAGAAGACAGAGGGATTACTTATTTCCTTCTGCCCGATCTCATCAATGTTGGCCTGTCTTATTGAGCACTCTTTACACCAGGCTCTTACATCAAGGAAAAGAGGCTTATTTGAGGGTAGCAATGGGCAAAGGTGAAATGGAGCAGCTGCATAATCCTCCTTCTCCATGCTGACCCTTGGAGAGATTGCTTAAAAGGTCATATGTTTCCTTTAAGGTGGACGTGGCTGGGGGTAGATGGAAAATAGTAATCCCTCTCGACTACAGCATGATTGTGCTAGATTTTTGGTGCAACTTTTAAAAAGAGAAGGCCAAAATGTCAAGATACTGTGTGGAAAAAAAAAAAAAGAATGTGATTATGCCAACCATAATAGTTCCATTTTATTATTTGAGGCTCTGTTCTTGTGGTGTTCCTGGCCCTGGCCTGGTCCATTCAAAATACTTGCACCTGCCTCACTGGCCCATCTTTCCCAAAAATGTTAATCTCAGAAGCAGGATTTGAATGTTCATTGGTAAATTTAGTCTCAAGGTGAACAGGAACTTAACTATCAGTTCATTGTTTTATCTTAATTAAGAAGACACAAAGAACTCTAGAAACAAAAATATTCTGGAGCCAGGATTTACTGGAAATAATCGGGCTACTGGAATTTTTTTTTTCTGTTGTTTTTGTTAAATCAGAGCTCTTGCAGTTCATAAAGACATTAATCATTTTTAAATTTTTTCCTCATTTACTATATGAGATGGTATAAGAGACTTATGGAAGTCATATATACAGGCAGGGAGAGGTGGATATAAATAAAACAAAGCAAAAAACAAAAAGCTATGTGGCTTCTTTATTGTCCCTTCCTACACCTATTTGTGTGTGTATATATATATATATATATTTTTTTTTTTTTTTTAATTGGGAGGTATATACTTCTTGGGCCTCAGAAGTTGCTGGCTACAGATAACTTCAGCTTGTGTCTGAAGTCCAAGGATCATCACACTAGATTTTGCTAACCTCACATGAGAAAGTTTTTCCCCTTTATCATTTATGAGGCTGTGTCATGATGCCCTTTCTCTCTGACTGCTCATTATACATTCATTCATTTAAGGGGTATTATCTGAGCTCCTTTGGGGTCAGATTCCACAGTCTGAAAAAGAAAGAGGTCATGTTCCTTCCCCTTAGATCTGAAATTAGATATACTTCACATGAAGGCATTCCATATCAGCCCCAGGGAGGTGCTTTATCAGAGCTCTTGGTCAAAGGGTAGCCTGGTCATCTTGTCTGTCCTCTGAGTTACTGACCCTCAGAAAGGGTATATATACCTCCTGGATTGTGGAAGATAACTGCCTGGTGTATAGGAAGAAACTATTAGAACTTTCCTTAACATATTTTTTAAATTCAAGGAAAGGAAAGAAATTATGGAATCATATTAGTTCATTCTCATTTTTTCCTACTTTTGGAATCACATGTCCTACTTAGCATATGAAGTGCCCAGAAGAAAGAGGAGGGGTTTGCCACATGGATGGTTTAAATGGTGGCATCCTCACTTGCTTTTTAGAGTGTTGTGATACTGGGCAGTTTATATTTGCCCACTTAAGTGGGTCTGTAAATTGTATTATCTAGTTCTACTAAACTAACCCTCAAAAATGTACAACTGCCTTAATATATCCCTGAATAAAAACACTACTGATGGATGAAAGATCTAAATGTGAGACAAGAATCCATCAAAAATCCTAGAGGACAACACAGGCAACATCCTTTTTGAACTTGACCACAGCAACTTCTTGCAAAATACATCTATGAAGGCAAGAGAAACAAAAGCAAAAATGAATTATTGGGACTTAACCAAGATAAAAACTTCTGCACAGCAAAAGAAGCAGTTAACAAAACTAAAAGACAGCCTACATAATGGGAGAAGATGACATATCAGATAAAGGGCTAATATCCAAGATCCATAGAGAACTTATTAAACTCAACAGCAAAGAAACAAACAATCCAATCATGAAATGGGCAAAAGACATGAACAGAAATCTCACAGAGGAAGACATAGACAAGGCCAACAAGCACATGAGGAAATGCTCTGCATCACTTGCCATCAGGGAAATATAAATCAAAACCACAATGAAATACCACCTGACACACCAGTGAAAATAGTGAAAATGAACAAGACAGGAAACCACAAATGTTAGGGAGGATGTGGAGAAAGGAGAACCCTCTTGCACTGCTGGTGGGAATGTGAACTGGTGCAGCCACTCTGGAAAACTGTAGTGGTTCCTCAAAAAGTTAAAAATAGAGCTACCCTATGACCCAGCAATTGCATTGCTGGGGATTTACCCCAAAGATACAGATGCAGTGAAACGCCAAGACACCTGCACAAGAAATATATCTCTTCTCTATGGCCTTTTCCTATTTTTGCCTCAAAAGGCTGTCAGCCATAGCTTTGTCTTTAAATGTGGCTGGATCACACTTTGATTCAGTTTTTTACTGACCATGTCCTACGCTCTTTTCTTTGCAGCAGTGTTCTGTATGGTTCCTCAAACAAGTACATTAGGTCAGCTGGCATTTTCGGGGGTTCCGTACTCATGTGGTGATCCATAAGCATATAACACATGGGCCACCCCCTGATTTCCCCTGCAGATGCCTCATTCCCAAAGCCAATTTCTGTGCTCTCTAGTCTCCAAGGTGGCTCACCTGTTGTTGGTCTGCCGACCCCCGGAGCTGCTGGATGATATCTGAAGCTGGTCCCCCAGGCCCTAGAGCCAGGACACTGAAGATAAAGTCAGGCTCATCCAGATCAGTGGGTGACAGATTTCAGAAGTGAGGGAACTCACCTCCAAGGCTCGTGTTGGGTGGCCACAAGCCGAGGGGATCTCCACCAGTGCCAGACAGAACCTTAAGTTTATGTGGATACACTAATGGGTTTTGGTCACGTCTACTGTCAGATGGTCTGAACAACATATTGCTCTCTCAAGGCAATGAGAGAAAATGAAAATGGCTCCTTGAAAATGGCTCTGACTGAGAAAATGGTGGGCAGAGCCTATAGCCCAAGGACAGGTGGCAAGGGAGGAGCCTCTGATTCTCCTAAGCCAGCTTTCAAGTCAACCAGAGGTCCCAGTCTCTCCATAACCTCTTTTCAACAGTCAGGGTTTCAAAATCTCACACTGGGTCAGAAAATACTTTGTTGTGTGGGCTGTATTGTGCAGTGTAGGGTGTTTAGTTACTTGTCCCACTTCTACCCACTAGACGCCAGTAGTCAGCCCTCCCCTCCTAAGAAAAATATCTCCAGGTACTGCCAAATAAATCCTGGAGGACAGATTCACTCCTGGTTGAGAACCTATTGTTTTCAGGGCTGAAAAACAAAATAGCAGATTGCTATGGGAGGACATATTAGGGAAGATTTAGATGGGGCTACCTGAGAAAGCCACCCTTGAGGAGGAGGTATACAAGCCGCCACCTGAAGACTGAGAAGAAGCCAGTCTCCTGATGCATGGATGGGGGAGAGTTTTTTAGGTTGCAGACATAGCAAGTGTGCCAGACTCGGGAACTGAGGCAAGGCCAGTGTTGCTGCATTACCGTGGCAAGAAGTAAGGCTGGAGACGTAGGTAAAGTCAGGATCACATGGACCCCGTACTCCACTATGATGATTGGTCCTGGGAAAAGTCCTGATCTGCAGCCATTCTGCACTCATTCTTGAATTTTCAAGAGGATTACCACATAGCCTTGTGGAGCTTTTTGAGAAAGGGTAATATTAGACATTGTAGATTAGTTCATCTTTCTAATAATTGAAGATATTCACCGTTGGAGCCTGAGAGCAGAGACTAGTCACACACACACACACACACGCACACACACGTAGAATTCACACACACACGTAGAATTCACTTTCCTGGGTGGAGGTTTGGCTCCAACAATTCACAGACTATTAGTTAACTTAGAATTAGATCTTGAATATTTAGAATCCTCGGGTATTGCTTGAAATAAAAAGTTGGTAAGGAGAGAAAATTGAGATGTTATTTCTGCAACTCAGGATATGCATTTGCCAATTCCTCCAAGAAATTAGTTGAGAAATTAATCTGCTGTGTTCCAATTTGCATAATTAACTTTGTCCAACCCCAGATCTCTAAATTCACCTGCTTTTCCAAAGGAAGATATTTGCCTGATAGTTTCAACTCTTTGGACCTCAGTTTCTCTCCCTATAAAATGCTACGATGTTTAAGACCTAGTCAATGCCTAAAATGTTTTGATTCCCTGATCTTTTCTATTTTGCCCCCTCCTAATAAATATAATTATTTTAGTGACATCATGATGAGGCAGTATAACGGGAGAAAAATTGTTCTCTTTGATTTCTCTCATATGGATTACTTGGATTTGAGTTTGAAATGATATAGAGTGCCACATGGTCTTCCATAACTCAATTTCTCTATCAAAACCAAAGGTGAAATGGACAGGTGCCTTTGGTCTGGCACCCAGCCAAAGATCTATCCAAGAGCAATTTGCTGAAAAGAAATAAGAAACTTTCTCTTCTGCCAAACTTCCTCATGCCTGCTGCTCTTGAAAAGCTATTTCTACAGAAAAAAAATCTATAAACACAGATATAAAAAGCAACAGTTGCTTCTGTTCAAGTTCCCATCACATGTGACCTGATTTTTCAATCCTGTGTGATGTCTGGACCCTTGGTTCCCAGCGAGAGCCAAAGCAAACTGTCTTCAAGAGTCCCCATCCTCTGTCTGTTTGCAAACCATACCCAGTTTGCCCATTAGGTAGACATCTGGCATGGGGACCCCAGCACAGCTTCCACGTGGAGCCTCATTCTGAGACGGGGGCCAAGCTATACCCTGTCAGAATGTATCTGAAGACATGGGGTGGTAGAAATGAGCTGGTTCCTGACAGGAGGACCAAACAAGAAACATTTTTGGGACAATGGGTGGCCTGAGGCTGATACTGTTTTCTGGAGAAGGGTAAAGAGTACAATCATCTACTTATTGCCCTTGGAAAAGCTGTTGCAAGGGAGAGAGAAAGATAGAGAGAGTGTGTGTGTGTATGTGTGTGTGTGAGAGAGAGAGAGAGTGAGAGAGGGAGAGAGAGAGAATGTGAGCATGTAACTAATATCTGAATGCTAAAAAAAATTCCCTACTCCTTCAGACCCTATTTAAAATTCTTTTTAAAAGAACTGTTTTTGCAAGAAAACATGAGCTTCTGGTCTATTTTGTTATCATTTGTACCTGCTCTTTGCCGTAGTCATGTACTAAAATTTCTTCCTGATGTTTTGGACAAAACCAATGTTTTCAGAGCCAAATTAAAAATTTTGCATGAGGATGCTGCTGTACTCTGGGAAAGAAAACTCTGCAGATCTCTTTTGTATGTATAAGAAATTTAGGAAGCCTGAAGTTGCTTAAATTTACAGTAATATCCTTGATGACTTACACACTCTAATAAAAATACTACCTGGACTGGTTTATTATTGCAGAATAATAGATACTCCTGAAATGCAGTGGTTTAAAGCAACATGCATTTTCTTGGTTCACATGCCCAGGTTGGAAATTGAAGCTGCTTTATCACGTGGCTTTCTGTGCAGTCAAATGCATGCCAGCTAGGCAGCACTGCTGCTGGGGTTGTCTGGCTATTGGCTAGAAGGATGCTGACAACTGAGTGACGTTGCTTTCATCTTCCAGGAGGCTAGCCCAGGTATGTTTATATGTGGTCACAAGGGTTCAAGAGAAAAAAGAGAAGGCTTTGACTCAGAACGGTGCAGTTTTTATTAACCCAAAGCAAGTCACAGGATGAAGCTCCATTCCTCCAGTAGGGAATTAGACTCCATGGATTGATAAAAGTTGCTGAAAAGTTACTTTGAAAAGGAGTAGACACAAAAAGGGGCCAGTTTTGCAATTGACCTCACTACTTAATATGGGCACATCTCAGATATTGTGGGTTTGGTTCCCAACCACTGCAATAAGGTGAATATCACAATAAAGTGAGTGTTGAATGAATTTTTTGGTTTCCCAGTGCATATAAAATTTATATGTATCTTATAATGTACTTTATTAAGTGTGCAATAGTATAAATATGTATACAGTATGTATACAATACATATAAAAGCATGTATACCTTAATTAAAAAGTATTCTATGGCTAAAAAATGCTAACCATCATCAGAACTTTCGGTGAGTTGTAATCACTGATCACAGATCACCAGAATAAAAATAATAGTAATGAAAAAGTTGGAAATATTGCAAGAATTACCAAAATATAACAGACACAAAGTGAGTAAATGCTGTTGAAAAAAATAACTTCCATAAACTTGTTCAATGAATGGTTGCCACGAACCTTCAATTTATAAAAAACACAATATCTGCAAAGCACAATAAAGCAACGTTCAATAATGAAACATGGTATGATATTGTACCTTTGACCATGCTAAGTGACTTACATAAATTTTCACCAATTTTTGCAAGAACTCAGTTAGCTAAATATAATTTTCTTATTTTAGTGTTGAAGAAACCAAGGTTTAGACAGACTCAGTAGTTTGTCCAAGATCATAAATAATAAGGAGACCAGCTTTGGACCAGGATTTGTGTATGTGACCTGAAATGTTTCCCTTTTTTAAAATTCCTACTTGATATATTTATCTATTTTCATAATTATCAAAATCTGTTGTCCAATTCTAGCATCTCATTCATCTATCTCTTTTAAAAAATCTCATTCAATCTTGTTATTGCTTCTATATAATTTATTAGTGGTTTTTTTATTAAAAGAAAATTTTAGAGTTGCTAGATTTGGTAAAGACTGGAACTAAATATTTTAGTCTTAAATAAAACCTAGATGGTAATTTACACTTTGTCTTGAAAATATTTCCTGGCTGTAATCCAATCTTCATGAATACACTAGAGTCGAGGAGTGGGGGCACATGAGGGTCCAAGAGAAAGGGAAATATAATTAGGAGGATGAAAACAAAGAGAATGAATGTTCTAGAATGGATGTGTAATTCTGGTGGTTTCTTATCTCTTCATTCTCCTTGGGAAGATCCTCCAAGGTAAGTGCTTTCCTCATATGGTAGAGTGGAAAGAGCCATGTCTTGGCAATCAGATCACTTGCATCCCAAGGCCTTTGCATGACTAATTAGTTGTTCAAGTCGGTACATCATTTTACTTCTCTAGACCTCAGTTTCTTCAATAATAAACCAATAATGCTACAGTCGTAAGCAACCTTGGATATAAACTATTCCAGCATTCTGATTCACTGCACAAGGACACCTGGAGGAGATTTCTGGGGCTGAAATTCAGTCCACCTTCCAAGCTAGGCTGTCCCTCCAAGAACAAATTTCTGCCTTTTCCAAACTTTTTAAAAAGAGTCTACTTTCAATATGAATATGAATGTTCTGTGTGCCTACCAAAAGTGATGCCTTTTTAACTTCTCATACATTTCTGTATAGTTAGCCTTTGTATTGCCCCTAATGGTCTCTATTCATCGTCTCCAGTAAATGGGAGTGAGATCTGTATGAGTATTATGCTCTCCTCCTGAACCATGGTTTAATGTAATGATCATTTCCTTCTAATTGAGTACAAGCACATGGTGACAGCAGCAATGCTTCATCCTCAAACACATCACCTAATGTTCACTCATTGTTAGGACGTCTCCCCCCCTTCCCTTATACCTGATGTCTGAGATTAACTTTCAAAAAGAATGAGTTGGGACTCTGGGTGGCTCAGTAGTTGAGCATCCGCCTTGAGATCAGGGCGGGATCCCAGAGTCCCCGGATGGAGTCTCACATTGGGCTTCCTGCAGCAAGCCTACTTTCCCCTCTGCCTATTACTCTGCTTCTCTCTCTATGTCTCTTATGAATAAATAAATAAAATCTTTAAAAAAAAAAAGGAGTGAGTCAAGAGAAGATCTGAAGGGAGTGCTCAGGGAAACATTGATCAAGCAACTTTTGTTCTAGGCCTCAGGGGAAACACTCTTTGTCTTGGTGTCTTTCTAGGCTTCTCATCATCAGAGGAACAAGACCTTACCATTTTATATGAAGGTATGAGCTAGGGATAAGAGCACGAAAGGGTCTGGTTTTGATGGTGGTGGGGAAGCTTTACAATGGCCACACACAAAGAATCCTCAGACTCAGTAGATGCCCAGCCAGGCACTTCAGAAGGGGCCCCACACAGTGTGGGACCAGAAAATCAGCTTTTAAAAAGAATATTTATTTGCTGGCTTTGGGCCCTATGCAGATTTCACTCAGGATTCTGTGACATCAGCAGACACTTAGCTATAAGCTTCACAATGTGGGATGCTGGTCAGTTTGGGCCCAAGTAATATAAGTAACTATTCAGAATGACATGTATAGATTCTGTGAGGGTAAAGTCTTACTGCTGGCATCCCTGCTCATGGTAAGGTTTGTCACATCCATGGGCTAGGCATTTCTATTTTTTAATTTGTGCTTACTATCTCAAGGTACTCATTTTCTTACAGGGCTACAAGCTATTGGAATATAAATTTGGAGTTAGTATTCTACTTCTGAGTTTTGTGGTAATTTTTTTCTTTCAAAACCAGTACTTACCTAATAATAATAATAATAATAATAATAATAATAATAGTTGTTAGTGTGTTTGTCTAAGGGGGCTACCTGCCATAGCAAAATAGACTCAATTTTCTTATGGTTCTAAAGGCTAGAAGTCTAACAACAAAGTGTCGATAGGGTTGGTTTCTTCTGAGCCCTCTCTCCACAGCCTCTCTCCATGGCCTGCAGATGGCCAGTCTCACATTATGTCTTCACATGTTTGTTCTTTGTGAACAAATGCCCCTGGTGACTACTCTCTGTTCTAATCTCTGGTCATATCAGGTCAGGGGCTACCCTAAAGACCTCATTTTAATTTTGTCACCTCTTTAAAGACGTTATCTTCAAATAGAGTTACATTCAAGGGTACAAGGGGCTAGGGCTTCAATATATAAATTTAAGAAAACACAATTCCACCTATATTACAGTCAACATTCTTTTTTCCCCACCAAATACGATTCTAGTCACTAGATACGGATTAAGTCCAGGCTTTCTCAAACAGTTTCATTGACATTTGGCTAGCTAATTCTTTGGTACAGTGGGTAGGAGGCTGTCCTGCACATTGTATTATGTTTAGTACCTTCCCTTGATTCTACCCATCAGATGCTGGTTGTACCTCCTTCCCCAGTTAGTGACACTCAAGAATGTCTCCAGACAATATCAAATCCTCCCTTGGAGACAAAACTGCACCTATTAAGAAACCTTCATTAAGTCTAATCTTTAGCACAACACTGCAAGTTAGCTTTCACTATCCCCAATTTATAGAGAAAAATGCTGTGGTCAAGTGAAGGTAAATGATCGGTCAAGGTCACACGGAGACTAATTAGCAGAGCCAGGATTTGAACCCTGGTTATTTTTTCATGACATTAACCTGTTCATTAGGGGCTGCCCTATACCTCTTTAACCTTCTTCCACTGTCTCTAATCTAGTTAACTCAAGCTCTGAAACATTGGTCTCAGACTAATCAGTAATTAACCATTTGATGATACATTTTAATCTCTTTGTGAAAGTCACAACTATAAATTGCTTTCCCCAAATGGGGACCTATAGGTATTGCTGATTGTCAGCTTGACATCACACTAATATGTCCTCTACTTCTGAGTTTGGTCATTAAAAGGGATGCCCAACTGGTTCAGTCAGTAGAGCATGCAACTCTTGACCTCAGGGTCATGAGTTCAAGCCTCACATTGGGCATAGAGCTTACTTTAGAAAAAAAAAATAGTAAATACTAAAATGATCATTAACAATTGAGAACTAGACTATAGAATACACTTCAAGAATAATAGATTCTGGGCACCTGAGTGGCTCAGTGGCTGAACATCTGCCTTTGGCTCACATCGTGATCCCATGGTCCTGGAATCGAGTCCCACATTGGGTTCCTTACAGGGAGACTGCTTCTCCCTCTGCCTATGTCTCTGCCTCTGTGTGTCTCTCATGAATAAATGAAATCTTTTCCTAAAAAAAGAATAATAGATTCTAAATCTTTGCTTAATCCTCACCCCTACAATTTATGAAAGCCAAATTTAAAGAAGAAAAAGGAATCAGAGAACTTGGGATATTGTCCACAAAGAATTAAGGATAGAATTAAAGGTTTATATTCTGCCTCGTGAAAAATTGTTTAAATATGTATGTAAATTTGTTTTTATATATATTTTTATTTATAGTATTTATAGTATAAATATATATATAAGCTTGCACAGTAAACCCCAGAAAATGTGACAACTTCACAGTGATATCCATTTTTTCTTGAGTCCGTGGTCTCATCACATCTTACCTGAACTTCTAATAACCTCTGTGAGGAGAGAAAACTAAATGATTGTGTGAGTGTGTGTACTGTGGTGTTGGGGGAGAGATCCCTTCCTTACTCTCAAGAGGTAATCTTTGCTTCCCCACCATGAAGCACAAGACTTGATTAACTTTATCCTAGCATACCAATAAATGTTGTATTGGCCATAAAAACAGTCAGCTCTAGTATAAATCCAACTCCAGTATTTAATTCCTTGACCTTCCATGTCAGAAATTCCCACAAGCAAGCTACATGCCCTGTGAAGTGTCTCCTTTTTATTGGTTCTAAATTTACCGTTTGATCACTTTGTAGCTCCTACACTCATCGTGCTACGAGACAACATAAAAAAGGACTGTTCCAGAGACCTTCATATTTTGGAACATCTTTATCCATCCTACTCTGACTGTTCCCTCTGCCCCAACTCTTCCATATGGTAATGAATCTCCTGGGGCAGATGTGATTTTTTTTCTATACTGACTTGAAGCTAATGAGAGAGAATCTTTACTTCAAGTGAGAATGATACCAAGCCAAATCCTCTGGAATATTGTTTCTACCTTATCCATTATTTTATTAGAATTATAATAATTTACCTTAAGAGATTTCTAATCCCCGTTGTCCATGCCACAATTTTTAAGAACCATTCTCCTATCCAACAGAAGAGCTTTGGAGGTAATTTTTTTAAAAAAAATAACTATTCATAGAAACTTCAATGACATTGTTTATTTATAGGGGTGTATTTTAAATACTATAAAAATCCATCTATCCCTCTTCCTCTCCCTCTTGAAAAGGTTTCTCCTTTTACTGTTTTGAAATTTTTATTTCTATGTTATCACAGTTTTTTGTAGTATAAATTTTACTAAGGAAAGATAAGACATATTGGTCACTCTTGCCTAGGAGCATCTGTGTCTATGATTCTTCACCAAAGTACATCGAAGTCACTCCTGGGGATTTTCCTGAACTATACACCATGATTCTTCTCCCTGCAGAGATGCACATTCACTCTGATATGCTTCAAATCACAGAGTTACTTTTACTGATGACAGTACATGGTATCTCTTGGTATGTCAAGGCTGTAAAATAATATTAAGAACCACTGGTCTGTATTAAAGAAAATGTATTATGTGGAGTGGGATTTTTTAGAAGATGGAATTTTAGATTTTTTTCCCCTGAGTACTTTACCCTCTCTGTATACAACCATATGCATGCCTCATCTGGGTGTCCTCTTCTGCTTTTCCTATTGGTCTTTATGTACCTGGCACAGTTGTCTCCACCCTAGAATGCCTATTTCAGACAACCAGGGAGAGTTAGCTGTACTGGCCTCTGTGCTCTGTGCTCTCTCAAGGTATCAAGGTGAGTTCTTGACACCTTGTACAAAATTGTTTCAGAGTTTATCTTTTCTGTCACTAGACTTTCAGATCTTGAAATTTAGGGATGATAGGGAGATTTATATCCCTCATGCAAAGAAACATGCCCAGCATATAGAGGGCTTTCAGTTAAATGCCTGTGAATGAATGAATGAACTAATGGAAATGAATTAATGAATGAAAATGAGTAAATGGATGACACTTTAGGGAAAGGATGGACTAAGTTAAAGAGAATTGGGAAACGTGTTGTGCAAACAAGGGTGAGCAATTTGAAGACACCTTGATGGGCTCTTAGCATGGCTGAGGCAAGATGACTAAAGACACATTTGCTTCACTAATCTGTTTTTAGCCAGTTAGGAAAGGACAACAGGCAAGAAAAAACATTGTTTTACTTTAAATCCCACAGAGTCAAGGTTGGTTCTTTAATCTGCCTGTGTCCAGCAGAATGTCCCAATCTTGGGTGAAAGTGTAAATGGTAAACCCACCCCACTTAGAAGTACTGCCCCAACATGGCAAACTAGAGGAGGTGTCCCTGGCGATGGGTTAAAAATAATAAAGATGTTCTGAAAATTTGATGAAAGCTTCAGGGTAAATGTTATTTTGATGTCAGACACTGCAGCAACAAGAAGACTGCATTCTAGAACTTATGAAAAAATAATGAAAAGGATTTGAGAATGCTGTTGTTTTTAATAATCATTAAAAAAAAGAATAATGTCATTTAAGTCAGTCAAAACTGAAACAGCCTGACAGACCCCCGTAAAGAAGAGTCCCAAGAGCAGATGGAGACTCCTTTTGTGTGCACATGGTGACAGAGGAAAATGTTGTCTCTCCCTTTACTTCTCTGACAGAACGACTGCCAGCACAGGACTCAGGGCTCTGCAGTGCGTGCATGCACACACATGTGGCCAAATAACTTAAATTTTTTAAAAAGATTTTATTTATTTATTCATGAGAGACAGAGAGAGAAAGTGAGAGAGAGAGAGAGGCTGAGACACAGGCAGAGGGAGAAGAAGGCTCCATGCAGGGAGCCCGACACCGGACTTGATCCCAGGACTCCAGGATCACGCCCTGGGGCGAAGGCAGGCACTAAACCACTGAGCCACCCAGGGATCCCCTAAATAACTTAAATTTTATCAGGCTTTGCAGATAGTTTCTTACCCAGTTGCCCAAAGCTAGTGAAAATTAAGATGGTCCTCACCATTGGGAAATACAATTTGGTTCCTCCTGAAAAATATTTAAAAGATGCATGTGACCCCCGCCCCCCCATGGCTGGGTATCCTGCCTCTCATCCATATACCCTGTTTTCATTCTTTGAGTCCCAGACCTCCTTAAAAGCCAGTGGGGGGTGGGGGAGGAACCAAAAGTTGGCCAAGTCACAAATTAGGAGAAATTTCTGTTCTGTTTAGAGAAATCTTGGGTAAAATTACACACACCTGCATGAGGTGTGAAACAGGAAAGCAGAGAACACAGGCAGGAAACACTCTACTTTGGGAAGAGCACAAGAAGTGTGGAATCCAGGCAAGGTGAAACACGCAGCGAACCAGGTGCTCGGGGGATACATTTGTGGGCTCTCCTCCACATCCCTATCAGCAAGTGGCTATTGGGATTGAAATGGCAAAAGGGGACTTTCCCCCCTCTCACCTGCTCGAGCTGCTATCTACAAATCACAGAACTGGGCAAAATACCTTGCTAGAATTTGTGTTAAATTATTATCACAAAATTTAATAGAGTAATGACAAACTCATGGCATTGAGGTGTCCCTGTCAGAATTCAAATTCCCAGATATGGTCAAAGCTCATTTTGCTTCTCTGTTATCTGGCTGTTTCTGAAATCCTCTGAGAGAATGTGTGACTTTTAGAATGACTTGGTGGACGGTGAAATAAATGGAATTTGTGACTATGCCCTCTCTCCTAGGGACACTGCCTATGCTGAGGAACAAACTAAATCTGAAACTGGAGCTAAGGGTGCCCACCCGCAAAAGTGAAGTAGTCCAATGTAAATAGCACCCAAGTGGTGGCATTGTCCTGTCATATGTCACTGACTGTGGCAGAGACTGCTCTGCACTTGCAGAAACTGCTCTCATTTTGTCTCATGGACACAAGCTGTGCTACATTTGCCAGCCCCTTTGCCATTAAATGTGGCCATAGAACAGAGTGCTGATGAATGGAATGCAAGTAGAAGTGATATTGGTCATTTCCATTCCTGGCTCATAAAAATGAACTGTCTCTTTCCCTGTGTACCGGCTGAATGAGGTAGATATTGTGGAAGCATCTGGAGAAGGGCACAGCCACGTGACAGATACTGGATCCCTTGCACGGCCAGCACATGCACTGGATCCCACATGAGGGTGAAATGTTGATTTGTTGAAGTGCTTGGATTTAAGAGTTTGTTGGTGCACATTACCTCATATACCCTAACCAGACTACTCTTAGGTTAAAGCCTGTGGCTTCAGTTCTTCATCTGTAAAAATGATGAGGTAGGCTCTCTACCTATCCTTGTTAGCACAGTTTGGGGAACTAGGAAGTGAAAGGATATACATATCCAAGTTTTGAAACACGCTCAAGTGTGATACGAGGC
The DNA here is from genome assembly GCF_053574225.1 of Canis aureus. Classification (NCBI taxonomy): domain Eukaryota; kingdom Metazoa; phylum Chordata; class Mammalia; order Carnivora; family Canidae; genus Canis; species Canis aureus. The sequence goes on along the minus strand of NC_135625.1, from coordinate 37,750,557 downwards.
ATTATGGCTTTGATGGGCTGTACCCTAGCACAGTCTCCTCATGCCCAACATTTTCACTCTTCTATTTGCCATCCCGGTGGGCTTCACCCACAGCCCAGACTCTTCTCTGCAATGGAGGCAGTTGATTCCCAAACATAGCTAGGAGACAGGAAATTCCTGTCTAGTTATTTTTGGTGATCATTGTGATGCTTGAGGCTGAATGAATTCACCGGATTCCTTCTGGACAGCAGGTTTTGGGGTTTGGGGTTTGGATTTTTTTTTTTTTTTGAGCAGGACAAGTAAGAAAGCAGATCATTCCAGATAGATAACAAGGCACTCTTGCTGACCAAGAAACATTTCCACGGCCATTTTTCCGGCGGTGAGAGTAAGCAGAGTCATCTTCTCTGGGAAGTCTTTGGCAGCTGCCAGGATTCTGGAATAGGCCAGACAAAGACCTCCACCTGATCTTAACCAAGAGCAAGCATCTAGAAGAAACAGAAGGAGAGCCAGCCACAACAGTGAGTAGATGAAGTGGAAGCCTCTGTGATTAAATTTGACAAAAGTAAAAAATAGCACACTTAGGTTCCAAAATGTTTCCTATGTTGGCACCACATGGTGGCCACTGCTTTATGACACACACATGGGGGTTCTGGCTCCATGGGTCCCTTGTTAAAATGCATAGGTTGGTTACCTTTGGGACAGTCATACTCTAGCCTCTTTCCAGATAATTAAGGCTGAAGGATCTTAAAATTTGTCTAATTCTTTCTTCTCCCTTTTGCAGTCATGACCCAAGCTGCGAAATCTTTTGTGCAGCATCACAGAGTCAGCCCCAGAATCCATGTCTTCTGATTTCTTATCCAGAATGTGTTTTTTTTTACCTCACCACATTCTGCTATCCAGAGGGTAGTAATATTCTGAAAAGCAAAAATAAATGTAGTATCCATTATTCTTAAATCTGTAGATATTGCACTGTGCCTACAAACACCAAAGCATCATCTATGTCCTCGAATGTAGCATATGTCATCTTATATAGTTGTTCTCTTAGGCAGGAAGGAAAGGTGGTAGAGGTAAGGGACAAAAGTCATCATATCTTCCCTTCTATGTTCAGTACATATGAACATTACAGAGAACAAATTTACCCTGTATATATGGGAAAGTTCTTAGTAAAAGTCATATCATAAACAATGTCAAGGTATAAGCATCAGATTTGTTTGACAACAATTAGCCTTTTGCATCTGCCATAGAGAGGCAGTTAGAATAGAATGAGCTGGAATAGAGGATTTGGAAGAAAATTATGCTATTGGTGAGTAGCTCCAGAACATAAGACAAAATGAATAATTTTGGCTTTTGGTTTTTGGCTGCTACAGGCTACAGTTCCAAAGACGTGGCCACATCACTGCAGAAGCATCCTGTAATAGAAGGCCTTGTGTACGTGTACTCAAACCAAAAATGTGCTAAGCAGATTGCCTTACCTATCTTCCTTCACAAACTTGCTCCACCTAGATCTTCCTGTTCTGGGTTAATGCCAAACAGCAATATTATTAAGAACACACACACACACACACACACACACACACACACACAGCTAAGATTTGTCTCGACTTCCCTCCTTTTATTTATATAGTCCACATCTAATCTGTCATCAAATCTTGTCAATTCTACCTTCAATATATATCCCAAATCTGACTAGTTCTTGTCACTTTTACCACTGTCCAAACCACCCTCTTCTCTTGCATGGATTGTTTCCATAGCTTCTTCATCCACCTTTCTGCTACTGCTTTTATCCTCAGCCATCTATCATCCCCAACCAGAATAAGTCCATTAAAACATAGGTCAGGGATGCCTGGGTGGCTCAGTGGTTGAGTGCCTGCCTTTGGCTCAGGTCATGATCCCGGGGTCCTGGGATGGAGTCCTGCATCCGGCTGCCCATGAGGAGCCTGGTTCTCCCTCTGCCTGTGTCTCTGCCTCTCTGTATGTCTCTCATGAATAAATAAATAAAATATTAAAAAAAAGACATAGATCAGATCTCATCATCTGTTGCTGCCTAAAACCTGTCAGCACTTCCCATCTCTCCTAGATTAAAGCCAAGTTACTTACAACAGCCCACAAAGCCACACCTGATCTGTTGTCTTTCAGCCTCTCCAACTTCATCTGCTGTTCCTCTACCCCTCCCTGCCTCAGTTTCCCTTACACTGGCCTTTCTCCTGCTGCTCAGGAGATGCTCAGCCATGCCCTTCACTCTTCCATCTTCAAACACTGCACACTCATCCTTCCTTCTGTCTGGTGCATCTTTTCCTGGGCAGTCTTGTAGCTTTGCCCCCTCACCTCTGGCCTTTACTCTGAACTTACCTACCCCTCAGTGACTTATTTACCAACAATTATGTTTAAAATAAAAATCCTTCCTATCTCACCTGCCTCACATTCCCAATCTACCCTTCCGTGCTGTATTTTCTCCACTCTTCTTGTAATCATCTAATGTAGTCTACCATTGGTTTTGTTAGTTGCCAGTCTCAAGTTTCTAGAATCTAACCAATGTGAGGGCAGAGATTTTTGTCTATTTGGTGTATGGTGGCATCCCCAGCACTTCCAATGATACTTGATAGGCATTCAAAAAAAAAAAAAAAAGAGCTTTTGAGTGAATAAATGAGGGAATGGATGAATGAGAAGTTAATGGATAGAAGAAAAGCTTAGTGTATGGGGGGATTTTAGCAAATATTTATTTTTCTGCAGTTCTCCGTACCTTAGGGCAATGAGTTCTGTAGTGGCAACCTCTAGATTGGAATGATAAGCAAAACCATCTTCTTTTGCTTGCACAATATTGTTATCACTGCTTTTATTGAATTAAAATGCCGTAGGCAGCTCATGGATGCTACTGCTCACCATTCCTCCCACCCTCATACGTCTTAGACTTAGCCGATTTGCGCATTGACTTTACCTCCCTGTCTGAGGCTTGAAGGCATTTGAGTTTACCCTGTTAATTCCACTAAAAAGATTGCTCTGTAGAGCAACATTTCAGAGGCTAAAGTCACATAATTCATTGGTTCATGTGTGTGAATTGATCATGAACTGGGCTAATGCCAGGGCACCAAAAATGAAGAAGTCCCTTCCTTCAAAGCTGGAAGTTTAATGGGGCTGTCACAGGAAGCCCAACTCCCACACACAGCAGACCCTTAAACTTGACACAAATATAGCCCTCTTTTCTCCCCCAGAAAGGTACATTTCAGAGATCCCATCATATCAACATATCATTAGGTAATTCCTTTCTTCCTCTCACTCTCCTGGGCCAGATTTGTTTTTCCATCTTAACTAAATAGATTTGTTTCTGAGGAGTCCAGTCCAGGCAAAAATCATCTGTGTGATGTTGGAGGCCCAATGAGGGTTGGTCTGTCAGTCCTTGTTGGGGGGAGCGTCCCTCTCCAATCCAGACTTGGCACATAGCGAATGACCTGTAGTTGTCCGGAAGGATGTATAGTCAAGGACTGGTCCCTGGCCCACCACCAGGCCTGGCCCAGCCCAAGTTATACACATATCTGTATCCTTAGCCCAGGACCTTCACTGTGACACTTTTTTCCACTTTGGTTCAGTATCTTTCTACTCCTAGCCCTGCCCCTAGCAGGAATCTTCTATTTGGGGCTCCTCAGCAGTGAGATGATTTCCCTTTTGCTGCACTGCTTCCACCTGACCCTTGCCCCTTGCTGTTCTGTGTGGAAAAATGGAACTCTAGAAAGTCAGCATTTCCTTTTGTTTCCTGTTTGTTTCCTATGATCATTGCTGATTTTTTGACCTTCTCTACATCCAAGAATGTTATGGGAAACTTACCTTGACTTCCAATTCTCTTATGTTCCCCCACTTCTTCCCCTTCTCCCTCCCTTAATACCATGGGACCAGCCAAAAGGCATAGCACTCTCTTGCCTTTTGCCTACCATTTGGGACTATGATTTTTCACTTTTGCTTCAGAGTCACCCCTGTTCCCTAGAAGCCACTAATGCCTTCCGGTTGTACATAGAATGGCATGTAAATTCATTATCATGGATAATCATGTCCTCAAAGTTCTGGTCCTCACTTCTCAAACCTTACCTCCTTATCTCCAACAGTCTCTGCCTAGTTCATTCTATTTTCGTCATGCTGGTCTTCTTTCTGAAACAGATCAGACTCTTTCCTGCCTCAGGGATTTTGTACACATTTTTTTTTTTTTTTTTTTTTTTTTACCTCTGCCTAAAGTGTTTTTCCCCAGCTCCAAGCATGGCTGGCTTCTCATACATCAGATCAAATGTCCCCTCCTTATAATTGTACCTTTTCTGATGTGTCCCTCACCCAGACATTCTTAATTTCACTACCTTGCTTTGTGTTTGTAACCATTGTTGGTACCTTGGTACCTTAAAATACATTGTTTATTTACTTACTCATCTATTACTAAAATGTAGCTCTTATTACCTCAAATTGCAGTGCTCAGGAGGGGACATGGATAAGTACATGTTCTTCCTGTCTTCTGTATTGACATCTGTCAACATCCAGGTCACTCATTGTGCTCTTAATGCTCTGAGTGTGTGTGTCCAGGTCACATTAATGGCCTATTCAGTTTTCCATTGTACAGTTCCATGAATTCTTCTTCTTAATGTATTTCACCATTACTCTGTCTCAATGAGCCTTTCTGAGAACCGTAATTTACCATCATCTCCAACTTCTAAAATTGTCCTCTCTTAGACAACAATTATCTATCTTCCTACCACACCCCTTTCTCAATTCTGACGGATTCTTTCCTTGAAGCTTCTATTGATTTCAGACCCTGAATCCTTTTTCTCCTACTTCCTGATAAAGCTTCTCAATTCCATTTCCTCTCTCATCTGCTTGGAACTCATGACTAAACATTTCAATGCACTCTCTCAAGCTTTGAAATGATTCTTTTGTTACATGACTGTACATTGGACTTCCTTGGCAATGCACTTGGACTTACAATATCAATATAATGGACTTCACAATGACAGTATTCTTTTTTTTTTTTTTTAATTCAGTTTCAGTGAAGAGAGCACAGCTTTGCTTGGTAATGCTTTAATTCATCTCTATGGTGCCCCTTTTCATTCTTCAAAAACAGATAGATCCTCCTCTTTCCTCAAGCCTCCAGCTAGCCCCTCATTCTTCACATAAGACCACATCTTTTCTATTTCTATTTCTATTTCTATTTTCTATCTATCTTATCTATTTCTATTTTTTATCTTTTCCATTGAAAAAATAAACAATAAAGTTGATTCTAACAGGCATGGATTATTTCAATTACTTACCTCCACAGCTCCAAACTTATCTAAGACATCTCCTGGCTTTGTCTTCTTCCGAGCTATCTCAGAATAGGAAGTGTGCAATGTATTCTTGCATTTTCAGTACCTATTGCACTTTGGGATAGGCATTTGTTATACATTGATTGAATAAGTGAAACAACAGCAGATGGGAAATTCAGAACTTTATTAGCAGAAAGTGGGATGTTTAATATTGCGAAAACTAATACAGATGTGCTCAGACAGATTGGTGGTCTAGAATAGAACAACGCTAAATACTAAATCCTTTTGACTTAGTAAAATTAGTAGGAGCGCACTTAGCTCTGCTGTCACACTGGGTCATATGTGACTGCATCATTTAACAGATGCCATGTGGGTACTGGAGTTGGAGAACACAATTTCTAATCTTAACTTTGCTACTAGCTGTCATTAGCACTCTAGACTTCAGTAACCTCATCTGAAAATGAGAGCCTGATAGGCTCAAATTTCTTTTCTGGCTCTAACAGTCTATGATTCCTTTATTCCCTTGTCACTGTTTCAAACTGACAGCTAACAGTGAGGACTTCATTGTAGAACAAGTGAACCTAGGTGATAGGAAAAATATCTCAAGTGGACTCTGGGAGGAAAGAAAGCACAAGGACATACTAAGTTTATTTATCATTTTGTCGGGGCCTGGTTATGGTGGGAGATGTAAAAACTTGAGAGAGGAACTTCTAGTCTTTGTACTTTTTTCATAAAGGAGCAAAATTAACAATCAAGAGGTGGCATCTGGTAGGAACATGTGTTAGGAAAGCCTGTACACCATGCAAATGATCTTATACTTCTAGTTTTAATGCAAAAGGAAAACACTGGTGGGTTTTACACAATGACATAGATTTTTATTTTAGATATCATAGATATAATCTGACTGATTAACACAAGGAGACCAATTACTTTTGTGATGATTTCAAATGGACTCCCTAACAGAGTTAATTATTGACTTTGAGTGTGAAAGCTCTTATTTTGTTATTTAATCATTTTTTAGTTATGGACAAGAAAGATGAGGGAAAGGAGTAAGGCTGGGTGAGGTAACTGTCCCTTGTTTTTCTGAGAGTATTAATTGATATTCTTACCCATCACAGACTCAAAAACTGTGATTTTAACTATTACTTCTAAAACATGTTACATTTACATTTCTTCCTGTCACTTAGTTCTATCCTAGTGGTTCATCTTAAGCCCAAGAGAAATATGGCTATGCTCTGAATATACTATTATTGATAAAGTCTCCTAGGACCAAGAGGATACAAATAAACAACTATATTTTTCTCCTTCTTGAGTATGTATTTCTATGTAGTTCTAAGCACTGATAGTAAACTCAAAAACAAAGTAAGTTAGAAAGTAGCTATATTTTATTTTATTATTTATATCTTGTGTTTATTTACAATATATTCTTGTTTCATTGAGGTATAATTGACATGTGACATTATGTTAGCTTCAGGTGTCCAACATAATGATTCCATATTTGTATATATTGTGAAATCACCATTACTCTAGTTAACATGCATCACAATACATAATTACAATGTTTTTCTTGTGATGAGATTTAATTTATTTGTATATTTTAGAGAGAGAGAAAGAGAGAGGACACAAGCAAGCAGGGGGAGGGGCAGAGGGAGAGAAAGAGACTCCTCAAGTCAACTTACCACCGAGCTGGGAGCCAAGGGAGTACTTGATCTCAGGACCCCAGGATCGTGACCTGAGCTAAAATCAAGAGTCAGCTGCTTAAGTGACTCAAGGCATCTCTCTTGTGATAAAAAGTTTTAAGATTTACTTTCTCAGCAACTCTGAATTATGCAGTACAGTATTATTAACTATAGTCACTAGGCTGTGTATGACATATCTATGACTAACCTGTTTTATAACTACAAGTTTCTATCTCTTGACCACCTTCACCCATTTTGTGCTTCCCCGCACCGCCCTCTCCCCCAGAAATCATCAATCTGCTCTCTGGATTTGTGGGGTTTGATTCGTTTTATTGTTTTGTTTTGTTTAGATCCCACATACAAGTGAGATCATGCAGCATTTATCTTCTAACTTATTTCACTTAGCATAATGCCCTCAAGGTCCATCCATCTTGTTGCAAATGGCAAGATTTCATTCTTTTTTATGCCTGAATAATATCCCATTAGATATACATATCACATCTTCTTTATCCATTCATCTGCCCATGAACACTTAGGCTGTTTGCATATCTCGGCTATTCTAAGTAATCCTGGAGTGAATATGGGGGTGGGTTGTAGATATCTTTTCCAGTTAGTGTTTTTGTGTTCTTCAGGTAAATACCCAGAAGCGGGATTGCTGGGTCATCTGGTTGTTCTATTTTTATTTTTTTGAGAAAATGCCATCTATGGGCTGCATCAATTTACATTCCCACCAACAGTTCATGAGGGTTCCTTTTCTCCACATCCTCACCAACACCTCTATCTCTTGTCTTTTTGATAACGGTCATCCTAACAGGTATAAGGTGATATCTCATTGTATTTTGTTGATTTTTTTTAAAAGATATTATTTGTTTATTCATGAGAAACACAGAGAGAGAGAGGCAGAGACACAGACAGAGGGAGAAACAGTCTCCATCCAGGGACCCCGACGTGAGACTCGATCCTGGGGCTCCAGGATCACACCCCGGCCGAAGGCGGCACTAAATCGCTGAGTCACCCAGGCTGCCCTCTCACTGTATTTTGATTTGCATTTCCCTAATGATTAAATGATGTTGAGCATCAATGTATTATTTTTCCAAGGAAACAAGTTAACAGGCTTTTTGTATAACCAGATGCAAAATGTTAGGCACCATTGTGGGAAAAGAAAAGGTGTGAGGCCATTACCATAACTGGGTTTGTGTTTGCAGAACATGTTGTGAGACTAAGATAGTATGCTGTATTCCCATTTGGAATATACAGTATTAGGGGAATAAAATTTTGATTCAGGCATTGAGACATGAGTGTTGTCATTTGTCTTTCTGCAAGGACAATTGTACAGGACTGGGCATTACCAGGACATGTCTCAGGATCATGGCAGAAACTATCATTACATAAAACAAAAACTACTTGTTTGTTTATATGTCCATTGTCATTTATCAGTTGGTCAGTGCCATTATTGGCTACTGAAAATGATGAATTCTTCAGAGGCAGGATTAAAGAAAATGAGTTCACCCAGTGGAAAAACAAGTGGATGCTTAATAAATGTTTTTATGTTTTAATGATTGAGAACCACTTTCAGTTGCATTGAGTTTATATTTACTTAGTGGCCATGGAGTGCCTGGCATTCTGCAAATGACACAGCTCTTACAAATGGCCAGATTTGGACAGTTATGCAGCCAGATAGCTGCACATGCAGACAAAATACACTAAACTAAATACTACATAGATTGAGCACAACTCTGGATGGCTAAAGGTGGTAAAAAACAAACAGATGCTGTTTTATTTTGGTTTTGTTTCTATTCTTTAAAAAAAGACAATTCAATTACCCTTTAACTTTCTCCTTATTAACATTAAAAATGATAACATAGATTTATTCCATTGTTTAGTTGAAAGAACTTTGGCATCCCAAGGTGCCTATCAAATATCCGTCAGCCATGTATCTTAAAACACCTGTAAAATTACCCATCCAGGTTCTTCAGGCCCATAGTATATAAAATGCCAAATAAAAATAAACAATTTCCAGTTTCTTCTTTTCCCTAGCAAGCTGGAAACCCTATTTTAATACCTGAATATTCAGTTATAATGCGTGCAATTTTGTAGTCTTGCTGTAAAGAATATTTTTCTTCCTTGTACAAAGACATAACAGATGCAATTAGAGGATATTATATTGTCATATGCATCAGAGGAATAGAGTTGGTATTAAATCTTCCACATGACACTCAGGGAAGAAGGCATCAGAAAAGGAAATGGCATTACTCAAAACCCCTTTCACCTTTCAACGCCAGGGGGTCTCATTATATCTGAGGGAAGATATTTGCAAAAGTCAAATGCAGAGTGGGCTATAAATTGTCATGGGGAGTGGTAGGGAAAGTAAGAACTCTCAAGAGCCAGAAGCAGCACCCTCTCAAGGACCGAATAAAGTGGTGATTTTATATGCTTTGCTGATCCTCCAGATACTGTGAGTAGAGAAAGGGAGGTTTGATAGATGAGACAGCCCACTTATGATTACAGACAATGGTAAGCGATGGCATTGAATAACAATGACCAGAGAACAGTTCATGCACCATCACCTGCAAATCCTGATTACAGACAAGACACCTACAAATGACTCTGAGATTTGGAAGTACCACAGTCCATGTTTTATCAGCAACTTGGAGCAGCCTCTGTAAGGTCATCAACTGCCAATCTTCATTGTATTAATATTCTAGGTTTCATATTCATTCAGATGAAAAAGTAATGAAACTTCAAAACAATGTAATCATATTACAGTATGTCTAAAACTACCTTCTAGACACCCCCTGTGCTTTGGATAATGGTTTGTGTCATTCAAGCAGACAACTTTAATGCTACATTAGGTTTATAAAAAAAAAAAAAAAAAAGCTGGAGAAAAATAGCAATGCCTAGGCCACTTTTCTCATGGTTGTTTCTCAAGTCCTAAAATGTATTCTTCTTGCATGGAATGTTCTTCTCTATAAATAGGAAGAGAAGCTGATTTAAAAGGAAATTAACTGAGTTTTCTCTCACTTTGAACTTGCACATTTCTCAAAGGTATTTTTAAATTTATGGAGTACCTACTGTATGCCAGATATTTTTATATATGACATTTATTCATTTAACAAATATTCGTTAAGTGCCAGACGCTGTTCAAAGAACTAATTAATAGAGTTGTAAACAAGGCAGACCAGTTCCCTCCCGTTACAGAATTTGCCTTCTATTTGTGGGAGGCAACAAATGAACAAGTAAGCAAATAAGTAAAGACAAATACAGATGGTGATACATACTGTAATGGAAATAAACTGAGTGTGCTAACATTTATTGAACATCTATTGTGTGCAAAACAATGTGCCAGATGCTTTCAGAGTACAGAAATGAATAAGAGAATAAAATTCCTGCTCTCAATGAGCTTACGCTGTGAAGGAAAACATACTTCATCAATCACTTTGTTCGGGTTAAAGTATTATGCATGTAATGAGTTATGTGGTTTTATCTCTTAGCTCAATTCCTTAAAATCTCTTTCACAAAAAGTTCATATATGAGAGTATCATAATAAACAAGGGCTACATTTTAGGAGAGTTACAAATTTTAATTTAAATCCAAGAGAGGAACTAACCAAATTGAAATCCAGGAATCCAACTGAATTATCTATATTTAAATCCAAGAGAGGTACTTCATAGACCATTTCATAAAGAATAATTGTGTAATGTCAACCAGTATTGGAACAGTAATGTGAATTCTTACATTTTTTTTTTCAAAATTTGATATGCTATCTAACAAGCAAAAGTGGTAATTGGCCTGATTTTTGAAGGACTAATAGGAATTTAGTGTGTGTGTGTGTGTGTGTGTGTGTGTGTGTGGTGCTATATAACAGACATAAAATAACATATATGATAGGCCTAGGTTAGTTAGTTTGGGAATGTGAAACATTCATAGAGCTTGGAATAGAGGTAGAATAAAACAAAATGAAGTTGCAAAAAGAAAGGGGCAAAGGTGGAAGCCCACAAAAGGCTTTACTAAATGTTTTAAGGATTTGGGGTTTTCTTTTAAGACCAATAGGAAGGCAGTGTAGTGTTTTAGGGAGGAGGTCAATATAACGAAAGTCCTTTTTAGAAAACATCACTATATTGCAAAATAGAATACTGACTGGAGACTAGCACAATGTGTACAAATAGAAGAACTAGGTGGCTCTTGAGGTAGTCCACTCGAGGGAAGATAGTAGCATAGGCCAAATTGTTGGTGGTAGAGATGGAAAATGATGGATATTTGAGAGACAATCAAGAGTTATAGTTGATAGGATTTAGTGATCAATCACATATGGAGAGTAGAAGAAAAGGAGATATCAAGGAAGACACCTGTTTTTTAAGTTATAAGATAACTGGTAGTGCCATTAACTAAGATGACTAAATTTAAGTGAATATTAAAAATTTACAGGCTTTAAGTTTGAGTTGCCTTTCAAACATTCAGGTGACGTTGACAAATAAGTAGCTACATTCCAGGTACTGTATCAATCAGGGTCCAACCAGAGAAGCAGAATCAGGAGAAGATATTGCTAGATACCTAGTGTGTGTGTGTGTGTGTGTGTGTGTGTGTGTGTGTTATAGGAAATCGAAATTGGCTAACAAAATTTGGTGAACTGGTTAAACAGGCAAATCTCTATAAGACTATTGTCTCTGAAATAGAAAATTTGAACAGACCAATTACAAGCAATGAGATTGAATCAGTAATAAAAAAAAAAATCCCCAAAAAACTAAAGTCCAGGACCAGATGGCTTCACAGGTACATTGTACCAATCATTTGAAGAAGAGTAAATGCCTATTTTTCTCAAATTATTCCAAAAAAATAGAAGAAGGAAAGCTTCCAAATTCATTCTATAAGACCAGCATTACCCTGGTAGCAAAACCAGATGAAGACATTACAAAAAATATTGTTTACCAATATTTGTGGTGAATATAGATACAAAAATCCTCAACAAAATGTTAGCAAACTGCATGCAACAATACATTTTATTTATTTATTTATTTATTTATTTATTTATTTATTTATTTATTTATTTTATTTCCCAACAATACAGTTTAAAAATCATTCACCACAATCAAATGGGATTTGTTCCTAGGATGCAAGCATGGTTCAATATTTGCAAATCAATCGATGTGATACATCACATCAAGAGAAAGGATAAAAAACATATGATCATTTTGATAAATGCAGAAAAAATATTTGACAAAGTACAATATCCATTTATGATAAAAACTCTCAACAAAGTAGGTTTAGAGGGAACATATATGAATGTAATAAAGGCCATATATGAAAACCCTACAGCTAACATTATATTCAATGGTGAAAAATAGAGCTTTTTCCCTGACAAGACAAGGATGTCCATTCTTGCCACTTGTATTCAACATAGTACTGGAAGCCCTAGCCATAGAAATCAGACAACAAAAAGACATAAAAGGCCAATTCACTAAGGAAAAATAAAACTTCCACTATTTGCAGATGACTTCATATTATATGTAGAAAACCCTAAAGACTCTACAGAAAAAGTACTAGAACTTATAAAGTAATTCAGTACACAGGATAAAAAATTGATATTTGGAAATCTGTTGCATTCCTATATACTAATAATGAAGCAGCAGAAAGAGAAATTAAGAAAACATTCTCATTTACAATTGCACCAAAAAGAATAAAATAATGTTTCATGTGTCTATTGGCCAACTGTATGTTTTCTTTGGAAAAATGTCTATCCAGGTCCTTTGCCCATTTTTAAATGGGATTATTTGTGTATTTGGTGCTGAGTTGTTTAAGTCCTATATTTACCTTAGATATTAATATCTAATCAGATACAGCATTTGCAAACCTTTCCCCATTCTGTACATTGCCTTTTTGCTTTTCTGATGGTTTTCTTTGCTGTGTAAAAGCTTTTTATCTTGGTATAGTCCCAATAGTTTAATTTTGCTTTTGTTTCCCTTGCCAGAAGAGACATAACTGGGAAAACCTGTTTATGGCTGTGGTCAAAGAAATCACTGCCTATGGTTTCCTCTAGGAATTTTATGATTTCATGTCTCACATTTAGGTCTTTAATTTGTTTTGACTTTATTTTTGAGTATGGTGTAAGAAAGTGGTTTAGTTTCACCCTTTTGCATGTTGCTGTCCAGTTTTCCCAGCACCATTTGTTGAAGAGATCATCTGTTCCTCATTGCATATTCATGTCTCCTTTGTTAAAGATTAATTGATTACATGGGTTTATTTCTGGACTCTCTATTTCTTTTATTGATTTGTATGTCTGTTTTGGTACCAGTACCATAGTGTTCTTATTCCTCTGACCCTAGTGATGAGGCTATCTTACAGAAGTCAGAACCCTTCGTTACAGAGCTACATGCACTCACAACTGGCCCGGGAGTCAAAGAAGCCTGAGGAGGATTCAGGAATAGGTAGAACAATTACAGGCCCAGCTGTTCCTCCATGCCAACAAGGTAAATCAGTATATCAGTGACATGTGTAAGCTGCACAGTGGCTGCTGCTCCTCTTCTGCCTTCCAAACTTCCTGGGGATCTCCTTTGTGGCCCACTCTAGAAAGAAAGATACAAAAACGCAAATTCTGGAATAGCAGTTCAGCCTAGCCAAGTTGACACAACATAAAGCCATCACAGGTACTGTGCTGTTTTGGGAGAGTGATGTGAAGATTAAGACCATTTTTTCCTGTTTTTGCATAACTGACATTTTCCATATTTTTGGTTTATTTATTTATTTATTTATTTATTTATTTATTATTTATTTTTGGTTGTTTTAGAAGTAAAGATATACACAGGTGCTATGGAAGCCTATACAGGCTTTTCTCCCAGCCTGGGAGCTTAAAAACCAAAACAACAACAACAACAAAACAAACAAACAAACAAACAAAAAAACCACCACCAACAACAAAAACAAAAACAAACAAACAAACAAAAACACTTTCTAGACTGAGTTAAGCCTTAATATGCATGTAATAATGACACAAAGAATGATAGGAACTGAGTTGCAAACAAGGAGAAGAAATGGAAAAAGTATATAAATCAGCTTTCATTTAGAACATGCTAATGCACATTGAAAACTCTCAACATAGTTTTGTTTTACTTACACTGATGTCCATTGTATTTGGCTGCATTCCTCTTTCCAATCTTCATTCTGAGCCCCGGACTGTAAAAGCAGTCCTCTTTGAAGATATAAGATGCCTCAAAGGAGAAAAGAGCCAATATCCAAATAACACAATGATTTCTAAAGATACTTGGGAAAATCATAAAATTCATTTCCTCTCATATTTTATTGGCCAAAGAAAATCACATGGCCAAGCCTGACTTCAGTGAAGTAGGGATAAATAAACATCTACATGGAGGATAGCAAATATTTCAAGCAAATAAAATCACGGTGTCTTGATCACAAATATTCTCTTTTCTCCCTTCTGTCCACTAAATTCACTCACTCTCACCTTCTTCCAAGAGACAACCAAAAAGTCTCATTCAGATTCAAAATATAGGGTCTTTTCTTAGACTTTATAATCAAATCTGCATCTGGTTCTTCTTGATTCCATGACCTGTAAACTTAAAGAGATAAATTATATTTCTTCACATATCCAATATGTAATATTGGAATGGGAAAATCATAACTAAAATAAACCCTCCCATTTGGAAAGGAGAAGAAAGAAGACACACTCATCAGTTGTTCATTTATATCAATACAAATACAGGATAGGTATATGTTTTAAGTGGTCCCTACTCCAGAGATCTAAAACTTTCTTTAATTTTGCCTCAGTTCTACAATCTAGGAATAGCTCTTCAGTTTATCATGTCTGTAACCTTTGGTTCCACTTTTGGAAGGCTCTTTTTCTTCCTTTTATCCTCATTGGTTATATCTGAAGATGATACTGGAGAGTGTGATTTTCTTAGAGGCTCAAGAGTATCTAAGCCTGCTCCCTATCTGTCAAATCTGTGGGGCCCAAGATTGACTATATTCTCCATACAATTCAGAAATTGCAGCAGAAACTTTGTTGGCTGTACCATAAATTTTGACTGTGCCATTAAGCTGTTGGCCTTTGGTATCCACAGGCCATCTAGATTTCATACCTTACCAGCTGGAAATGGCATTCAGTGGCATATTCAAACTCTGCAAGTCTCATAATCTCTGGATTTTCTTTATTCCTTTCAATTATGTGCAAATCAATTAGCACTTTTATGAGCTCATCTTTTCCTACAGTATTTTGTCAAATACAGCCAATAACAATCATGTCACCAACATTCTTTTTTTTCTTTTTATTTCCCTAAAGCTGCAAGTTATGAGATACATTATTTGTTTTCTGAATTATTATAGGTTATGGTTTTACAAAAGCTAGAAGAAGAGTGACAAAATATGTTTCCTCAATTCTACCAACCCCACCTGTGGTCCAGAAACCAGAGTAACGTATTTTAGTTCTTATTTTTAATGGTGGCACCCATTTTCATATTAGTCAAATTTTCCTAGATAATGCTACATTGACAAACAACCCCCACACTTGAATGGCTGTCAACAATAAAGTTTCTTACTTAGATTCATGTTCATTATTTTTAAGCTATGGGTGTGCTCTACACACTCTTTATTTTGGGACCCAAGCTTAAAAGATCATCCGCTATCTGGAACACACCAGCATAATGGCAGAGGGAAAGAAATGAATGGTTGAAAGACATGATGACTCTTAAGGATTCTGGCTTGAAGTGGCAATTGTCACTTTCACCCACATTCTATTGGCTAAAGACAGTCATACAATCATGCCTAACATAATGGAGTCAGAAAGGAAAGGCAACACGTATTTTCAACAAATACTGCCATCTCCCACAAAATGAAGAAGCTTCAAGATGACATTCAGTAGCAGTAGGATATAAAGTGAGAGGACAGGAATGGTGGAGGTAATACTAGAGTATTGAATGGAGACTTGTGTCTGGAAGGTGTTGTATGTAATACTAAAGATGTGCTTTTGTTTTGGAAGCCAAGCAGAATTACTGAAGGTCTCTAAGCAGTGACATTGTGATGTTTTTAGTTCTACCAGTGCTGAATACAGGAATCCAGTTAGGATGTTATTCCCATAGACTCAATGATTGATGGTGGGATCAAGAGCTAGAGCTATGGTAATAGAAAAGAATGGGGGTGTGCCATATTCACATTTGGTAGGTAAATATTCATAAAAAGAAGGTAAGGATTAAGAAGGGAAGGAAAGTTGACTATATTAAAGAGAGGATAATCAATGATCTTAAGGAACATGGCAGGCAACAAGCATGGGTAAGGGTACATTCTGTAGGTGGAAAGAGCAAGCTGTTCCTGAAGGCTTCAACTTTCTGTATGAGATGTGAGATGTTCAGTTATAGATGAAAGGATATAGGAGTTGGGTAAGATGCTTGAACAAAATACTAAAGACACACAGTCTCTGGAGGAGTGGGA
This sequence comes from Canis aureus, assembly GCF_053574225.1. NCBI lineage: Eukaryota > Metazoa > Chordata > Mammalia > Carnivora > Canidae > Canis > Canis aureus. The sequence goes on along the minus strand of NC_135625.1, from coordinate 37,734,191 downwards.
GTGAGAACAAATAAAAATTAAAACTGTAAGATCATTAAGAGCCTTCCCTCCGGTAAGTTTATAATGACTTTATAGGGCACATTTGGTTGCTTTTCTCCACCAATGTTAAGCAGCCTAGGGGTTTGAAGGGATTATAAAGTTGAGTGGAAAGACTGGGTTTCAAGGTAGTTGAGGATGCCACTGAGACAGCAATTGAGATAATAAACTAAGTAGTCTGGACTATTTAGGGAAATGAGCAAGCCCAGAGGTGGCTGAAAATCCGGAAGACAGCAGGCCAGTCAAGAAGCTGTTGCCTATCACAGTCAGAATAGATGTCACTGGAGTGAGGGCAGGAGCATGGCTGATAACAGTTTGAGGTGAGAGAGTGAGATATTTACATTTAGGGTTTCTAATTTGATACAGTTTTGATTTCTGGGTGGTGATAAGGATTAGGACAAGACACGTATACAGCTTTAGTGATGCTCAGGAAAAATCTTTAGAATTGAGAAAAGGAAAGAAAGACGTGTGAGGATAGTATGTTGGAGTGGTTATAGAAATGGACATTGAAGTCACTCTTGATGTGAAAGGTGGAAAACAATGATAAGGTTTTTTTGGGGGGAAGAGGACAACTACTGCAAGAATAGCTAGGGAATTGGGATCCCTGGGTGGCTCAGCGGTTTAGCGCCTGCCTTTGGCCCAGGGCGCGATCCTGGAGTCCCGGGATCGAATCCCACGTCAGGCTCCCGGTGCATGGAGCCTGCTTCTCCCTCTGCCTGTGTCTCTGCCTCTCTCTCTCTCTCTCTGTCTATCATGAATAAATAAATAAATAAATCTTAAAAAAAAAAGAATAGCTAGGGAAAAAGTAGAGAATTATTGAATGTGTTGATTCCTACCTATGGTTGGCAAAACGCTAAAATGACCTCCAATGACCTACACCCTTGTAGAGTGGAATCCTCCCTCTTATAATTTGCTTCCGACCAATACTATGTGCAAAAGTGATGGGATATCATGCCCACAATTCTGTTATGTGGCATAGATAAGGGATTTTGCAGATATCATTAAGACCTCTAATTAATGGACTTTAAGTTAATCAAGCAGGAGATTATTCCAGGTGAGCCTGACCTTTTCAGGTGAGCCTTTAAAAGTAGGTCTATAGCTCAGAAAAAGGAGAAGTCAGAGAAAAGCTTTCTTGCATCAAGAAACCAAGAGCCACATGGTGAATTTCTTTTTTTTTTTTTTTTCACATGGTGAATTTCTAATGGGAGAGGAGGATGAGTAGTCTTTAGGAGCTAAGGGTCTTGTTCCTACAAGCACAAAAAATGAATTATGCCAACTACCACATAAACATGGAAGATAAGACCCCAACTCTGGCTGACACCTTGATTGTAGGCTTGTGAGATCCTGAGCAAAGAACCCAGCTAAGTGAGGCCCAAACTCCTTACCCACTGAAACTGTGAGATAATGAATGCAATTGTTATGCAGCGAGAGAAAACGAATATACTATGTTAAATATACCACCTTATGTTAAGAGACCAAAGTGTTTTCATAAACCTTGTGTAAAATTCTATAAAAAAAGTTTTCAATTTTTTTTTGTCTTAAACTTTTATTCACAGAAGCAAACATGAGATGGTTTCCAAATTAAGATTGTAGATTAGAGCATGAGAAGCAAGCTGTGCAGTAGATGGATAGAGAACAATGGGACAGATCTTAGGCATAATTCTCTCTACTCCTACTCCGCTTTCATCACCTTGTCTGCATGGAGAGGAAACAAAAGGAACAGGTGCGTCCAGTCAGAGGGGCTGGATCAGCTGACAATCAACACCTCGGGAAAGGAAGCTGGGCGAGGAGGGGGATAACAGAAGATGTGAAGCTGGCTGAGAATGAAAAGAAAGGTGGTAGAAAAGGAAACAGGGACAAGGAAGCATAGGAGAAAATCAGCTCAGATTTGCTTGATAGACATATGATTTCATGATGCCTTCTGGCATCTGCCCTCTTCCCTAAAATAATTCATCTTTCCAACCCGTGTGGGAGAACTTGCCTAGCCAGAAGCAGTAACAGTAAAATTTCCTTCACATTCTGAGTTCCACCCTTGCAAGGTTATTAGCAGTAACATTCCAGGACACCAAACAGGTCTGAATGAAAGCTTCTTCCATTTTCTTTTATTCTATTGTGTCTATAGGCTTCATTATAAGTGAGCAGGAAAGGGTTTAATATCTGTTGGCTACAACAAAAATTAATGGCCATGCAGGAAGAAAGCATTAATGGTTAAATGGAAAGAAGTATAAAAACGTTTAGTAATGTATGAATTCACATCACTTCTACTTAGATAAAACACATTTAACATTTCAGTTCTGTTCTAAAGGTTCACTTTAGAGCCAGAATGCAAAACTTTATGAAATTGCTAAGTGTTTCAGACTAAATTATGAGTAATACTTTGGGACATGGTTAAAGATTTGTTAAACACACCACAGAGCAGTTTAAAGTGTGCAATGTTTCAATAAGGTACAAGAGATACAGTGGGAGTCTTTGATTCATTATTTATGGAATTAGACTTGAGCTATCTCTATAGAGTGATTTTTCAATGCTAGATATATATTCTTGACTGCTGTGGCTCATGGTTATGGGTAGAAAGAAGGTGGAGTTGATGATCAATTCAATATGGAAAAAAATGTCCTTATTGAACCAAGAATGCTCTGGTGACCCACTGAGAATGGGCAGAAATCAGGACAATAGTCAATATGAAATTTTTGCTGCAGTACGTGATTGGAGAGGAATTTGTATATTTAATACATGACTTTTAAGGGCACCTGAGTGGCTCAGTTGGTTAAGCATCTCCCTCTGGCTCAGGTCATGATCTCAGGGTCCTGGGATCCAGTCCCTCAATGAGCTCCATGTTGGGCTCCCTGCTCAGCGGGAAGCCTGCTTCTTCCCCTCCACCCCACTCATGCTCTCTGTCGCTATCTCTGTCTCTATCTCTGTCTCAAATAAATAAAATCTTTTTTTAAAAAAAGACATGATTTTTAAAATGTACTCCATTCATTCATATGTTCCTTCATTCAACAAATGTTTTATAAATACATATACTTCCTTTATTCATAGTGATCTTGACACACCTTTCAACCAAAGAGAGAGAAATTAATCCTTTTCTTTCCTCATTTATGAAGCTATTTGACTAATTACATCATATAATGGTCTTGTCAAAAGACCTCTACCTAGGTGAGAATTTAATTATGTAGGGTAGGCTGATTTAATCACTAATACTTTTATAGTCTATATCTATCTCCTTGGCAAGAGTAGTTAGAAAGGAAATTTAGTTGGCCAGCAAGTTAAAGATATTTCTGTTAGTCTGCAGTGTATAAAATGAAGGGAGTTGGTGTTCAGAAATAGATGATTTGGACTGAGCAAGGGTAGATATGCAGAATTTTAGAGGCCCATACTTCATAAAGCTGCATCAGATATTTTGAACCTAATATGTTAAGTACATAAAAATCAGCAGAAAAAAATAGTCCCACAGGCAGGACAAAAAAAAATCATAATCAGTAAGTCTCTGGTAGAGAGCATGAATAAGAGTCTGGGGAAATTGTACCCAAACTGAAGTAAAAGCAAAGTTAATTGTGGAGATGCCCGGGGAGTGCCAATCCTGCCTCTGAGACCGGTGATTTTCAAACAAAAGGGGCAAAAGTCATCGTTATCACCCTCAGTGGCCTTTTCCTGAATTTGAAAAATTTTCAAATCAGAGAACACATTTCCTTATGCTCTCTATAAACTCATTTATATTATGTGCTATCTCCATGTACAACTTCTCAATTTAACTTTATAATATTTTGACACAAAAAAAGGAATGTGATTTAAAAAAAAAAAAAAGCTTTCTAGCTCTCTTCTCCTTCAGAATAAAAAATTCCCAATCTCTTTAGACTTTTTTAAGAAACTATTATTCCCTTACCATTTAATTATCTCTCTTATTTTCATCTCTGGACTCCATCCAATTTCCAGTCATCTCTTTTCACATACCAAAATTAAACCTGGTACAGTGTTCTGTTAAGGTCATGGCCGATTTTTGAGTAGCATCTATATGTCTGTATCTTATTAGAGCTTCAGCATTTGATAGTGAGTCATTTTCACTCTCAAGGTCAGGAGAGCCTGGCTGAACCCTCTTACAACCAAAAGAGTGCAAGTGAGGACTCTTGTGTCTGTGCTTGCTGGCCAAAGGAAGTTGCTGTGGGTTCTTCGAGAGACTGTGGCTCTCTCTAGACATTATTGACAATGTTAGCTCATAGGCAGAGCACTTTAAACAGTGCTTATTTAGAGGCTTTCCTTCGATGAAGTGACAGGAGGCTCCCAAATGCTGCTCAAATCACCGCATGATGAACTGCACATTAGATGATCTTATGGCACTTCTGATATTAACTCCCAAGAATCACTTTAGACATGTGTATCTCCTTTCTACAAACAGTGGATAAATCAAATAGTGGCTGTTTGACTTCACGGGATTTAGAACTGATCTACAATATGATTCTGTGCTTTGTAGATACAGTCATCAGCTGGAATTGTCTCTGGTGAAGTATTTAAGTTACACAGGAATACAGCACTTATATCCAGAAGGAGAAAAGAGATTCCAATTACAGAAGCCTTTTATATTTGTTTTTACTCATTCCTACATGCATTGCCTACTTCCCTATTTAAAAAAAAATCACAAGATGTTTACATTTCTTTAAGACGTCTGACAATGGAATTGGAAAGAATCCTTGATTTAAATATTGCACTAGTATTAAATGTTTTAAAGGGTGATTACAGATGGGATTTGCATCTGAGCCATTTTCCCCAAACAAGTTCTCAGCTGCAGGCCACTTAAGTGCAGTTAATTCATTAGAACAAGAAGAACTTGAGTTAAATACATTAGCGATGAACTGTTCATCTGGAATAAGGCGGGCTCATGCTGGCAATTTCTTGCATAGTTATTATTCAACATGTACTCTAGAGTCCTGAGCAAAGGAGAGGAAAACAATGAGAAATGCAGCTTGTCATTTAGAATCTGGGTTTTGAGAATAGTCTTTCCATGGCATTGGCCTAATTCGAACATCCCAGCGCTATAGACAAGTCCAGTTAGAACAAGTTAAGCATATTTCTATAATACTAGGCAATTCAGGGAAGGCTGGAAACCCAAGAAATTTAGGGAGAATATGAAAAGATGGGTGAGGTTGTTTTTAAAGGCCCATGTCTTCAACTCTGGGCCTTGAAATGATCTCTTTACAACAAAGCAAGCCCTACTTAGAGCCAGTGACTCACCAGCAGTCCCTTATTCTCTGAGCAAATGAATTAATTTGGCAGTTGCTATTCCTCACCCCAGACCAGCCATGTGCTCTAATTGCCCATTTCCTCCTTCCGGGTTTGGAATGAAATACCTCCCTATCACTTCCTATATTAAATCAAAGCATGTGTCAGCATCTGGTGGTCTCTAATAAATGTTCTCACGTGTCCGTCTCCCTTCCCCTTCCCCGTGCTCTATGGAGAGATTTAGAATTTTCAAGGTCAGGTCTTTAAATCTCATTAATTTTTCTTTAAATGATGTGCCTATAAAACTCAAACTTCTAAAGTAATAATCAATAACCCCAATAGAGATCCTTTTGTAAAAACCCTGTGACTATGCCTTTAAAAGCAGTGTTTTCTTTGCCAGTAGATTTATAAAGCTAAGTCTCTCTCCAATCCTAATCAAATATTTAGAAATGCATGCATTGCAGCATCCATATTATCAATCAGCATACATTGCACTATCTGGGGTTAAGCTCTAATTTTAAGAGAATCTTACCAGTTCTCCTAAAACGTAATTTTAAGAAAACACTATGTTCGAAGCATTCAGGATGGAGGGCTTGGCATAGCCACAATGAATTTACACCTTTACAAGCCAGCATTCTCTGATACAGTGGAGTCAAGTCTAAACTAAGTATCAAAAAGCTACTGCGATCCTTCCTTAAAATATCGATTTCATAGCCCAATCCTCTCTCCTACAAAAACATGATCTTTGGAGCTCACACTTGGGATTCTTTGTTTTTAAGCCTGTCCATCAACCATTTTATTTGTTGTTTGTCTCCATCTTTTAGGACATATGCTCTTTTTGTCTTTGTCCATGGCTAAATCTGCCGTGCCTAGACCGGTGCCTGGCACATGTTGGTTGTTCAGTATTGACTAGTTGAACAAACTCTTGTCTGGGGCCAGGTTTGAAAACTATTGCATTAGCAGATGGAACTCTGGAGCCAGATAATGCTTGGTTTGAACCCCAGGTCTGGCAAGTATGACCTTAGTCTGGTCCTTCATCTTTTGGAGGTTTAATTTCCTCATTTTCAAAATGGTAATCATAATTCCTATAATGAATATTTGTTAACTAAGTGAATGAAACCCTTAGGTCAGTGTTAGATTGGGGCAACATATGTTGAAAACAATGCCTCAGTAATAATGGACATCCATTGTGATTATTTGGACGTGGAGGTAGCAAGGATTGGCCAACCAGAGGTCATGTTTATGAGAACCTGAGGATGAAGCTTATGGGAAGGCCAGCTGGACATAATGAGGTTAATAGCTGGCCCCATGAACTGAGACTAATGTGCTTGATTCATATCATGTAGAAGAACCAAATAATCAGGTTTCTCCAGTGATAGGAGTTTAGTGCAAAGCCACATAGAAAGCAAGAAAGGAGGGGAATCCATGTCATTGGAAGTGCCATAGAGTCTCCTAGAGAACTGAAAGTTTCAGATGCTCCCCAAGCCCTGATCTCCCCACAGAATCTAAGGATCTATCTTTCTGCAGCTCTGCTCTCTGCTTAGCATCTGCACTGTACCCACCAGATGCTCTTCTACACAATCCACAATTCCTCTTTTAACCCTTTCTGAATCCATGCTTTTCTTTAACACTATCATCTTTCTTTGTGTCTCAGGAAAAACTGATAAAATTAGATCCTCTCTTAGAAGATTTAGTCTAGACCATACATACTGAATAGGCTTTTCGTGCCAAGCCGCCTTACAGGCTTTTGGGCAGCTTCTGTAGATAATTACCTATGGCAGAACTTCACCCTTTTGGAAAATCTTTGGTGGTCAGTGTGGCAACATCAAAAGGCTTGAAGTTTGGCAACATGTGTGTTAGGAGTCACTTTTGATCATCTTGCCTAGAAGAGTTAAGAGGTTGTCATTTTGCTCTTATTGCTTGGAGATTGTATTAAAAAGATCTATCTATGAAATTCTGAGTGCCTATCAGCCTATTGGTCCCTTCAGGGCAATTTCTGCTGAGGAAGGACATTTTATGTTATTATAAATTACCATTTATGGCAATGCTAAACTTTATATACCTTATGAAGAAATCATCTAGTAAAATATTTTAGGTCTTACCACTATTTATTAAGTTCTCATACCTAAAACTCTATCTTTACTATCATATTTGTATATATATATTTTTAAGATTTTATTTATTTATTTATGAGAGACACACGGAGAGAGGCAGAGACGTAGGCAGAGGAAGAAACAGGCTCCTCACAGAAGCCTGATGTAGAACTCGATCTCAGGACCAGGAGATTATGCCCTGAGCCGAAGGCAGATGCTCAACCACTGAGCCACTGGGGCATCCCCCATCACAATTTTTTTTAAGATTTTATTTATTTATTCATGAGAGAGAGAGGCAGAGACACAGGCAGAGGGAGAAGCAGGCTCCATGCAGGGAGCCCAATGTGGGACTCGATCCCCAATCTGGGATCACACCCTGAGCTAAAGGCAGACACCTAACCGCTGAGCAACCCAGGTGTCCCTCCCCCATCATATTTATATTACAGATTACACAAGATCACAAGATTAATTGGATTAGTCAGAAGAAAGTAATACACAGACACCTGACCTTGGCAGTGGTTGGTAGTCTGAGGGTGGAGAGGATATTGAATGCTTCCAGTGTGTCGTCTCTCAGATTGTCTTCTAGCCTTACTCCGAGGAACAAAATGTGTTAGTTTTCTAGGTAAAAAAAGAGCTAAAACCCAAAGCAGGCCAATAAAAGAGTGACATTCTTAGAGGCCGGGCTAGAAACAAAATATTAAAAAATAGAAATTCTCAGGGCACCTGGGTGGCTCAGTTGGTTAAGCATCTGCTTTCAACTCAGGTCACGATCTCATAGTCCTGTGATCGAGGCCTCCTGTCAGGCTCCCCCCCCACCAAGAAGTCTGCTTCTCCCTCTGCCCTTCCCCCACTGTGCTCTCTCTTGCTCACTCACTCTCTTTCTCTCAAAGAAATAAATAAAATCTTAAAAAGAAGAAAGAAAGAAAGAAGAAAGAAAGAAAGAAAGAAAGAAAGAAAGAAAGAAAGAAGAGAGAGAAAGAAAGAAAGAAAGAAAGAAGAAAGAAAGAAAGAAAGAAAAAGAAAGAAAGAAAGAAAGAAAGAAAGAAAGAAAGAAAGAAAGAAAGAAGAGAGAGAAAGAAAGAAAGAAAGAAAGAAAGAAAGAAAGAAAGAAAGAAGAAAGAAAGAAAGAAAGAAAAAGAAAGAAAGAAAGAAAGAAAAAGAAAGAAAGAAATTCTCTTTTGTGGCTTCAGGGATAGACTGTAGCACAATTGAGGAGAAGGAAACTTTCTCCAGCTTAGCATGATGAGCATTGGTACAAGATAAAAGAGTATCACCATGACTGCAGCACACGAGGGTGTGGCAGAGGACAAAGCCTCCCACAGGCTTTTCCAGAAGAGAAAATCCAGAGGAAAGAGTGAGAAAGAGCATCACTCATGAGCCCTGAATTCTGCTCTTTGCCCTTCTACACATGTATGTGTCCCTAAAGAAGAATTTAGGACTGGGTGGTACTGTCAGGTAAACGACCAACTCTTGGTTTTGGCTCAGGGTGTCAGGGTCATGAGATGGAGCCTCACTCATATCAGCCCCTCGCTTAGTGTGGTGTCTGCTTAAGACTCTCATTTTCCCTCTGCCCCTCCCCCCACATATTCTCTCTCTCTCTCTCTCTCTCTCTCTCTCAAATAAATAAATAAATCTTTTTAAGAAAAGAATTTATGAGGCTAAGGGCTCCAGCAATTCTGTTAGAGACAGATGACTCTTGGATGGGTTAGGTATTGCTGCATAACAATTTTCCCCAAAATTTTGTGGCATAAAACAAACATTTTCCCAGCTTCTGCGGGTCATGAATTTGAGTGGTTGGGTCTCAGGGTTTCTGATTAGGTGGAAATGAAAATGTCAGTTGGAGGATTCAGCCAACTGAAATCTGGACTAAAGCTGGATGAGCTGCTTCCAAGCCCAGGCAGGAGTGTTTGGCTGGAAGCCTCAGGTCTCACTGTATGGAGCTGCTTGAGTGTCCTTGTGATATGGCAGTTGCCTTTCCCCAGGCGAGCAAATGGGGAGAGAGGGAAGAAGCTGCAAAGTCCTTTATGTCCTCATCACAGAGTCACATTCTGTCACTTCCATCTAACTATATTCCTTAGAAATGAGTCACCCAGTCCAGCCCACACTCAGGGGAAGCAGTTTTAAGCTCTGTATCTTGAAGAGAATTCATAGACATAGTTTAAAATATTACATATTTTAAATGGGCATTATAAAATTATAATTTATAAATATGTGTTAATTTATTTAAAATAAGGCATATGTTAAAAAGTGAATTCATAGACATTTTAAAACCACTATACTTTAGGGGCACCCGGGTGGCTCAGTTGGTTAAGCAACTGCCTTCAGCTCAAGTCATGATCCCAGAGTCCTGGGATGGAGCCCTGAGTCCAGACTTCCTGCTCAGCAGGGAGCCTGCTTCTCCTCTCCTTCTGCCTCTCCCTCTGTCTTCTGCTCTCTCTCTCTCTCTCTCTCTCTCTCTCTCTCAACTAAACAAATAAAATCTTTAAAAATAAACAAATAAAATAAAAATTAAAATCATCACAATTTGTACACTGGCTACATTTATTTATATTTGTCCCATATGCAAAATACATCCATTGCCCCTCCCAAGGACCCCAATACAGTATTAGTTTGAAATCTAGGATGTTGTCATATAAATGAAATCAAAACATCAATGAATCTTCTCAGATGAAGTTCTTTAAATGCAGATCCTTAAGTACAGTTCCCCTTGACCTGAAGACCTGTGAGCTAAAGAAATGAGTTCTTGTGCTCTTTTCATGCCCTACATTCAGTGGTGGGAGAGGCACCAGATAGCCTCCATAGACATGGAAGATGCCCAGGAGTCACTGGTCAAGACCAGTTCTGAAATCCAATCTAGCAGAGGTCGGAAATTTCTTAACTGGGACTCAAGACCTGGGAACAATACTCCACAGTTCTTGGCTCTCTTGGCTCCAATCTTATTTTTAACTTCTGAGTCATCCTTCTTTTTTCATGACAGGTGTTTGTAGCCAAGTACTTTTCTGAGCCTGATTCCCTTTAGTAGAACTGGGGGCAGGGACGATGCCTCTTTGTATTTAGTGCTACCTCTGGGCTTTCCGTCTAAACTGACAGTGCTTCTGCTGATATAATTCTGTTTTTAAAACTTTGTGGGTCTCCTGTGAATGTTGTTGGGCTCCAATTCATTAGATAAATCTACACCTATAAATCAAGATAAGTTCTTCTCTATCTAGAGCTTCTGCTAAGGGACAATAACCATAAGCTTCTTAGAAGCCACATTGTTTGATTGAGGGGAGGCCTGAGACATATGCATCTGCAGAGAGCCCCTTTTTTTTCTGACTAAATGGTATTCTGTGGCAGCCCCATTGATCCTTCTGAAGCCTTAATAAGAGATTTCACAGCCACACCCTCAGCTTAAACGTCAGACCTAGCAGATCCCTTGATCTGATATTTGTACAGAAGTTCTTTCTTAATTTTAGTTTCTTTCACCATCTAGAGAGGCTGTGGAATTTTTTTTAAAGATTTATTTATTTATTTGAGAGAGAGAGAGAGCATGAGCAAGGGGGAGAACAGAGGGAAAGAGAGAGAGAAAATCCTGAGCAGACTCCCCATGGAGCATGGAGGCTGACACAGGGCTCAATCTCAGGACCCTGAGGTCATGACCTGAGCTGAAATCAGGACTCAGATGCTTAACCAACTGAACCACCCAGGTGCCCCGAGGCTATGGAATTTTTAAAGCCAAAACACTAGCTTCTTTTTTGTTCAGCCGAACTTCCATGAGCCTCTCTCTCTCCTCTCACATTTTATCATAAGCAGGAAGATCCCAAGTAGTACCTTCAACATTCTGTGTAGAAATTACCTTAGCTTGTTCATTCAGTTCAAGTCATTTTCCACTTCCAGATTATCGCAGGTGACAGTGTTGTTAACCTGCTTGCCACTGCAGAACAAAGATTTCTTCCTTTCAGTTTCCAGAAATGCAGTCCTCACTTTGTTTGAGCCTCACTGACAAACGACTCAAAAGCCCCAACTTCTACTAACAGTCTATTTGAGGTTCATAAGCTTCCACTAACATTCTCTTCAAAGTCTTTCTCTCTGTCTGCCCATTACTTAGCTCCAAAGCCACTCCACATTCTTGGGGTATTTGTTATGACAGCAATCTCACTTTCAGATACCAAAATGTGTATTGGTTATCTATTTCCATATAACAAGTTATCCCAGACTTAAAAAAAAAAAAAAAAAAAAAAAAGATTGTTATCTCACAGTTTCTGTGAGTCATAAATTTGGGAGTGCGTGTAGCTGGAAAATTCTGGCTCATGAGGTTGCAGTCAAATCCAGGAGGAAGCCACAATATTTTAGGTCCCAAATGACATCACCTACTTTCATTTCCATCACATACATTAGAAGCAAGACATTAAGTCCAGTCCCCACTCACAAGGAAGGATATTAAGCCCCATGATTTGAAGAATGTATCCAAGGATTGGTGATCATATTTTCCAACCACGAGAAATCTGAAATTATTATATTATTTGTATCAAAACCACACTGTACCCTGAGGAAGATAGGGCCTAGGAAAATGATGACTACATTTGTACAATCAACCTTTGCCAAGGTTTTCAGCTATGAATAAACCCCTACATTACTAAATCCAATGAACAAATTGCAGTTGTCATCTGACTGCACCTTTCAGTAACACTGGGCATCACTCTTTACTCTTTGGAAGTTTCTTCATTTGGCTTCCTGGACATCGCATGTTCATTGTCTTTCTTCTGCCAATAACTAGCTGCTTACTCTCAATTTCATGCACCACTTTCTCCTCATCTCTCAAACCTCATAACACTGGAACTCTAGAGTTCATGACTTGAACCTCTTTTTTATCTACATTCAAGTTTCTGCTGACCTAATGCTATCCCAAGTCTTTAAATACAATGTGCACTTATAACTGTATAATTTATATATCCCTCATGTAACTCTTCCTCAACTCTAGGCTCATGCGTAACCTCTCACCACTTGAATGTCTAATAAGTATCACCAACATAACCTACCCTAAATTGAGCATTGGATCTTTACCTCAAACTTACTCTTAGAATCGTCCCCATTTCAGTGAATGGCAACTCTATCCTTCCAGCTGCTTGGAATTCATTCTCATTTACAGATTCCTTCTCTCTCTCTCTCCCTCCTTCATTTCCTTCTTTCTCCCTGGGACACTTTCGATCCATCTGCAAAATTTGTTCTACCTACAAAATAAATTCAAACGTGAAGTACTTTTCACAAGCTCTGCAACTACCTCAGTGGCCCAAGGTGCTACCCTCTGTCACCTGGTTTCCTGCAGCAGCTAACTTCCCATCCGTGGTTCCCCCCATTCTTGCCCCTGTAGTCTATTCTAAGCACGTCACCTGCAGTAATCCTGCTAAATATAAACCAATTCATATCCTTCCTCCATGTTAACTCTCCAGTGCCTCCCTTCATCACTCAGAGTAAAAGCCTAAATCCTCAAAACTGACCCACCCCGTCCTATGCCATCTGACTATCGTCACTTACCTGATATCATCTCCTACAGTTCTCCTTTCTGCTTATCCTGCCCCAGCCACATTCTCCTGCCCACTCTTGGTCAAACATATCAGGCATGGTTTTGCCTCTGGGCCTGACCCTCCTGCCTCAACACTGTTCTTGGAGCTCCACAGGATTTACTCCCTCACTTCTTTTAGATCTTCAAATGTCACAGTCTAAGTGAGGCCTTCCCTAACTGACTTATTAAAGTTGCTGCCAGTAGCCCCCAATTATCTTTCCTATTTTCTCCATAGCAATTATAATTGTCTAAGCATTAATTTTGCTTATTTTTATGGAATGTAAACCATGTGGAAGATGATTTTTTAATTGATTTATTCATTTCTGTATTCTTATGACACACAAGCACCAGTCAATGTGTTTTGAATAAACAAATGAACTGTCCACTAGTTTCGCCATCCTTATTTTCTTGGAATTCTCTTCTTTCTCTCCTTAGGCCCTCTAAGTCCCAAATTAACTCCCAGCATAACTGGTCAAGTCTCATCTCCTCCAGGAGACTTTCCTCACCAATTTAGGCCTACGTGGACCTTCACATTTACTTTCGTCAGCCCTCGTGGTCACAGCCCAGGTCATATTCCTATATATTTGTTTGTGTGCCCCATTTTTCTCCATCTTGTTCATATATTCTTGTTTGTCTAAAAGATCCTTGAGAAATCATATTCACTTTCCCTTTTTTTTTGTACTACTCTTTTGACCCCTCCTAATTACACAACATGCATTTTATAAATCCCAGCTTCAAAAACAACTGCTAACCCACTGAAATGAATTTCCTCACCTTACATAGCTGATGGAAGATGCTACTTTAGATACAATGTTTTTGTAGAATGCATACAATAGTTTTCAATTTATACAGTACTAAGTTTCAGGTAAAACCAGCTGAGCTACAAAAGCAACTCTGTTCTAATACTCACACCCTTATTATATTCTCTTTAGGAAATGGAATCCATTTTTCCACATGGACTGGAAATCCTTAGATGTTAAAAATATTTTTAAAAGCTCCACTGAGATTTAGCTTCTTGCCATGATACTCTAAATTATTCCAGTGTTCTGTAAGGCATTATAAAACACTGTAATTTATATGCTCCTGAGCAAGTACTTCTTAAAGTGTTCACCAATTAGTTCACTTCAGAGCCTGCTTCTTATATCCCTGCAGGTAAGTAAGAAAAAAAACCCTTCGTATGCAACCTAAGACTATATCAAAATCACTTATGTCAGCTCAATATTGTCATAAGAACAACTCTGAATTTTCTGATAGCTGGAAATTTTGGAGAAGCTCATTAAATGAATAGATGAGAATTATGCACAGAGATGTTTCCTTCTGGGAACTGAACACAATCTTCTAGTTTTTTCTAGATTAATCTTATTGTATCATGATTTAGATTTTGCTCAGAAATGAGGTAGACTGGAACTCAATCAGTTCATCCCCACCTCTAGCACCTCACCTTGGAAACTGTGCATGTCCACTTTGGTTGTAATCAGTCTTCTTAGGGTAAAACACACACATGCACACAAAGTCTAAATACTGACTCAATAATACTGGAGTTTGTAACTAACTCTCCTTGGAGGAAGAGAATTAATATTTTAAAAGGAAAACAAAAGATTTCTTAACTCTATTCAAAGATTGGTTTAAGACTCATCTAGGTGCAGCTGATTCTAATTCAGAATTCTTTTATTGAGTTTATTTATAAATAAACTCAACTAAATACTTCTCTCATTAATTTCATCATTAATTTATTCTTTTATGTTGAAACCTTTGTGAGCTTAGTGTTTTAAATTATATTTAAATAACATAAAAATATTGACACTATATATCACTTAAATTTTACTCGATGTTCCTAGTATTGTCTCATACAATATGAGACAATATAATATAATATGTTATATTATAATTATAACATAATTATAATATGTTGCTCTTATTTTTATGAGCCATTACTAAAGCCTTATCTTAAAAGGTAACCATTAAGATAGGAATTTACCTCACGTAGTTAGCTACAAAATACCTCTCATATATACGTGTGTGATCTCAGAGCTAAACGGATATCAGCAGTATCTAATTCGTGGGTTTATGACCTTTCTTTCACTCAGCATACCTGAAAAACAAGTTGGTCTTGAAGGGAAAGCAACCATGGTAATGTAGTAGTTTCTTACTGCTGTTATAACAAATTGCCACAAATGCATTGTCTGCAAACAACACAGACCTATTCTCTTACAGTTTGATATGTCCGAAGTCTAAAATGAGTCTTATGGAGCTAAAATCAAGATGTTGAGAATGCTGCATTCCTTCTGGAGATGCTAGGGGAGAATCCATTCCTTGCCTTTTCCAGCTTCTAGAGGCTGTTCACCTGCATTTTGGGCTTGTGGCTCCCTTCCAGTAATCATATCACTTGGACCTATTTGGCCTTTCTTTTCCTGACTCTGAAACTCTTGCTTGTAGTTACAACCCTTGTAACTACACTAGGCCCACTCAGATAATCCAGGATAATCTGCTCATTTAAGCATCCTATCATAATCCCTCTGCCAAGTCCCTTTTGCAACAAAAAGCAACATTTGCAAAAATTTCAGGGATTAAAATTTAGGACTTCCTTAGGACTTCTTTTGGCAGAGGAGGGCCATTATTCTACACATCACAGGTAGTGATCTCATGTAAGAGGGGAGAGTATAGTAGCACACGTATTTGAAAAATAAGCAGTAAGGCATTGTGATTAAGCCCATGGACTCTGGTGCCAGATGGCAAATCCCACTTTGCCACTCAATAGCTATGACATCTGAACGCCAAATTATTGAAACTCTCTGTGTCTCAGTTTTGTAATTTGTAAAACCATAAATGACAATATTAGCAAATACTTCCTACTCTTGTTTTAAAGACTCAATGAATTTATACATGTAAACATACTTAGAACAATTCCTGACACATAGTTAATGTATAATAAACTTTACTGTTATTATGTGCTCTCATGAAGATTAATCCAATCTTAACTTCTTTTACAGATGAAGAAATGGAGTCCCAAAGAACTTAACTGATTTACACAAAATCATATAGTGACATTAGATTCTGAAGCTTGTCACATTGAGATTATTCTGTATGACTGAATAAGTGTCTAATAAACATGTTTTCAATGATATCAGAATTTTAAAACTACTTCTTTTCTTATTTCTAATAATTCTTAACTTAACCTGGTGGTATCATCAATAACATACTTCACTCTTGCTTTAGTAATGGGAATCCTATTAAAATATTTGATTTCTTTCTCAATTTTCTGAGGTTTGATAGGGTTGTATTATGTCTTATAAAAGGTAAGATATTTGACAAACTGACAAGAATTTGAGAAGACTCCCAGGTCTAGCATTTCATATGATGAATCTGTCTTTGACTTTTTATATCCAGGTAATAATGTACATTGCTATTAAAATATTTAGAGGACTTTAAACCCCTGTTCAAAATGTTTGTAACATTTTCTTATATTTATAGATTTGATGTTGTCAATCTACTAATTCTACAGTATAATCAATCAACTGTTCCACACACCAAGCTGATTATTAGAAGAACTGCACTAAATAAACCATTCAAGGGCAGCCCTGGTGGCCCAGTGGTTTAGCGCTGCCTGCAGCCCAGGGCGTGATCCTGGAGACCTGGGATCGAGTCCCACGTCGGGCTCCCTGCATGGAGACTGCTTCTCCCTCTGCCTGTCTCTGCCTCTCTCTCTGTCTCTCATGAATAAATAAATAAAATCTTAAAAAAAAAACATTAAAAAATAAATAAATAAACCATTCAAGATAATTAATTTTGATAATTTTCATTGTGCAGAAATTTCCATTGATCCCTACTTTTCAAATATGCTTAATCTTTCCAATCTAGAATTAGGATTCTAAGAGTAGATGTCATATTTTTTATACTTACGATTCTCCTACCTCTACCAGATCTGAAATGATTTTTTTTTTGAAATCTCCTTTTACTGATGTGTTAAGCATAAAGTACAAAAAGAAAACTATTTTATAGGGAGAATTACTAAGTCAAGGACATGTTATTTTATCTTTCTGATGAAATAGAAATTTCCCACTAAAAGTTAAAGTCTCTCTTTTCCCCCTTTAACTAACAAATTGAATAGAGTCATGAAATTTAAGAGCTGGAAAGGAAATAGAGATTATTTGGTCAAAAACCTTCATTTTGTAGATGATAAAGGATATGAGGGGAAAATAAAATTGAGCAAGTTAATTTTAGACATCTGAAAAAAATTCAATCACAGAATATTTTTTTTGGCTCTAGGCTGAAAACCTTTCATTTAATTGTGAATAAGACACATTTTCATTCTCTGTAAGCTTTTTTTTCTCACTGCTCTATTCTTTAGGAAGAGGCAAATAAGTGTTAATCATCATATAGGCCTTGATGGTACTGTACCTTTTTTCTAAATGATTTTTGCTGTTGTTTTGCTGCCAGCTAAAGATGGCCTTGTGCTCTTAACATATTTTCAATGACTGTTGTACAAGAAATGTTTATATATTTCTAAACTACTGTGCTTATTCAATTGTCAAGCGTCAACTTGGCATTCTTCTCCTTTTAATGGCATTCTTCTACCTTTTTTTTTTTTTTTAATCAGCTCTGAAAGAAAAAGTATAAGCCCTTCCCAGATTCTGCAACCAGCTCTATTGGTTTTTTTGTTTGTTTGTTTTTTACTGAGTGACCTTGATTAAAGTCACTTAAACACTGTATTTAACTTTTCTCATCTGTAAGATGAGGGCACCAACACAAAGAAAATGGGGTAATTATAAAATGAATGTAGGCTTCATAGATTACTATTAGTTGTTAACACTGTTAATTATTTTTTGTCAATCAGAAATATTTATTTGGGAATCTGGCTCCTCATATGCGCCCCCCCTACGCCTGCTGTCCAGTCCCCAGGTAATTGTCCTCACTTAATGACTATCTGCGTGCTGCATGCTCTACCAGCCCTCTAGGAAGTGACTGGTTGTGAAATATTCCCTTAATATTTCCTGTCTCTCCATTTATTCTTTAGGTCTCCTAAACTGTGAGTTAATTGTCTCTTTACTATGTCCTCTATGACACAGCATGGCTAGATTGATTGACCTCACCTCACACATATTCAACTTACCTACTTTATCCTAGGTGATTTCACTTAGACAATGTCCTTTAATCCCAGAAGGAACCTATGAAGAAGATATTATTATATATTATAAATGATGACCCAGGCTCAGAGACATTAAGTGACTTGCCCAAAGTAATTCAAATATAAGCTGAACACTAGATTCCTCCAGGTGCTAAGGAAGATTAGTGCATTCAGCTGAAGTTGTTGGTTTGATAGGGCTAATACTTTAAAAGTATCTTTCATTCTAATTTTAACAGTTGTATGTTAACATCACCAGGCCCCTGGAATAATTTAGTTTTATCTTTAACCAAAAGAAAGGTAGTTACGATACCTCATCCTCACTCTACAATGATTATCATGATCAAACAACATGGTTTAAGAGAAAAGTAGCTAGGATGAAAATTTAAACCTGTCCTGCTATTGTGTGATGCCACCAGCCAGCAGGAAGGAGAGGAGTTTTTGCTTAGTAACCAATATCCTAATTGCTTTCATTACTCCTCTCCTTACAAAAAAGGTAAGCTAATTTTTAAAATAATATTTTTTAATATTGGAAATATTACTCTCTGAACATAAAAGAATCTATGTTCAACAACTCTCTTATAAATCATTACATTCATACAAATGCATAGTTTTTTCTCATACTAAGTAAAACCACTTCTTTATCAGCCTTGATATCATCATCAACAGAACTCAAAAGGGAGCAACCAATCTCAGAGCTCAGTTGCCTTTCTTCTAGAATTCACTGCCATAAGTCAAGTGGTGACCTCAGGTACTCAGTGAAGTACCATTCCTCTGTCAGCATTGAAGCCTGCATCAGCAGAAGTCAAAAAGTCTTCAGTGCACTTGACATAAGACTGCTGCTTTGCTGACTAAGATCAAAAAGAATAGAGTTCAGACATCAGTGTTGTCCAGACCTCCAATCCTTTCCAGGTTTTCCACCCACCTCTTTGGTCACTACTCAATACACTTTGTTCACTTCTTTTCTTTCATTTTCACAATCCATATTAATAAAATGCTCAGGTCTCTGTCCTTAGATATCCTTTTTAAAAAAAATATTAGTTGTTCTAAAAAATATATTAAATAAATAAATAAATATTAGTTGTTCTGTTAGGTACATCATCTAGTCTCATGGTTATAAATACAATCTATACATTGGTAATTCCCAAGTTAATATCTCCAGCCCCATTATTTTTCTTGAACTTCAAGCTTAATGTGTTAACTATTCAACATCTTCACTTGGATTGATTCCAGGCATATCAGACTTAATAAATTCTAACCTAGGTTCCCAGTCTCCCCAGTCCAAACTTATAATTCAACAAAATCCCTCTCCACCCCCACTCCAGGTAATGGTATCTTCATCCTTCTATCAAAATTACAACTACAAATTTGGAGTCATTCTTGATTCATCTCTTGTTCTCACAGTCTACATCCCATCCAGAAGCATTTCCTATCAGTTCAACTTCAAAATATCCAGAATTCAACCATTTCTCACCTCCTTCCCTGCCAGCA
Organism: Canis aureus; assembly: GCF_053574225.1. NCBI lineage: Eukaryota > Metazoa > Chordata > Mammalia > Carnivora > Canidae > Canis > Canis aureus. The sequence continues at coordinate 37,714,690 of NC_135625.1, read as the reverse complement.
TACTGATTCTTTTTTTTTTTAAATTTTTTTTTTAATTTTTATTTATTTATGATAGCCACAGAGAGAGAGAGAGAGGCAGAGACACAGGCAGAGGGAGAAGCAGGCTCCATGCACCGGGAGCCCGATGTGGGATTCGATCCCGGGTCTCCAGGATCGCGCCCTGGGCCAAAGGCAGGCGCCAAACCGCCGCGCCACCCAGGGATCCCCTGATTCTTTTACCATTAAACATGAAATATTACTGAGTTATTGTAATAGCCTCCTAACCTCCCTGCTTCTGTCTTTTATCCACTACCATATATTCTCAACAGTCAGTGTTATCCTGTTAAAATATGTCAGGTCATATCACAACTCCACTCAAAACCTGCCAACGGTTTCATTTAGGGTAAAAGCCAAAGAACTGTCAATAGCCTACAAGGTTCTATACTATCTGTACCCCTCCCCCATCACCTCTAAACTTACCTCCTCCCACTCTCCTCTGCATTCACTCTCCTTTAGCAATGCTGGCTTTCTTGCTATTATTTGAACTGCCAGGCATCCTCCCACATCAGGGTTGCACCTCGAATATATTTCTCCTGGGTATCTATATCGCATTACTTCCTCACCTCTTTTAGGGCTTTGTGCCTTTGAAAAAAAATTTTTTTATCTATTTATTCATGAGAGACACACAGAGGCAGAGACATAGGCAGAAGGAGAAGCAGGATCTCCCATGAGGAGCTCAATGTGGGACTCAATCCCAGGACCCCAGGATCACAACCAGAGCCAAAGGCAGACACTCAACCACTGCGCCACCCAGGTGCCTCTGGGCTTTGCACCTTTGTCAACCTCACTGAGGCTTTCCTGGGCAACCTTTATAAATGTGAAATTCCTACCCTGCCCCCAAATTTGCTGTCCCTCTGATTTGTCTCTTATAGCATTTATCACCATTTAGAAGACTATATATACTTACTAATTTTGCACATCGAGTACTCCTCCCACAAGAATGTGTAAGCTTCAGTGGAGATGGGGATTCTTGTTGGTTTGTTCTCTTTTGTTCCAGAAATTGGCTTAGTGCCTCGTATGTAATAGGTGCTCTACAAAACATTTTTTTTACCATGACCTGACAGGGACCTTAAGTTTTACATGCATCATGTTCTGCTTCTTCCTGAACCATGAGTTTTATTCATTTAGCATTCATTCAACATGTTTTTAAGTGCCTTATGTGTGCTGTGCATACTCTTAAACAGATAACCCCACACAAATGACAATATAATTATAGTTGAGCTAAGTGTTTTGTAGAAAATCAGATGGACTTAGAGAACATTTAATAAAGAAGCCTAACATAAGTTGAGGTAGGCAAAACTTAAAGAAATGTCATTTGAGCTGAGATCAGAAGGATGAGTAGTGAGAAAGATTTTCAGATGCAAGACACAGTACCTGCAAAGTTCCTGTGACGAGAAAAGCATGGAATTAAAAGGAGACCTGGGGAGCACAAGTATAACACAGGCACTGAGAAAAAGAATATAATGAAAGGCCAGAGGTTTGCAGGTGACTTAAGGGCCATTTTAAGGATTTGGGTTTTAACCTAAGAACAGTGAGGAAACCATTAAAGACATTTCAACCTGGAGGTAGACCTCAACAGATTTGTGTTCAGAAAATAACCCTGAATGTGAAAAAGGACAAAAGGAAGACTAGCCAGGATATTGTAAGAATTAGGATTTCAGGAATTCCTTCCCACATGTCTCAGGACATTTGTTTTTTAGAATCTCAAGAAAAATCAGTCAAGAGTTCAGAAAAATAGGAAAAAGTAACATAAACCTCAGGTAAGAACCAAAGTTCCACAGTCCACATAGAGACTGCTGGGGGTTTGAAGGAATCCACTGACAACAAGTGACAGGCGAGAGCAGGAAATGCTGACATGGACATGTGGAATGGATGGCTAAGGTCAACATATCTAGTATTTGAGACAGGAGCCCAAAGCAGAGAAGTGGTCACAATCAAATCTGTCAGTCAGCTCTTGTCATATTACCAGGTATCTCTCTGGCCCCGTATGCTGACAAGGGTGAATTGTTCACTCAAATAGAAATAATTAATAAATATGTTCATGTAGCATACTTTCTGCAAATCCTATGTGTGATGTTCCGAAAACATAATAAGTTTTGGATGCAAAGCAGTTAATTTGGTGGTTTGTCACGTGATTATGAATAGTATTATTAAGCTTATTAGAAGATCTGAAGTCATGTTACTTCAGTACTTTTCAATAAATGATTCACCAGTGATTTTTGGTACTTGAATATTTACTGTGGGCTACCTTCAGTGTAAGCACTTGAACAGAGAAATACAAAGAGAAGAGGATATTGTGTGGACACCTCAACACAAAATTAGAAACTGATCTGAAAAAACACTATGGATTTCATGGCAAAACTAAAATTGGGGCAAGCAGACAGAATACTTTTATTGATCTAAAAAAATGAGCTTATATGAAGTACTATGTACCTTTATGCCAAACTTGAAAATGCCTCTGGACCAACTCTTTAAAAATTGACTGCCCATATGAAAGATGCTCAATATCACTAATCATCAGGGACATGCAAATCAAAAACACAATGAAATATCACCTCATACTTGCCAAATGGCTAGAATCAAAAAGACAAAAAATAATAAGTGTTGGCGAGGATGTGGAGATAAAGGAACCCTTATGCGCTCTTGGTGGGAATGCAAGCTGGTGCAGCCAGTGTGGAAAGAGTATAGAGTTTCCTCAAAAAATTAAAAATAAAATACGATACAGTCCAGTAATTTGACTGCTGGTTATTTACCCAAAGGAAACAAAAACACCAACTTAAAAAGATACATGTGCCCCTATGTTTATCACCCCATTACTTATAATAGCCAAGATATCAATAGCTAGATGGATGGATGGATATATATATATATATATATATATATATATATTCAAGAATATAATGGAATAATGGATATATATATGGAATAATGGAATATTATAATATTTAATGGATATATATAATATATATCCAATAATATAATGGAATATTACTTAGCCATTAAAAGGATAAAATCTTGCCTTTTGCAACAACATGGATGGACCTAGAGGCTATTATGCTAAGTGAAATAACTCATACAGAGAAAGATCATAATATTTCATTTATATGTAGAATATAAAAAATGAAACAAATGAATAAACAAACAAAAAGAAGAAAAAGGCCCAAAAATACAAAGAACAAATTCAGGTTTTCCAGAGGGGAAGGGAGAAGGGGGTAGGCAAAAAGGGTAAAAGGGAGTGGGAGATACAGGCTTTCAGTTACGGAATGAAAAGTCAGGCAGATAAAAGGCACAGCATAGGGAATATACTCAGTGATACTGTAATGGCTTTGGATGGTGACAGACAGTAGTTATATAGCTACATTGAGCATAACATTACATATAGAATTGTTGAATCACTATGTTGAATTTACTATACCTGAAACTAATGTAACTTCATGTGTCAACTATACTTCCAAAAAAAAAAAAAAAAAGAATGAAAAGAAAAACACCTGTTGAATCTAATGCACTATTCAATGCATTTATATTACATGTATGGAACTACAAAATAGCCACATAAAATGCTTAAAGAAGTAATTGGGGACACCTGGGTGGCTCAGCAGTTGAGTGTCTGCCTTTGGCTCAGGTTGTGATCCCAGGTCTGGGGATGGAGTCCCACATCAGGCTCCCTGAGAGAAGCCTGCTTCTCCCTCTGCCTGTGTCTCTGCCTCTCTCTATGTTTCTCTCATGAATAAATAAAATATTTTTTAAAAAAGAAGAATTAGAAAATAATGGTCTGTTACATCAATTAAAAATGAGAAAATTAAAACTAAAAAAATGTATAAATTTCACTACCAATGACCATTGTAAGAAATTTTGCTACAGCTGTAATATTGGTCATGAAACAAACATCCAGCCTATTAGAGCAATTAAATCTTTGTATGTTTTTACATTACACTTTAAGAATAATTATTAAATATTTGGTATTTCAAATTTCAATTTTTAAAGGATTTATACTTTGGCATTTATTTTGTATTACTGTTTCCTTTACTTAATGGTTTCTGTTACCAAAGGTCTTTACCAAGCAAAGATCACTTTTATATATTATTGAAATATAGAATTTTGCCACAATATATTGGTTCATGAGAAGAAAGCATGCACTTATTTTTATATTTCTGTAGAAAATCTCTGAAACTTCTTGTACAGTCTTCTCATAGAAAAATGATGTATGCTTTATTATTTGTTACTTTAGTGAATATAAATATGTACAAGTAAAGATTGTTAAGAATTATTGTTACAACTCTTCCACCAAAAACCACATAAATTATAATGAAAAATACAGAATGGTTTAGAATTTCAGGATTTCCAAAACATTCTCAGGAATTCTGATTTCTCATTCTCAAATCCTGAAATTTAATATCTTCCAGGAATTTGGAAGAATTTGCAAAAGTGCATGAAAGAAGTGGCAGCATCTTGAACTATAGCAATGAAATTGGAGAGAAATAGGCAAATTGAAGAAATACTCAGGAAGTAAAATTCACAGGAGTTGTAGACTAGCTGAATATGGGAAATAAGGGTGTTAAGAATAACTTCTAAGTTTCCGATTTTTGTGGTAGTGGACACTATTTATTAAGATAGAGAACATTAGAAGAAAGCCAATGGGTCAGCTAAGTTATGCTTCAAAAACTAGCATCCTCCAACTATTATTGATGTAAACAAGTTCAAAGACCAAGAGTAGATTTGAGGTCACCTGGAGCTGGAGGTAGGGATTAGGGTGAATGGGAATGAGTACTGACTGTTGAAAGCTATAGTTTCTTTGACGGGCATTGAAAACGTTCTAAAATTATATTGTTGGGGCACCTGGGTGGCTCAGTAGTTGAATGTCTCCCTTGGACTCAGGTCATGATCCCGGGGTCTCGGGATCAGAGTCCCATATGGGGCTCTCCGCAGGGAGCCTGCTTCCCATCTTCCTATGTCTCTGCCTCTCCCTCTGTGTCTCTTATGAGTAAATAAATAAAATCTTTTAAAAATAATAAAAAATAAAGTAAAATTGTATCGTTATTATAGTTGCACAGCTCTGAATATACTAAAAACCAATAAATTAATTAATTAATTTATGGTCTGTGAAATATACCCCAATAAAGCTATAAAAAACTGTGATTCGCATTCACACTACAAGTCCATTGCAAGTGAGACAGAGGCTCTCTTCCATGGCACCCTTGTTTAGGAAACAAAGTTGATGACATTTCTGCCACATGAAATGTTGATTTCTTTGTCAGGAGGGAAGGAAATATAACACATTTCACAGGAGCACTTAAAGGCTTATACTCAGAAGTGATACATGTCACTTCTGCTCATATTTTGTTGAGCATATACCAAAGCATGTCATGTGACTGCACCAATCTTCAAGGGCACAAAACAGTATATTCTACCAGAAAAAAAGAGATTCAGAAATAGCACTCACTACTACCACCAGGACTAAGGGGAACATTGGAAGTTCAACCACAGATCTGAGTTTGAGCTGCCTTTAAAATACCCCAAGGAACGTGTTAAATAGACAGTTGGCTTTGTGGGGCTAGGAGCTCAGAGGAAAGATCTGGGATAAAGATACAGGTCAGTTAGTCATTAATATACATGTGGTTATTTAAAGTCATGGACACAGAAGAGCTTGCAAAAGTAGATATCATCTGTAAATATCCTATAAAAAAGTCACATCCAACACATGCACACACGTGTGTCACATTCTATAATGACTTCTCTCTTGAGCCATCTGGAATTACAACTATTAAGAGAAATGGAGAGGGTGTCAAACTCTCTTTGGTGTCTTAGAAATATTGAAGGTGACTGGAAAGCAATTGGTATTTTATATCTGTCAAACTTTATTCTAAAGGCCACATGCTCAATGAAACCCCTGACATTATGTATGCTCCCTTTGCTCTTTGAGTTCCATAGCACTGTATTTAGATCTCTCTTATAATAAAATTCATACTTCATCACTAAATAGGGTATATGCTTATTTTATCCCTCCTGCTAGTCAATAGCCTTTTGAGTTGAGGTCTGTGTTTTATTCTTTTTTGTGGACATTAAACACCTACCACCATACCTTCTACATGGTAGTACAAAACAAGCAGCAAAAAAAGTGTGTTGCATAAATTATTTTCACCCAAATCAACTTTTAACTCTCTAAAACAGATAATCGGCCTTTTCTCACCTTGCGTTTTGCTTTCTGCCTGCCATAGTGATTTCCAAATAATTGGTATTTGATAAATGTATTGATTGATGAATTGATTCAGACAAATATTAAAGCCTTTTAATACACATTGTTAGAAATTATTTGCATTACCTCCAAATAGACATATATGTACAGACACACCTGATGCATTCCCTTCACCTTTCAACAATTCAAACTTAAATACTCAATGTTATTTGCAACTATCAAACCCAGAATCAAATCTAAGTTTGCCTTCCCTGTCTCTTAAGTGTCAGACATGTGTAGTTTTGTTTTGTTAGATACTTTCTACTCTGTAAGGTATTCTGTGTCCCTGGAATCCCATATTCCAAATTTTATAGTGATGCTCAGGGTCATTAGTTCTTACAGATTAAGTTTTAAGTAAATATTGATTGAACATATTTATAAATTGTATACACAGGTACACATGTATGGACATATACTATAATATAATCATATTTACAGCATCACAAGTGACTTAAATTATAAACACCTTATACATAACAAAATATTAGAATCACTCAATATAATTAGGTATGTAATTATACAGAATAGATATAATTATAATTGATAGCAATAATCAGTTCAAATATATAAAAATATGAAAAGATTCATGTTTAAGTAAAACAGCTTACCTTGTAAGGATTATTATTAAAAAGCATCAACTGTGATACTAAAGTATTATGAAACAGTATAAAATAGAACAAAAAAATCTCTAAGACATGTAATAGTCAAGATAATGTACACAGAAGCTAAGCCAAATAGTTAAGAAGTCTAGGGGGCTGCATTTTCTTTGTATATTTTATAGGATTTTGTAATAAAGCCAAAGGAGAAACCCAGAGGTATGGGCTTAAGAGATAAAATTAATTCAGCTGCTTTGTAATTGTATAATCGTCCAGCTTCTTTTTTAAAGTACTTTATTTTACTTCTTTTATTTAAATTCAATTTGCAAACATATAGTACATCATTAGTTTTAGGTGTAGTTTTCAGTAGTTCATCAGTTGTGTATAACGCCCAATGCTCATCACATCACATGCCCTCCTTAATGCCTGTCACCCAGGCTTCTTAATAAATTGGAAATTATTTCCAATAATTTGGAATCCTACCATAAGAGATTCTACCAAAACATATTTCTTCTTTGATTTGCATTGCTTTGCTCTTTGCTTTATAAACCCAATGTAAATAAATATTTATAAATTAATATATGCATTTATATTTATGTAATTAAAATATACAAATAAGTAAAAATATGTAAGTAAAATATAATACAAATAAATGTGCATAAATACATATAGCCACCCAGAACAAGTTTGCCCAGTCAATTCAACAGAACTGGGGCTATTAAATCACAGGCAGGCAGGAATGAATTGGTGTTGAAAAAAATTCATGAAACAAAATTCTTACAGCCTGAATTGTGATATGGCTTTCTTTTGAAATCATGCTTTAGTGAAATACTGTAATTTTTTATTGAGCACATACTATGTATCAGTTACTAGTTTATGATACAAAATGAAAAGAATACAGTTCCTGCCCATAGGCATTTACATCCCAATTCCAATGTAAATGTTAATTGCTTTGGGAGTTGATTCTTTTCTTTCACTAAAGATCTCTAAATTCTAGTTCCCATTTCCTTACCAAATACCAGCCCCTCACCTCCCTTGGACAGTGAGCTGATTAGAGATCTTGCGCAGAGCATTTTATTTGGTAAGATAGGTAAATGCTGACTCTTCCACTTGGGAAGAAGACAGTCTGAGACGAGTCTGTCATTCTAAAATGTGCAGAAATAACCAACCACCATACTGATCCTAACAACAGATTAGCTCTGTCATTTTTAATTACCTCACCTTGAGCACAATGGAAAAAAAATGTTCTCACTCTCCCCTTTTCACATACCAACTCTTTAGGTTGGTATCCCCTGAATGTCTTAGCAGGGCGCTGCAGGCCCCCCGAGACAGCCAGTCACAGATAATGAACTGTAATGGAACTAGCTGCTAAACTAAGCCAATAATCTCAGCCCTTGAGATTTACCTATGCGGGTGAGGCATGTACTAATTCCCAATCAGATTCCTGCTCAGCATTTGCTGCTGAAGTGAAATCATTTTCAATTACCAACAATGTGTAAAGATAATCATGAACACTTATCTAGTCACATCCACTTGCATACATGAAGCAGACAGAGCACACACACAGACACACATTATTCCTGAGTAGAAGCAAAGACCTGAGTCTGCACAAGTCAGTAGCTGCCACAAGGCGGAATCTTGGCGATGGGTGCTTTCACCACTAGAAAATCTTTAGGTTTGGACTGACCATTTAAGACTGAAGTGCCTTTATTTAATTTGGTAGCTGCATTTTAAGAAATGTGTTCTCTCTGCTCCACCTCTATTGCCCTAGCATGAGCCCCCAGGTCTTGTACCAGCACCTATAGGGAGCTTCCAAGTGTTACAAAGCTAAATCTCTTGACATTGACCACACCTCATTAGCAAGAAGCAATAAAGAGCAGTTTGGATTGGGGTCAGAAGCCCTGGGTAGGACCTTAAACTTTCTCCTTTACCAGTTGGGTGAACTTGAGCAAGAAATAGAATATCACTGAGCCTGTTTCTTCATCTGTGAAATGGCTGTAACAACATGTAATTATAGAAGTTCTAAAATAGGAGAAAAGTAGCCAAAGAAATCTTCACGGAAAAGGCTGTTGAACTGCTGTGGCACGGAGTGGGATTGTTAGGGCAAGTGTTACAGAGTCCTAGTCCTCATCTCCGTCTTGCAGGCTCAGTGATAGGAATGGCTGTCTTTTCAGTGACACTTCACAGTAGCCCTGCTCACACAGATGGAGGTCTAACTTCTGAAAGCCTATGCTTAATTTAAAATGAAAACTATGACTGCCAAGAAGCACTGTGCTTCTCTGTCAGCATACTATCTCCTTGAAGGCAGTGTCCATGGGAAGCCAGATTATTATTAGAAGGATGTTTTCTGAATATGCAGAACATTGAATTATCTGATTCTAGATATCCGAGAACAACACTCAGACCTATGAACCCATCCTTATAACAGGGATACATGTGCCATAACATTAAGATAGGTCAAATTCATGAGCACTCTCTATCCTGGATAGCAGCACTTAATGGTCACTTGAAAAAGATACCTGCAAGATGCTCCTTTGCCTCAGCTTCTGTTGGTGGCCAAATTCCTTCATAATGGCATATTCTTGCCTTAATAAATTCAATCAAGTTGATGTCTTTAAATTGCAATCAAGTGTTTACCTAGAAACATTCTTGACTCTGAATGGGGATTTTGCATACCTTTCCTTTGACCTGTTATATGCTGGTTTTTTTTTTTTTTTAAGATTTTATTTATTTATTCATTCATGAGAGACACAGAGAGAGAGAGAAACAGAGATACAAGCAGAGGGAGAAGCAGGCTCCATACAGGGAGCCCAACATGGGACTCGATCCCTGGTCTCCAGGATCAGGCCCTGGGCTAAAAGCAGCGCTAAACTGCTGAGCCACCCGGGCTGCCCGGTTATATGCTGATTTTAAAGATACTCCTCAGAGGAGTATTTCCAAGTTTTAAGTTCATTTGAGAGATTTAGAATGTGAGAGGGAGAATTGGAAACTAGATATACAGAATCTCTGAACATCTCGGAATCTTTGACCTATTATGAAGATTCAATTAAATAAATAAACATTCGTTAGCTTCCATGTGTTTATATGATGAAAGCACTATAGAACTCTTACTTGATAATACTGTTGTGTTTAGGCATTTATTCTCTGGGATAAAGAAGCAAAGGGGGTGTTGTTCTTTTTGTTTTTAATTGACAATAAGCTGCATATATATATATATATATATATATATATATATATATATATATATATATATGTCACCCGCATAGGTAAGTCTCAAGGGCTGGGATTATCGGCTTAGTTTAGCAGCTAGTTCCATTACAGTTAATTATCTGTGACTGGCTGTCTCGGGTGCCCTGCTAGTACCTTTTCACATTATTTCCCTTCCACACCTCTCTGCTTTGCCCTCCCCCAGGCAAACACTGATCTTTCTGTCACTATAATTAGTTTGCATTTTCTAGAATTTTATATAAATGGAATTATATTATATAGTGTCTTTCTTGTGACATGATTATTTTGAGATTCACCCGTGTTGTTGTGGGTATCAATAGTTCATTTCTCTTGGGGTTCCTGGGTGGCTCAGTTGGTCAAGCATCTGCCTTTGGCTTAGGCCCTGATCCCAGGATCCTGAGATGGAGCCCGTGTTGGGTTCCCTGCTCAGTAGGAAGTCGGCTTCATGCTCTCCCTCTACCATCCCCCCACACTTGCGCTTGCTTTCTCTCTCTCTCTCTCTCAAATAAATTTTAAAAATAATTTTTTAAAATAGTTCATTTCTCTTTATTGCTGAATAGTACTCCATGGTACATAGATACCAAAGTTTATCTATATACATGTTGGTGGACATTTGAGTTGTTTTCAGCTTTTGTCCATAACAAATAAAGCTGTCATGGACATATGCTTTCATTTTTCTTAGAAAAATACCTAGGAGATAAATGACTGGGTCCATATGGTAGGGATATGGCTAGCTTTTTAAAGAAAATGCCTAACGTTTCCAAAGTGGTTTTACATTACTATCAGCAGTGTATAGTTGTAATTCTTCTGCGTCATTGACAACATTTGATAAAGTCATTCTATGATTTTAGCTACTCTAAGAGATATGTAGTAGAATATCATTGTGATTTTAAGACGCATTTCCCAAAAGACTAATGACATTTTATGTGTTAATTGCCAGCTTTTTAATCTTCTTTGAAGCATCTGTTCATATCTTTGCTTATTTTATAATTCAGTCTTGTTTTCTTATTATTACATGTGTGTGTTTTGGATATAGGTTGCCCACCAAAGATATGCTTTGCAAGCGTTTTTCCCAGCTTCTGGCTTCTCTTTTTTAAATTATTTTATTGGAGTAGAGTTGACACACAATGCTATGTTAGCTTCAGGTGGATAACACAGCACTTTCAACAAGCGTATGTGTTATGTTGTGCCCACTATGAGTGCAGCTACTGTCTTTGCATTTTGTTAACATCTTTCACAAAGCAGAAGTTTTTAATTTTGATTAAATCCAATATATAAATTTATTTTTTTATGGATCATGCTTTTGATGTCAAATCTAAGAAATATTTACCTATCCTGAAGTCACAACAGTTTTCTTCTTTGCTTTCTTCTAGCAGTTTATCGTTTTAGGTCTTACATTACAGTTTAGGGTTCATGTTTAGTTAATTTTTGCTATGTAATGTGAAGTATGAGACAATATTCTTTTGTCTTTCCTTTCCTTTTTTTGCATATAGCTATCTAGTTGTTTCAATGTTGTATGTTGAAAGACTTTCTCTATTCTACTGAGTTACTTTCTTGCTTTTGTTGAGAATTAGTGAGAAATATATGTGTGGGCCTATTTCTCAAATCTATTCTATTGTTTTGAGCTGTATCTCTATCTTGATGCCAATACCACTCTGTTTTCATTACTGTAAGTTTATAATGCCCAAAATCATGTAGTGGTAGTTTTCCACTTTTGATCTTTTTCAAAGTTGTTTTGGCAATTCTAAATCTTTTGCAGTTCCGTATGGTTTTTAGAATTTAGATATCTCATTTCTGATTGATTTATAATTTAATTTCATTTTGGTCAGAGAGCATGGTTTGTACTTCTTGAATTATTTTAAATGTGTTGAGACTTGTTTTATTGCCAAAATTATAGTCTACCTTCACAAATGTTTCCTGTGCACAGAAAAAGTATGTGTATCCCCCTAAGTGGAGTGTTCTGTAAATATCAAGTAGATAAAACTGTAGAAGTTGTTCAAATATACATTCCTACTGATTTTTTTTGTCTACTTATTCTATAAATTATCAAAAATCACCTGCTGCAATTGTGAACTTTTTATTTCTCCTTGTCATTGAATTGGTTTCAACTTCATGTATTTTATAGCTTAGTAATCAAATGCATAAGCATTTAGGAATATTATATCTTCTTGATGAATTAACTCCTTTATCATTATAAAGCTACCTTTTTAGTCTCTAATAATATTCTTTGCTCTGAAATCTGCTTTGTTTGATATTAATATGGTCACTCTAGATTTTTTTATAGTGTTATAATGGTAGATATTTTTCTTACCCTTTACTTTCGAGCTATTTCTGTCTTTATATTTGAAGTTCATTTCTTCCAGGCAGCATATAATTGGATCTTGCTTTTTTATCCTGTCTGTAACTCTGCCTTTCAATTTGTGTACTTAGACCACTATATTTAATGTGATTAATTATGTGGATGAGTTTAAAATCTAATAGCTTGCTATTTGTTTTCTATTTATCTTATCTATTCTTTGTTCCATTTTTCCCCCTTTTTTCTGTCTCCTTTTGAATTTTTAAAATTTGATTTCTTCTTCATTGTTGGCTTATTAGCTAGAGATCATTTTTAGCAGTTTTATAGAGTTCATATTATACATTTATTTTTTATTTCCATTATACTGAGATTTAATTGACATAAAATTGTGAGATATTTAAAATGTACATTGTGGTAACTTGATACACATATACATTATGAAAGGAATCCCCTCATCTAACTGATTAACATATCTATCACTTCACTTTTTAAAAAAGATTGTATTTATTTATTCATGAGAGACAGAGAGAGAGAGAGAGAGAGAGAGAGAGAGAGGCAGAGACACAGGCAGAGGAAGAAGCAAGCTCCATGCATGGAGCCCGATATGGGACTCAATCCTGGGACTCTGGGATCATGACCTGAGCTGAAGACAGATGCTCAACTGCTGAGCCACCCGGGCTTCCCACTTCACTTTTTTTTAAATGAGAACAGATAAATTCTATTAGAAAATTTAAATTAAACCATGTGGTGTTAAAAACTATAGTTACCATGTTTTTCATTAGATCCTCAGACCTTATTTATACCACAGCTGAAAGTTGTACCATTTTATCAACTTCTCCCTATTTCACCACCTCCAGCCCCAACAATTACTTTCCTATGAGTCTGACCTATTTTTTTCGATTTCACATATAAGTGATACCACGTAGTGTTCTTTCTATGTCTCATTTCACTTAGCATAATGCCCTCAAGGTTAACCCATGTTATCATAAATAGTAGGACTTCCTTCTATTGTGTATGTATATCATGTATACACATACTACATCTTATTTATCCAGTCATCCATTTTTTTGAAGGACATTTAGGTTGGTTCCATATTTTGGCTATTGTGAATAGTGCTTCAATAAACATGGAAATGCAGATATCTTTTTGATATCTTGTTTCTATTTCCTTTGGATATATACACAGAAATGGAATTATTGTACCATACTTTTAATTTGTTGAGGAACCTCCATATGGTTTTCAATATTGGCTGCACCAATTTACATTCCCACTAACAATGCGTAAGGGTTTCCTTTTTTCCACATCTTCACCAACACTTATTATCTCTTGTCTTTTTGTTAATAACCATTCTAAGAGGTGTGAGGTGATATATCATTATGGGTTTGATTCACATTTTGTTAATGGTTAGCAATGCTGAGCACCTTTTCATAAACCTGTTGGCCATTTGTGTGTTCTCTTTGGAAAAATATCTATTCAGTTTCTCTGTCCATGTTTTAAATCAGAGCTTGTTTGGTTTGTGTGTGTGTGTGTGTGTGTGTGTCTGTGTGTTTTGCTATTAGTTGTATGTTTCTTTATATAATTTGGATATCCACCCATTATCATATATATTATTCTATACCTTATTTCATAGATTGCATCTTGGTGTACATCTTTAATGTATCACAGCCTACCTTCAAACAATATTATAACACTTGACCTATAGTATAACAATCTTACAATTGCAGACTTTCAGTTTTCTTCTGACCATTGCACTATTATGGCCATATATTTTGATTTTGCATAAATTATAAACTATACACTATATTTTCATTTTGCTTAAACAGTTTAAAACTATATTTAAAAGATATTTTTATCATAATAAAATATCTTGTATATCCATGTCATTATCATTTTAAGTCTTCTTTCCTTCATGTGAAAACCATATTTCCATTGTCTGTCATTTTCTTCCTGCCTGAAGGCCTACCTTTGAAATGCCTATAGTAGTAGTCTTCTGGTGGTAAGTTTTTTCAGCTTTGTTCTGTCTAAACGTTTTCATCTTGCCATTGTTTTTTTTTTTTTTTTTTTTTTTAAGATTTTATTTGTTTATTCCTGAGAGACACAGGCAGAGGGAGAAGCAGGGTCCCCTCAGGGAGCCTAATGCAGGACTCGATTCCCCAATCTTGGGATCATGCCCTGAGCTGAAGTCAGACACCCAACCGCTGAGCCATCCAGGCATCCCTGCCATTGTTTTTGAAAGAAAATTGTGTTGGGTAGAGAATTCTAGTTGACAGATAGCTTGCTTTCTCTTTTTCTTTCTTTTCTTTAAAGATATTGCTTTACTGTTATTCCTCTGACTTATTAGCTAGCAATCATTTTATATACTGCTATATATACGATACTACTTCCAATGAGAATTCTGCAGTCATGCTTGTTGTTGCTATTCTGTGTATAACATCATTTTTCTCTGATTCCTTTTAAGGCTTTCTCTTTATCACTGGCTTTGCGCTATTTGATGATGATCTGTTTCTGTTTAGTTTTATTCATGTTACTTGTCTTGACCTTTATTATGCTGCTTGAATCTATGTGTCTATAGTTTTCATAAAATTTAGAAAATTTGGCTATATTTCTTTAACTACTTTTTTCTACTTGCCCACTCGCCCACCTATTTTCTCCTTGGTGAAATTTAATTATAGTGTATTAGATTGCACGCAATGCTGCACAACTGACTGATGCTCTGTTTATTATTTTTTCTTAATATTATCTTTTATCTCTGTTTCAATTTTAATAACATCTATTATTAGAGGTATTAAATGTACTAATAATTTTCCCACAATGTATATTTTGCCATTAATCCTATCCTATGTATATTTTATTTCACACATTAAAGTTTTTAATCTCTAGGAATCTATTATGGGTTTTTGTTGTATCTTCTATGACTCTGCTCAACTGTTAGAACATATGGAATGTGATTATGATAACTAGTTAATAATGTTGTTTTTTGTTCATTTTAGTATTTGTGTTTGGGGGATATTTTGATTGATTTGTCTCTTCTTATGTTTATATATTCTTGCTTATTTGCATGCCAGAAAAATTTTTTTTAGAAGCCAGGTATTGTATTTTCACCTGCATATTTTACATGCTGGATGTTTTTGTATTCTTACAAATACTCCTAAGCCTTGTTCTAAAATACATTTAATTGCCTTGGAATCAGTGTGACCCTTTCAGTCTTCATTTTGAGATTTATAGACTAGACCAGAACAGTGCTTAGTGTAGGGCTATTGAAGCTCCACAACTGAGGCTAGACTCTTTTGTGTATCTTCTTCAATGCCTCATGAATTATGAGGTTTTCCAGTTTAGTTGTTGAGAACAGGCACTACTTTCTGATTCTGTGTGAGTGTTGAGTATTTTATTTCTTCTATTTTAAAAAATAATCAACTGACTTTCTTTTTTTCTTTTTTATTGAAGTATAAATGACATATACTAACAGGTACTATACATTTCAAGTGAGTTTTCCCCATATGAGTAATTTCATCAAACACATATTTTTATTGATACTCTACTGAATACTTGAGAGAAATCCTCTGCAGGTCTCTGAAGTTATTTTCTTGTGCAATTTTTTCCTCCCTGGTGCTCTTTCTCTTTCCTGTGACCTCTAGTTTTGTTGGTATTCCCAGATGTGTAGCCCTATCTACCCCACTCAGGGATTCTCCCAGGCTGTTCCTGGCTCCCTCCTCTAGCACCTTGGCCTGGAAACTTTTTCAAAGGCAATAACCCGGGGCAACTGTAGAATTCATCTCATCTCTGGAGTTCGTCACCTGATGCCCAGTGAGAGCTGTTGTGTCATAGTTTTATTTTTGGTTGTTTCAGACAAGAAGGTAAACCTGGTTCAAACCTCTTGGCCAAAAGTAGAAATCTTTGGAATGTGGCTTTTTTGTAACATATATTTTATTCTTCATGAACAAAGACTTTAGAGTAGAGAAGGGAGCTGAGAGTTTCCTCTACTGTGGATAGTAACTGCACTTTTTGTCCATGATTTGAACTTTCTAGAGCCCTCTCTTCACCCCTACAGATAGGTCTTAGGACTAATGTATATGTTCTTGTGTAATAGACAAACAATTTAGAGAATGCAGATGTCCTTTCTCAGTGCATTTTCAAATTACTTAAGTAATTACATTATAAATAGTAAATCTATTGATTAAGTGTCACTGTGAAAATATCATTAATTCTTAAGAAGATACTTTCTTCTCTCTTAAGCCTAGAATACATTTGTTATCAGTCTAGTTTCATGAAAAGAGGACTAAGCTTTAGACAGCATTCAGTCTATCCTTCCTACATTTTTTCTCAGTCACAGAAACTTGTTCCGACAGCAAGCCTATGTGTGGCATAAGATGGACATGAATAAAACGAAGTCTCAACATGATTACAATTAGAACAACTCAATCATTGAAGTTTCTAATGGGCAAGAAGCCACTGTTTTGCCAAGCAAATTAACTCTTGAGCCTACTGAACATAATAAGGCACTCAGGAAACCAACATAGAAACTTATCAGAACCTGGTATTAGCTGTTTTCCTGGAAGCTGGTTGTAGCTAATATGCATTTATCAACTCTTGGGAAATATTGAGTAACTGATAACCATAATACTATTTCATATATTCTTTTCACTTAAAAATAACCCCAGTATTATTCTCAGTTTGCACATGAGGAAAGTAAAGCTTGGAAAAGTCAAGCAGCCATCCCAATGTCATACAGCTAAAAAATAGCAGTATAGTTTGATTCCTGAAGTGAGGTCAGATTTCAGATTTCTTGGTCTTTCTACTGTTATCATGCTGCCTCCAAGAAGAATGTAACCTTAATTCAAATTGGATGGTTTAGTGTTTCACTAGCAGGCATGGAAATTTTATTTCACATAGATTTTTTGTACTGAATAATTATAATTTTTCTTATTATGATTGATTAAAACTCAAATCATCTTGACAGTGATTTTTTTTAAATGTTGTTTGTCTATTTATTGTGTCTAGTCAATTTTCTGACAAAAAGATTGTCATAGCTTTAACTTCAACCCATGCTATTTAAGAAACCACTACAATTTTAGGGTTAATATGCATAGAAAGTTCATCAATAGAAGAAATAGAGTTATGTCCATATGAATGATTTCATTTGTATAAATGAATTTTCATGCTGAGGATAAGGAAATTTTTAATAATCTCACAAGTTAATCAAATGTCAAATCTAGACAAAGTAGGAAAAAAGATATCAATATGGCATTGTAAGGGGATTTCATAAAATAGAGTATTATGTATGTTCTTTTAAAGTCTGTTTGCTTTTCTAAAAGTAAACCAAATGATGTAAATGGAAAGAAAGTCTAAAATCTAGATTTAATTCTAACAGTGCTTTTTGAGCAGGTATATGACTTAAGTCACTTACCTGGTCGATTTCCTTCATTTTAATGGGGAAATTGGGGATCGGAGAGGTTAAATGGAGACTTTTAATGTTATTGTTCTGGTCTATTAAGGTAAAACAAAAATCCTCTTAGTATATAAATCCAAGAAACTAAGCTTAATGAAGTCACAGTCTGTAATAGGTACCAAAGCAAACCCTGCAAGTACAGAGCTTATTTGGTTCAATGTGAGGGAAACTTTCATTTGATTGTCAGAAATATGTGGAATTTACTTTATTCCACATTTTTGGCCAGATTATCTATTCAAGAGCATCTGAGCATAATAATAGATGTTTAGATCAGTAGTAACAAAATATAGAAAGCAACCAGGGCATCAACTATGTATGATTCAATTACTGATAAAAAAAAAATTCATTCTGGACTTAACCTCCTCTAAGTCATTCTAGCATTTTGATACATTCCTGTACCATTTCTTACTATCTTCTATGCCTTCAAATACCCTGACACTACATAATTTCCATGGCCAAAAAGGATTTTCAGTGAATATATAATCTTGATTCTTACACAGAATATCCACTATATAAACACCAGACATACATATGGCAAACACATGGCGAAATTCTCTCTTCAAAAATCTCTGCCAAACACTGGCTAATCTCTGTTCCCCACCCATCAGTTTAGCAGGAGACTGGAAACACAAGCAAACAAATAAGTAACACAAAACAAAACAAAACCTCTAATGAAATACTATCTAAAAACCAAAATGAAAATATGTTCCAAAAATATCGTATTATCACTAAAAGCAAAATAAAAAGAGTACAACATTCAGGTGATTGCTTCTAAGAACAGACAAATCAATCCTAATCTTTGCTCGTAAACATTGCTCCCCTATTGAGGAGTTATTTCGTAGAGGGCACTGTACTCTTTGTTACATAAAAGAAACTATGGTCGGAGACCCTAAGTAACGCACTACATGAAAGAAGAGACAGACCTTTACATGCCTTATTAATAAAAACAAAATGCGATGAAAGAAAAATGGCAAAAAGGATATCTAATGTATGATAACTTAATGGACATGATAAAAGAATTTGAGCAGAGTCATGCAACAATTATTCAATAAATCAGTGGCTTGAAACTGTAACAGTTCATCAGAATTGCCTGAGGATATTTTTAAAAATATCAGTGCTTGGGCCTAACACTCCAAATTTCTGAATTATATGAACTAGGGTGAGACTAGTATTTTATAAAAGCTTCGCAGGGTATGCTAATATGCAGTCAGGGTGAACGACCAACACATTAAACATGCTGTTGGTCTCCACCGGAAAGCAAATGCTGCATGTCCAATACCTGGTAAAGATGAATAAATTCTGGTCCCTTCTTATAAAGGTAATCACACTGTAATTGGGATTCTTATGCAGTTATTAAGTTTGAGCAAGTGGACCATTATGAACTTGAAGGAGAATTCACATGAAATAACACAAAGCTCTGTCTTCTCCAGTGACTCAATTTAAATAAAGATTAAAAAAAAATAAGCATTCATCACATCTCTGGATCATCTGAGACTGACAGGGAGATTGCACTTTTGCAATCTTTTAAATCAAAAGTTAAGAATATTAGAACATACTAGAAAATAAAACAAATCTTTTTAAAAATCAAATAGGTCTAAGATAATAGGACTAAGATCATACACATGGGTCCCAACAATTAACTACATAATTATGTGACAGATGACTCATAGCTTAGCAAATGCTGGAGAGTCAACCTTCAACTGAAGGCTGAAGTTACCGAAAACTAAATTCTATCCTGAATTAATAGAACCATAGAATCTAAAATCAATGTTGACATAATCTCACTGTCTTGTCAGACTAAACCTAGACCAAGATCTTCTACTCATACCCTTATTCTTGAAAAGAGGTATAGATGAATGTAAGAAAAATAAATGTAAATTAAACAAGGCAATGAAAAATTTGGAACTAATTTTAGATGGAGAATATTGAAGGAACTGGGATAGAAATGTAGGCGTTAAGATTCTTTTGGCTGAGTGTAACAGAATGCTCAACTAAAAGTGCTTTAAACTGTCATGGACTAAATGTGTGTATCCCCCCGAATTCAGAAGTTGAAGCTCTAACCTCTCATATGATAGCACTTTAGGTGGGGCCTTTGGGTAGTAATTAGGTTTAGATAAGGTCAGGGCAGTTGAGCCTCCATGATGGGATAAGTGTTCTTTTAAGAAGAGAGACAGACCAGAACTTTCTCTTCTCCTCCATGTGAGGACACAGGGAGAAGAAGATGGCTCTCTCCAAACCAGGAAGAGGTTTCTCATCAGAATCTGACCACCCTAGTACTCTGACCTCAGATTTCCAGTTTCCAGAACTGTTAAAAGATAAATTTCTGTTAAGCCACCAGTCTGTGGTATTTTTATTATAGCAGCCCAAGCTGATGACAAAAATGTTATTTTATTACCTCAAAAAACAAGTATAGAAGTTGGTAGTTCAAGTATTGCTTCAGTTGCTCATGATGTTATCAGGGACCCAAATTCATTCTGTCATTCTGCTCCATTGTCCTCAACTTTTTGCTTTTTATGCTTGGCCTTTCATGATGGCAAGATGGTGCCTGCATTATTCCTTTACACATCCATATCCAAGTCAAGAAGGTGATTTTCCCTTTATGTGCCTTTATTTTTTTAATTGGAAAATAATAGCAAAATATGTGCTCTTGCCAGAACTTGCCACATACCTACCCCAGAATAATCTCTGATATGAGGGTATAAAGCAACCATGACCAGCTCGGAACAATCATGATTCATTTCCAAGAACTGAAAAATTGTTAAATATTGATGCAACCAAATATCTAAATAAATTTGGGGAAAAAAATAAGGAATAGTTGTTAAGCTAGAAATCAAAGTATTTTTCTATGATGTTTCAGAGATGATACCATTCTCTCTGTTACAAAAAGGATAGTCCCAATAGCTGTCTTCCAATATTTTGGTGAAATATAAATGGCCCTTATTTAGTATAATCTGAAAATGTCAATCTAAGACCAATGGAATAAATCCATGGAGAGAAAGAGCTTTTTCATAAAGCTGTACAAAAGTTCCTGAAGCACTTCTGGATTTGCTTTCATCAGTGATGGACAAAGATAGGGAAATTCAAGCATCAAAAGTTTTGTAGGTTGAAAAGAACTTTAAAATATCTTTAAAGTCTATACTTACAGAAATGGGTCTAACAAAAATATAAATAGACTTCTTTTAATCATTAGTATATAAGGCATAGCTACAGAGGTTTAAAAAATTTATAGAAATTCTTCCTTTATAAAAATACTTTGTATTAGTGTCTTATTGCTGCTATAACAAATCATGGCAAATTTAGTGGCTTAAAAACAACACAAATTTATGTTCTTACAGTTTTTAAGGTCAGAAATCTAAAAGGGGCCAGCAAGAGTGTGTTCTTTCAGGAGTCCCTAGGGAATAATCTATTTCCTTGCCTTTGTCAGCTTCTAGAGGCTGCTCACATTCCTGACTCATGTCTCCATATCACTCTGACTACTGCTTCCATCACCAGCTCTCCTTTCTCTCCCTGCCTCACATGTCAAAATTGTTCTTTAACTTCAAGCCTCCTATCTCCCTCTTGTAAGGACTCTTGTGATTATCTTGGGCCCATCAGGTAATTTCCAATCTTAAGTTCTTTAACATATTCACATCTGCACAGTTCCTTTGTCAGGTAAGGTAATATATTCACAGGGTTTTGGAGATTAAGATTTTGACATCTTAGGAAGGCCATTATTCAACTTACCATACACTTCAACTGGTTTTCTTTTCATTTTCTCTGTTTAGAATGCTTCACTTCACTGCAGAAAACAAACATTAGAACCACTCTTAATATTTCATACTGATGTTAAGGAAAAGAGTTAACATTATATTTTGAGATTTTCTATTTAGATACAGATACACTAGACCTTACTGGTTACAAAATAAATATGACATTAAAGAAACTGTATTTCTGGATTAGTAATATAACATATAACCTCATAAACATGTTTTTCTTCCTTGGACTAATTCAAAAGACCAAGAAAAATGAGTTGCATAAGTGATAGCCAGGAGGGACATCTCAAATGTCTATAATATGAATTGAACCATATGAAATGATCACTTTGCCTGGGTCAAACCCAATTGAAAACAATTAATTTTATTTAACTCAAATTAATATTATAATTATTTATATAATCATATTCTATAATATATATTATGAAATATTGTAAGCATACAAAAAAAGGAATATTATGATGGACATCTATGTAGCTACCACCCTGATTTGTCACATATCATATTAATAATGTGATATATTTCCTTTTGATTACTTTTTAAATAACTAGAACAATAAGGTTGAAGCCCTTGTTTACCCTTCCCCCAAATCCCAGTCTTCTTTGGGGAGCTAGAAAACATTCTTTATGGATATTTGTGCACCCTATCTGGACACAATTTATCTTTTTTTCCATGAAAACAAAATCAATGGTCTTTCTTTTGGTCCAATGAGCCACTCAATTTCTTTTTCATTAAAAAAAAATATCTCTCACATATAGGTTTAATCAGATTCCACTCAAAAAACTGAATAACCTTTGAACATTCTATTGTATATAATGGAGGAAAAGGGCAAAAGTAATCTTGAAGACTTCTCAAAAGTGATCTGATTGGTTAGTCACAGTAATCCAAAAAACTCAACCATTTTTTGGCAGGTGTTCTCAAAAACTCTGTGAAAGAGGGTTTAAGAGTAGAATGAGAATCCTATCCTGATAAAATGATGGTACAGTGGATCTGAAATCATTAATTCATTTTGATTTTTTTGTTATTATTGTTTTTGTGTTTATGCAAATTCTTTCTCTTTTTATTCCTCTTGCCTCTTCAGTATTCAACACACATATGTGAGATTGTCTGCCCTTCTTGGTCATGTCATTTGGGGAGACACACAGTAGCTCCTCAACACATGTGGGAAAACCAGTCATGAATATTAAGAGAAAATATTCAAAAGGCTCTTTAAAAAGTTAAGCAGTTAGGGTTTTCCTAATCGTATACAGAATAAAGCTGCTCATTTACAGACATGTGTGTGCATGTATAAGTACAGCTGCAGAATTAGAGGTAGAATTTTTTAAAATAAAGGTTTATTGGACTGTAGGAAATATCAGCCCCAAGGGAAGGAATAGTTCAAATATTCTTTTCAATCTCCAATTTTGACTAAAGTTCACATCATTGCCTTATGTCCATGTGCAAGTAGCCATTTCATCCTGAATTATACTGACAGCTTTCAAAATTTAGTGGAGGATAGTGAGTTTCTTCTGGAAATAAATGAAAAATTGAAGTTCCTAATGAAGGATATTCTAGTTGGAGTTTGAAAGACTGCAAACTTTCATTTGGCATTTGAAATCTACAAACTTCAACTTTTTTTCCAAAGCTTTTCTTACCAAGAAACCTCTGCATTTCAATTATTATAAAAAGAATTTCAGAAGCCAGGAAGTAAGATAATTGGTTTCAAAGTATAGGTAGACAAAGAAGAATGTTTGATTACTTGTGTTTTGATAGCCACTTTTTAACTATACTTGGGGGGTGGAGGTGGTAAAAACTGCTTCTGATGCAAAAGCACTATCTATTTCCACTGAGGTAAATTGAAAACTGCAGAACTAGTTATCATCAAACTTTTCAATGTAATTTGTCCCCAGCACCAAAGCAAAAATTACTATAGCCTTCACACTCTTGAGATTGTATATGTGAGTGTGTTTAAACACATAGGATTCTAGTAGAATTGCACGCTGGAATATGCAGAAAAGCTTTCACTTGGCAAGTAATTTGATATATGTCAAAACACTCTGATTGAGTGATTCACTCTTTAGAATAAACAGTCATGTAAGGATCTGGGAAGGAAGCTTTCCAAAATCTCAGTTATAATCATCCCATTTTTCAAATGCTGACTCCCAAAAATCTACTGACATCATTAGGACCTACTATCCATTAACCTACTACCTCCTCACCTCTCATATCCTTCTTTTTCTCTTCAGCTATCTAAATTCCGTGGTGTCTTTGGGCTACCTTACCCTCCATAGCATCACTTGCTGCAGTGTACCATCCAGAGCCCCCCTTCAGGACAGAAGCATCCATTCACTCAACTGCTAAGACTACTGGCTATATTTGGCTCACACCCTAGTCTACTCCTGCCCCCCAGGAACTGCCCTCCACCAAAGCAAACCAGATTGTCCAAGGTGACACTTCTTCCCCAAAGCATCTATTTTCAATGACTGGTTAATGTAAGGGTACAAAGGCCAAGATTGTTTCTTATCTCAATCAGAGTCATCTCTGAAGGGCCTTCCCAGCTCTCTTCCCCACTAGGATCAGCTAAAGACCACATTGGGTTTCAAATTCTCCCTCTGCCTAATCCTATTCCCCTTACTCCATGCACATTTATTCCCCAGATCGCTGTCCTATAAAACACCTGCACACAAATCTCCATCTTGGAGTCTGGGATGGAGACTTAAACAGTTAGAATTAGAAGTGGAACAAGAGAGTGGATCCTAAAACCAGAGTTTGGAATGGGATCATCTGTCTCCAGTTGGCCATAAGGACCGCATGACTAGTGGCAGTGGAGTTAGGATAGCTCCTGGTGTGTCGCAGCGTTGTGATTATAGTAAACAGAGATGATATAGCCATGGAAGAGAGTACACTGAGACATGATCTCTCAAACACTTGAGAGATACAGGAAAATACTAATCATATGAACTCTAGGATTGGAAAGCTGCCACAGAGGGTTGTTAAAATGCTATAGAAAGATAGTGAAAGGCCAAGGGTAATTAATCACCAATATAAGGCACATAGTGAAGGTATCCTTGGCAACATGGAAAAAATCTCTCATCTGCTGCAGCCAGAGGGAAAAAAGAAAATTGAAGATCAGGCTCAGGGCTTAATTGGTAGGAGTGCCACATAAACTTGAATTCTGCAACCTGAAAAGTCAGCTACACCCAGGCTGGGGCCCAGATTGGGAAGTAATGTGACTATGAGTCTTGAGATGGGCGTGTATGAGCATTTCCAAACTTTGAATGGCCAGATTTTCCTGAACATCCAGGGCTTGCAGACATGGTCCATTCCTTTCTATCAAAGGCTCGTGATCTCTTCTTACCTGAGAGGAGGGAGCATAGTCAGCTTTCAAGTTCACTAAGGTTGTTAGCAGAGTTTATTTCCTTGCAACTGAAGGACTGAAATCTTTAGTCAGTATTTCCCTCCAGCCCACATTTAGTGACTGGTTGATATGGGGGATCTTTACTCGCTTTTCTCAATTGAGACATCTATTAAGAGTCATTCCAGTGTCAGGATCCTGAGCCATCCCGAGGGGGCACACCAGGGATCAGTTCAACTCCTCCCTCTCCTCAAATCTGCTTCCCTTCTTCCCTTCCAAATGTCTTTCCCAAAAGGACAAAACCACTTGTATGCAAATGTCAGCTTCAGAGTTTATTTCCCAGGGAACATAGCCTATGACATTTGGCTAAACCACAAGCTGGTTGAATACAATGCTCTTCTCATTTCTTGTTTACATCCCTGAAGTTGATGATGACTAGAGAAAACCACACAGCAGTGCTAACTAACCCAGCTCACTCTGCCTTCATGCCCACTGACCTCAAATAGACCCTCAGGGCTGCCCAGAAATTTTACCATCTTTTTTTTGTGGTTGTTCAGTCTTATACTCTCTTAGACTATTTCTCATCTTTCCTTTCTTTTTGCAAATCTACAATATGTCCTCTCCATTCGCACTTTCAGCTGACAATCTTGCTTTTTATATTAATGATGAAATAGAAGCGTTAATGATAGAACCCCACTACTCCCACCATCTCGTCTTCTCACCTGCCTGCATTTATGCCTGTTACTATTCATACTAGTCCCACTCCTGCCAAGTGCCACTTCCCACACGAGTAACATTTTATTCCATCCCCTTTCTTCAAGGACATTGCTCCAGAAATTCTCACTTCACTGCCACATATAATACTGTTTCACCACTCTACAGATATTCCCCATCTGCACACAACCATAATGCTATTTTTTTCTCTCAACATCATTTTATCATTCAGTTGCTGCCCAATTTTCTGTTCTTTTTTTAAAGCAAAGTTCCTCAAAAAGTTGTTTGTACTCTTTCTTTAATTCATCACTTTGAGTTCCTTCTTGAACCCATTCCAAATAAGTTTTTTTTTTTTTTACCTTCCACACATTATAGAGACTACTCTTTTGAAGGTCACCAATGACTCAAACCCAACAGAAAATTCTTTAAAAAAAATTATTTGACAGAGAGAGAGAGGAGAGAGAGCGCGCATGCAAGCAGAGGCAGGGAGAAGGAGAGAGAGAAGCAGACTCTCCACTGAGCAGGGAGCTCGATATGCGGCTAAATCTCAGGACCCCTGGATCATGACCTGAGCTGAAGGTAGATGCTTAACAGACTAACCCACTCAGGTGCCCTGCAACAGACAATTCTTAATCTTCATCTTGTAATGTCATTTGATACAGTTAAGTACTCTCTCTTTCTTAAAACACTGCATTCACTTGGCTTTCAGGATTCCATATTGTTCTGGATTTTCTTCCACTCCATTGGACACCTTTAATCTATTCTATCAATTTCCCCCTCTTCTTCATAATACCTTACTGTAGGAGCAGCCTAAGATTCAGTCCTTTGACCTCTTCTCTTTTTTATTGACGTTTCCTCCTTTGATAAATTCATCTAGGCTTATCACCCATAAAACAATATAAAACCTATTGACTATCATACCTATAATTTTTTGCAGAATTTTCCTCTGAACTGTCTTTGCAACATCTACACTTGAATGTCTAATAGTCATCACAGACTTAATATGTCCAAACCTAAAATACAATTCTTCACCCCTAAACCTTCTATTTCAGTTCACCCATCTCAGTTAATGGCTCCTCCATCTTTCCATTTTCTAAGTCTAAAAGCACTGGAGTTATTCTGGAATGCACTCATTCATACACTTTCTTAGTCTGCTGGCTGCTATAAAAAACTACCACAGACTGAGTGGCTTATAAACAGCAGAAATTTATTTCTCAGAATCCTGGAGGCTGGGAATTCCAAGATCAGCACCGGTAGATTCAGTGTCTGCTGATAGCCACCTTCCTGGTTCATAGACAACCCTCTTCTTGGAATGTCCTTACATGTGGAAGGGATCAGGGAGTTTTCAAGTCTCTTTCATAGGGGCACTAGCCCTGTTCATGAGAGCTCCACTCTCAGTACCTAATCACCAACCAAAGACCCTACTTCCTAATACTATTACACTGAGAGTTAGGGTTTCAAACATGAATTCTGTGAAGACATAAATATTCAATCTATGGCACACACTCTATCCAACCTATCAGTAAGTCTGTTGAGTGATCGTTGGGTT
Source organism: Canis aureus (assembly GCF_053574225.1). Lineage (NCBI taxonomy): Eukaryota > Metazoa > Chordata > Mammalia > Carnivora > Canidae > Canis > Canis aureus. The sequence continues at coordinate 37,687,504 of NC_135625.1, read as the reverse complement.
TGTAGGTTTTTCTTGGAGAATATCCAGAAGCTGACCACTTATCCTCTTCTCCTCTGCCACCTGCCTGCTCCAAGCCTACATAAGCTCTCCTCTTGATTATTGCAAGAGTCTCCTAATTGATCTCCCTGATCCCACACTCTCATTGTCTCATTGTCTATTCTCAATACAACCTCCAGTGTAATCCTGTTGAAACATTTGTTATTCTGTTCAATACCTCCCAATGGCTCTCTGGGCCTCACTCAATGTAGAAATCAAAATCCTTCTAATGGCCTGTTGTCTGTATGTCTTGACATCTCCCTTGGCTCTCTGAACTCATTTCATAGGACTTTCATTTCTCTTATTTTACTCTAGCCTTACTGTCCTCAAATGTCCATGAACACTCCCTTCCTGTTGGCCTTTGCAGATGCTGTTTTCTCAGCCTCTAATGCTTCCCCTAGATACCTGTTTTGCCTTTTTGCCTTTCCTATGATATTTACCCAAATGCCACCTTTTCAGTGAGACTTTCCCTAACCACATTATCTAAAATCACACAGATCCTTTCCTACACACATGCTTTCTATCCCTCTACCCTCCTTTATTTTATCTTCATAGCACTTTCCACCTCCTAGCATACTATAATTCAGCTACTTCTCTTATTACTGTCTGCTTCACCTGCCTGGACTTCAGGTTCATAGGGACAGAAATTTCTTGCTGTTTGGTTCAGTGTTTATATTCCTAAGGCCCAGAATAGTACATAGCACATAATATTTGTTGGATAAATAAATCAGTAAAGGAGTAGATGGATGAATGGATGGATGGATGAATGAATGAATGGATAAAACTGAACTCTTCTGGGCACTTGAGTGGCTCAGTGATTGAGTGTTTGCCTTTGTCACAGGGTCATGTTCCTGGGGTTCTGGGATCGAGTCCCACATGAGACTCCCTATGGGGAGCCTACTTCACCCTCTGCCTGTGTCTCTGCCTCTCTCTCTCTTTGTGCTTCTCATGAATAAATAAATAAAATCTTTAAAGAAAAAACTGAACTCTTCTATATAAATCAGGACACCTGCAGAGAGTACATGGGAAATTCAAATAGGGAAGTTTCTGTAAAGTTTAAAGCCCTTATTTAAAAAGTGTGGACAAAAAAAAAGTGTGGACGGGATTGGAAGAGACCAATAAGGATGGTGAATTACCCCAGGGCCAAGAACAGAGATGTAGTAGTGCTGTCTCTACAACTAAAGAGCAAGGAAAGGAATCAGATGCCAAAATATAAAGAGAGAAACTATAAGACAAAACTGTCTAAGAGAAGTATAAACTCCAGTAGAAAGATGTCACCAAAATCAAAGGTGACCCAGTGGGAAAAGAGTTTGGAAGACAAATACACAGACATCTTCCTTCTTTTGCCCTCATATATCCTGCTGATTCCTCCTATTGGCCAAACCCACCTGCAGGTCAGAGAACAAGGAAGCCTATAATATAGTCCTGCAGAGCCAGCATGCAAGCACAGTGTTGGGTAGGAAAGATTGGGGAGTGGGACACCTGGGTGACTCAGTGGTTAAGCACCTGCCTTTGGCCCAGGGTGTGATCCTGAGGTCCCAGGATTGAGTCCCACATCCAGCCCCTGCATCCTCTCTCTGTCTGTATCTCTGCCTCTATTTCTCATGAATAAATAAAAAATAAGTAAGGAAAGAAAGAAGAAAGAAAGAAAGAAAGAAAGAAAGAAAGAAAGAAAGAAAGAAAGAAAGAAAGAAAGAAAGAAAGAAAGATTGGAGAATGAATCTAGCAAGAAAATGGCAACTCTCCAGGACATTTGATTTTACCTCTATCACTCACAATAATTTCTGGGCTGGGATGGAACAAAAGTATTATTTTGAAATGAGCATCCATTTGCTGTAGAAGATAAGTTTCATTTATGCTAGAAATTTTGTATGTCTAACTTTCTTTTCTCATTGCCTGTTGATCACTCATTTCTTTCCCTTAAAATAAAAATATTCAATCTTTGGATTTTTCTTTATTTTAAATCATTACAGTTCAGACTGTTTTTCCCAAATCAAATACTAACCTTTAAGAGAATGTCTAAAGGCTACATTCTTTAGCTTGTTCAATTTAAGAAACTAGGAAGAAATAGCTTTGAAATTTTCTAAAGGCATCTTTGGACATTTTTGAAATGAGTCTTAAAAACAACAACAACAACAACAACAACAAATGGAAGCAAGTAAAGTAAAGGAAACTGAAGCAACCATATTGTGGTAGGAAGCAAGAATTCAACTGTGGCTAAAAATAGCACCCATAGCTGCTGATGAGAAAGAGAACATCTGGTAGGAAGAATGCACTTATCAGTTTACACTTTTGAGAAGGTGCCTAAAGCATTTAGGACACCACAACCATCCCTATATGATGGTATCCCTAAGAAGTTGGAGTAAAAACAGACAAAATTTTAGCATTACTCTTAATGTTTAGGGTAAAGTAGTCTTAGCTTTCTATTGTGTGTTGGGACTTTCTACTTGTGAAGGGTTTCCCCTGTCTTCATTGTACCTTTACTTTAAAGAAAAGCAGAGAGAGAGAGAGAGAGAAAGAGAAAGAGAGAGAGAGAGTACCAAAGAAAGGGTAATTGATGACTCAACAAGGAGGTTAGATAAAAAGAATCAGTCATTGGAAGGACTTTGGCCCAAATCTGGAGGCTCAAATATAAGTTCTTAGACCTAAGAGGTGTAGATATAATACAGAATTGAGTAATAATATTACAAAACTCTACAGTGATTTTGTTCAGGGGCTATTGAATATGGCGATACTGCCTTTGACTCTTGATATGCATTCATTTACCATGGACATGTTCACAGGGTTGTTTTGTTTTCCTTTTGGATTTTTTATTCTACCATGTATGTCTCTCTTCTTTCAGCTCTGAGCTCTTGGGATTTGTGATTTTTGTCTTTTCTCTCATTTCTGTCTCACAATTCAAACTTTATATCTTTTGCCTCCTCTTCTTTTATCTGTGATTCCCTTACCACCACTCTTGATTAGCAAATAACTTGTGCTCTGTGTCATGGTTACTAATCATCAATAAATATTTGCTAATTTCCAGTAAATCCCACTGCAAATTCTTTGGTCACTTTTTACCTTTTCTGTGAACTCTTGGCATCTCTGAATCAGTGGCCCTGCCACATTGTCCTTCCCCATCTCAGTAAATCTTAACTGTAAATGACCAAAAAAAAAATGTATGTTTTTCACTTCTCTTTAGCGTCAAGACTTACTCAAAACTCCATTTTCTCCCTCCACATGCAGCCTGGACTCCTGCTTGTAGACATTCAGGTCTTTAATCAGATTTATCTAACTTACTTCAAACTCTGTTCCATCTGTTGAGGCCTAACCCAGATTACTTTCTCCAATATTATCCATAAAATTAGATAATAATACAAGAGTATGTTAGAGCAATTTTGTTTGGGAAGCACTTAAATTGGATGCTACTGCTTGCTGCCCTTATAGACAACATTTGCCTATGGAAATAACAAGTACTATTCCAGAGCTCTGCTCCACTAATAATCACATCTGACATCATATCTGCAAAGTAGGTTCTGTTCTCCCCATATCACAGATAAAAATCCTAAGATTCAAATAAGTTATTGTCCAAGATCATACTGTTGGTAAGTGGAAGAAGGATATAATACAACTATTTATCTAATGTAGTACTTCTCAAGCCTCAGTGTTCATTGGTATCATCCATATCAGTCTTTCTCAATATTTACTACACACATAAATCACCTGAGGGAATCTTAGTAAAATGCAGATTGTGATTTATTAGATCTAGAAGAGGGCCCAAGATTCTGCATTTCTAACAAAGTCTCAGGTGATACCAACTCTGCTGTGGTCATAGGACATATTTTGAGTAGCGAGGACTTAGAGTGCATTTAAGAAATTATTTTTGCAAGACTCCACCAGACACATTCAAGCTGAAGATAAGGGGCCTTGTGGTACATGTACACACAGGAATATTACTCAGCCACAAAAAATAATGAAATCTTGCCATTTGTGACAATATGGATGGAACTAGAGGGCATTATCTTAAGTGAAATGAATCAGACAGAGACAAATAACTTATGATTTCACTTATATATGGAAGCTAAAACAAACAACAATAACAACAACAAACAGAGAAGCAGACTCATAAATATGGAGAATAAACTAGTGGTAACCAGAGAAAAGGGACTGTGGGGATAGGAAAAACAGGTGAAGGGGATTGAGAGGTACAAACTTCCAGTTATAAAATAAATGAATCACAGGAATAAAAAGTACAGCCTAGGGAATATGGTCAATACTACTGTAATAACATTGTATGTGACAGATGGTGACTACACTTACTGTAGTGGGCATTTAGTAATGTATATAATTGTGGAATCACAAGTACATTGTACACCTGAAACTAGCATGTTATATGTCAACTATACCTCAATTAAAAATTAAAAATAAATGTTTTAAATATTTTAAAAGATAAAGAGCCACTCACTTGACTTAGAAATACATTCAAAATAAGGGCAATTAATGGATAGATACATAGATATATGATAAAGTAAGAATATTGCAAATATAAATTTCAGGAGGTAGATATATGGCTTTTAACTCTAAAGTTCTATATGTTTACATTTTTTTCACAATAAAATATTGGAGAGTGGAAGTTAGGAAGAAAAGCATTTTTGGGTTCAGAAATCCTTTCTTCCCTTCAGTATACACCAGTTATACCATTCTTCTCTAAAATAACCCACCTATTATATCTTTGCATAACCTTTATTTTATTTCATTTCTTTCTGCAAAGCTATTCACACTTATTTCACTGATAGGGATAATTCAAATCTTTGAGATGATTACAGATGACTCATTGCAGAGCATGAAATTTGGGGTCAGCTAAACCATACCAAGGTATAAATTTTAAATCTGTTCTGCCCTTCACATATTAGTATGCAATTTTACCCAAGTTACCTTGTTGGTCTTAGTTTCATAATCTGAAACTTGGTATTTATGATAATATTAATAAAATATTTTCCTTATAAAACCAATGTAGCTATACTACATTAATATATACTAAGATGCTTCTTCTCTATGTATACTTTTTTAAGACACTGAATCCTATCACATAGTAGTCTTTGCTGTCTCAAACAGCTATGATTTGTGCCACATGGCTTGTTACTGACCTATCACCACATTCCCCAACACACTCACAACAGATTGGGCACACTTTAGACTAGTAACCAGTTAACACTGACTAGTCAGTGACATCTGGCTTGTAACCTATTCAAAAAGATGCACTAAAACCATAGCTACATCTCTCAAAAATATAAACCAAAAGACTCAGAGAGAGGCAATAGTTGGTAGTAGGTTCTGAGATGGGAAATTGTATAAAGACAAGAGCTGGAAATCATCTTCATTTAGGTCAAATTTATGATTAGTAATTATGTAAAGTTTACTGAAAGAGGAAGAAAAAGTAGCTGGTAGGTAAGAGAGAAGCAGAAATGTGAGTCTATACCGCTTTAAAATATGAATAAAAGAACACCAGCTTCTAGACTTTTAGTTTCCTGTCCCAGTGAAACATAAGTGCTCGTGGTTCTCACGTGCCACATCACGTTCTGATGTGCCTAAGATTCTCTGTTGAATCCTTTCACTAAGCTCCCCTTCATTTGAACTGAGTTGAAGAGATCTCCATCAGTCAGGATAGATTGTAGTTTGCCGTTATAACACACACAAAATCACAGTAGTTTACAATAACAATTATTTCTACTTCTTACATGTTACTCATAGTTTACAATAACAAACTTTCTGGGGTACCCGGACAGCTCAGTTAGTTAGGTATCTGCCTTCTGCTCAGGTCACGATCCCAGGGGCCTAGGATCAAAGCCCTGCATTCAGCTCCCTACTCAGTGAGACTCTGCTTCTCCCTTTCTCTTCCTCTGCCCCTCCTCTTGCTCAAGCTTGCTTTCTCTCTCTGTCTCTGTCTCTGTCTCTGTCTCTGTCTCTCTCCTTCTCCCTCAAATAAATAAACAAAATCTTAAAAAAAAATTTCTATTTCTCACTCAGTTCAAGTTAGCTGGGGCTCTGTTTCATAGTATCTGAGGCTTAGTTAAGGGAAATTTCTTTTTGAAACATATCAGCAATCAATTGCAAGGCAAGCCTCCATGAGCCACTTGGTGAAGCTACTGCACAGAAGTCACATTTGTGACTTCTCCCATTTCACATGTCCATACCAGAGTTCAACAGGGCAAGGATATGTACTATCAGGGAAGGGCACTGAATATTAGCCAATAAAACAATCTACTACAAGGTCTCTGTTGTTGTTTATTTTTTTTCCATAAAAATAGCACTAAATGAGAGATAACATAGCAAATGGCTGGTACATAACAGATAATAAATCAGTGTGACATTTGTCCTTGTGAAGATCTTTGCCCATTGAAGGTCTTTCTTAAAGTGTCAGAAGGCTTTTTATTCATTAATTCCTCCGATATATAGAGTGTCTGCTATCTGCTAGGCTGGGTGTCAATGCCAGAAATAAAATGAAGAACAAGATAGATATAGATCTTACACACATGGTGCATAGGGAATAATGGATAATAAAGACCAACAAATAGGCAGTTTCAGTACCTTTTATAATGTTTATAATAAAAGAAGTACTGGGTGCCTAAGAACATAGGAGGTGAATCTAATTTAGAACTGGGACACACCAAATGTTTCTTGGAGGAAATGACAACAGCTAAAACCAGATAAACAAGAAGGAATTAGCCAGGCAAAGGGCGAAAGAGAAATAACGTTTTCTAAATAGAAAGGCCAACAAATTTACAGACCCAGATGTGAAGAGAGCATGGACCATTCAAAGAACTACAAAAAGAGAAGGGAGGGGCCCAGCAGTAATAACCTGTGCAGTGGAAGTTGAACTTTATCCTAGGCAATGGAAAGCCCCTAAAGGTGTCAGGAAAGGAACTTCATCAAATTTGTGTTTTAGAAAGGACACTGAGAACACTAGGGCCCACTTGAAAGCCATACATTTATTTACCAACACTTACCTCCTACAGACACACCTGTGCTTATTAAACAAAAGAAAATGGACTTATTTCAACTAAACTCTGTGTTTTCTCCATTTCCCATCATAACTATTTTGTATGTGGCATGTAGTTGTACAGTGTGCTGAAGTGGGAACTAAAGCAGTGAAATGGATACCAGACAGATAGTTGCTTGCCCCAATTCTATTGCTTTCTCAAAATGGGCAGGTCATTTAACTACTCTGAAAAATAGTGATAACAAGTTAACCTAAGAGCTTTGGAAAACATAAATCTATTACCATGGGTACCATTATTGGGAAATTTTGAATGCCAGTAGTTCAAAAAAAAAAAAAAGAAACAAAAAATCTGTGCAATGATCTAGTTGTGGGACAAGTTAGATTAATATAGTTTACTTGTTTCATTTAGACACAACTGACCAGTAGTCTCTTTAGCAAATAAAATGCTCAGGTGGTACTCTTCAGATATTACTCAGATGTATTAATTGAAATTTTTCTTTAGTTATGTGGCTGACAAAGTAAAACAAGAGCTTTTGGGAGACTTGACTACTCTCACCGATAAGCCACTTCTGAATACTGAACTTAGTCCATTTACAAGCATTGACTTTTCCTAGTTTGGGTTGGATTTTCCAATTTGCATTTGAAATTCAAAATGTCAGGCCTAATACTCCTGCTGCATCTCTGAGGGCATGACATGGCCTTTATAACTAAATGTTAACACATAACTTGATGCCTGATAGTTGCAATTCCATTTTCCAATGCTTGGTGCTGTCAAAGGCACTGTGTGATGTGCTGTCAAGCCAGGTTGGTCAAGCTGCACAGAATATCATCTCCTTTCTGGATATTGTTCTTGAACAAGGAGCATCTCATAGGCATTCCTGTTGTCTTACAAGATGCTAGAAAAGTCTAAGATTCCTTTTTATCTCTCTCCCTTTAAGAAGATTCACCAGAGAAACCCTTCTGAGATCCAGAGAGTCAGTGCCAAGAAGTTGCTAAAGCTCATTTTTTCCTTTCTCTACTGACAATTCATTTGTTTTTCAAGTGAGGCAGCTGCAAAATGGAAAACTGTCTTGCAACTAGGTAGATTCACTCATTTGTCAAGGATGGCCTTCCACAGCCTGCAATGATCTGCTAGAGTGGAAGCAGTGGAATAGTTAACATGTTCTAGAATAAACACGGTTTAAAGACCCAAAGGAAATATAATAATTGTCAAATGATTTTGAATAAGATATGTCCACATAAAAGCTAGTACCCAACTTTTTAATGACCTAGCTCACTATGGAGATGATCAAAAAGTCACCTTAGTAGGGGCTTGAAAAAGATTTAAAAAGATGCTTTTGCCAACAAATTAATGAATGACAAATTTTGATGAAAAGAAAAACATAACAGAAGTTATGGCTTTGCTGAAAGAAAATACACAAGATGGAGGGCATTAGGAAAAAAAAATGTACATGATCCTGAACTGTCAGTGAAGCCCAAATAAATGTGGAAATTCAGGAAAATGAAAATTATATAATGAAGAGTTTCCACTTCTGGTAGCAGAGGAGTTTGTTGCAAATCAACTGTCCAACAGATCAATAGCACAAAAATGTAGACTTGAAAACAAGCATTACTGGAGATAATGAAATTACTGATAAAAGTGACAATTTACCCAAAGAACGGATTTTTTATGGAGATAGAATGGCATTTTGAGTTCCTGTCAAGCTTTTTCAAGAGTTCATAAAGTCGTAATTTATAAAACATTGTTTTTACAATTATCAGTCAGTTGCCTCTCTTGTCATAAATTCACTAAGGGCAGAAATTCTATTTATTATTATATTCCCAAGTTCTAGCATATAGCAAAGCACAGAGTGGGAACTGAATAGATAATTTTTAACTGAATAAATGGATGGATGGGTATAGGGACAGATGGACAGATGGATGGATGGATAGATGGTCAGTCTAGGCCTCAGAAAAGCATTATGCTCTGTTTGTATGATAAATAAGATGATATCTGGACAATGATGATGTAACTTGCATATTTTTAAAACTCAAATTATTTAATAATGAGTGAGGAAATACTGGGACATCTTAGTTATAAAAATAAAAAATAGGCTTTAAAAATTATAATAACTGTGGAGCACCTGGGTGGCACAGTAGGTTAAGTGGCCGTCAGCTCAAGCCCTGTGCTGGGCTTTGTGCTCAGCAGGGAGTCTGCTTGAGGATTCTTCCTCCCTCTCCCTCTGCCCCTCCCCCATGATGTGCTTTCTTTCTCTAAAATAAATAAATACTTTTAAGAAATTATAATACCTTTACTTAATGAGTACAGCATGGTAGAAACTTTCTGAAGCCTGATTGAACGTGCCTCCTCATTCTCCATTAATTTCATTTGATACTTGTTCTTTGTACACACCTTTTTGAGGAATTTCATGGGATAATAGGTTGTTAGAAGGGAAAATGTGAATATTCCTGGATCTTCTAGTCAAATGTCATCAATTTCCCTCAATTTACTTCAACCAAATTCATTGGTTCTATGTTTATTATTATTTTCACTGCCAGCTGCTTCCCTCTTATTTCTTGTACTCTTTGGACCTCAGGTATTTAGAGAAGAAGATAGCCAAACCACAAATGATACACAGAATTAAGAGTCTTTCAGTGGGAATCACAGCCTCCTAATTCAGTCATTTCCTGTGGTTTTATTACTGATTATGTTCCTAATTACTTCCTCTTAATCTATCACATTGATGGTCCATGTCACCAAACCAAGTTGTGGTGAAGAAAGAAAATCAAGACATTCTTTTAGGAAATCCATCCAGATAACGCCGTGTTCTCTAAAACATTTAAAATCTTTAAGCATCTGTTCAGCTTTAGTTTTTGTGCAAAAAGTACCTGCTTCGTAGTCATAAATACACTGTACCTTCCTGCAGACCTATAATTGAGTTAGTTTGGTTTCCCTGGCAACCACCACGATTAATTAGAATACTTAAGCATGGTAAGTTTATAGATGCAGAAAATATTTCATGTATAAATAGTGCAATCTGTTTATGCTCAAAGGAATTTTCCCCCTCAGTTGAGAAATAGGGTTATTTTTTTTTCTTTTTGTATGGATTAATCACATTTTCTTCCCCATAAACTCTGTAAGTAATATTTAAGGATTAATGTTGATTGAACCCTTTCAGCCAGCTCTGGCACACATTGGTGATTTCTGGCCTGCATCCCAGGTGCCTGCTGGGTGAGGCATGATTGTTCTCACATTGTATTTAGTGACGAAGCTGGTGAAGCCATCCTCTGGGTCCCATCCACATTCCTATCCTTTTCATAAATTAGCTTATGGTACAAATGATTGGAAGAATATATGTATTAAAATTGGTTTTGCTCTATGATAATCCTTGCCCAAAACCAAAACAGAACTCAGCCAGTTGTTAAAAAAAGAAAGTCTCCAGGCAATTAATATATGTTTCACATTAGACAACATAGGAGCTATCATTTGTTGAATGTTTACTCAGTGAGTCAGTCATTTATCCAAGTGCATCCCAGAGTATATCCCAAGTATATCCCATAGGCTATGTCATTTAATCTTCATACTATTCCTATGAGGCTGATGCTCTGAACCTCATTCAGAGATATGTAAGCCGAGGCCCTAATACCTTAAGCAAGTTGTTCAATGTCCTTCACATATTAGCATCAAGTTTGAAGTTCAAACCTATACAAACTAACCTAAATCCAAAGCATAGGTATTCACACATCTGCCCTGACCATTGCCACTCTTCCTCTGAAGTGGTCCCAGAAAAAGGAATAAGAGAGATTATGACATTACGTCAAAACAAGATGCCCCAATTCTTGGTTTGCACAGAATCCATCTTCATCCTTCTTTCAAAACAGATAAAATGGGTTACATGTGTGACATGTCAAAATTTCCTATTACTGACACAGAGCTGGCCCCAAACTGATTTTCAGCCATCTATAACTGGATCTTAAGTGGTTTCTAATATTCAGCATGTATAGGTAAGTCTTATGCACCCAGACTGGGAGGTGTGGGGAAGAACGAGCAGCCAGATAAAATGGAAAAGGCACTGAGCTGCTTCTAAGGAGTTTTTTCATTAACTGGCTATATATTTTAAGGAAGTACATTTTGAATTTTAGGGCTGGTAGAGGCTCTAGGAATTACTCCTTGTGATAAAAATATGAATGCCCCTCCAGTTATCTAGAAAATACTTTCTATGGCTAGCCCATTTCCTTCCAAGCTATACAATGCTAATTGCAGAAACTCACCTTCTTCCTCTCTTGGCTAAATTTATTACAGCCTTAGAAACAATGGGGATTCTAAGCTATTGTCTCAATAATTTACATATTGGAACTAGTGCAAAGATCCTAGGAATGGTTAATTAACAGTCCTATCTCTGATCATTTCCCAATTTTACCATTCTCCTCTTGTGTTAATAATAATTTTACTGTTTATCATATAAGAATATCTAATAAAAAATCTGGTTCAACTTTATTAAAGTCCAATATACATTATTCAGAGACCTCACAAATCTTAAGTGGGATTCAGGATTAACTCATTTTTACTAGAAACTTGGCAGAACTTCCTTTTATGTGAGCTAGTCTCAGTGGTAAATATACATTCCCTGCTTTCATACTTGAAATTCTGAAATGAATTCACAGTGTTACTTAATTTTTTATTGACACTAATAGGTTATTTTTTGAGGGATTATTGACATGAAAAATTCTATTAGTTTCATATATATATTAGTTTACAACATAATGATTTGATATTTGAATACACTGCAAAATGATCAGGTTGGTTCACAAATTGGCTCCCACAGGGGGCAAGGAGAAATCAAAGGAAAGCAAGCCACTTCAGAAGTATATCTCCATATCGGCCCTCCAGAATCTTTAAAAAGTTCAGTCATGTATAGATTCAAAGGTTCTCAACAACCATTGCTTCTTGGAAATGGCTCCCAGTGGAAGAAAGAGAGTACAGGGAAGGGGGTGAAGCGCATCCAACTGCCCAGGTCCAGCTCAAAGGTGAATTGGGCGTCACGTCCTCTTGGCCTCCTCATACAGATATACTGGAGTAAATCTAGTTAACATTTGCCACCATACATAGTTATACATTTTTTTCTCATGATAAGAAATTTTAATATAAACTCTCGGCAACTTTCAAATATACAGTACAATATTACTAACTATAGCCACCGTGTTGTGCAGTACATCCTCATGACTTATTTATTGCATAACTGTGTTTGTAGCTTTTGACTCACTTCTCCCATTTTGCCAATCCCACCCCAACTCCCTGCCTCTGGCAACCACTGATCTGTTCTCCATGTTGTGAACTTGGTGTGTTGTTTTTTTTTTTTTTTTCTTAGAGAGTCCACATACAAGTATGATCATAGGATACTTGTCACAACATATTAGATACTAATTTAACAGTACCAACATTGTATTTCTTAGTCATGATGTTAGATTGCTTCTCTAATTTAGACAGATCTTCAATTTTAGGGTCAGCGTCTAAATTGACTTTTGCTAAGAATAGAAAGTTCTGAAGTTTGTTCTCATTAAATGCTGCCAGCCCCCAGAAACTGTACAGCATACAGAATATCTAGCTTGCTTGTCTCTTTCTTTTCTCCTTTCTTCATCCTTTCCTTCTCTGACAAAGAACCTTTTTTCTTATCCCCTCTGCTGGCCCACATCTTAAATTCTCTCTATTTTGCCCCACTCCAGACATAAATACAGTTCAACTGACATGCTTAAGCAGCAATGATAGCAATTCAGGTCTTCTGACTGTAAAGATCTCCTAAGGCAATGGTATAAGCCTTTCTGAAAGAGTAGACAAGGAATTGGAGGTGAAAGCATTTAATAAAATTGTCTCAAGAGCCTATAATGTTGGGACACCGAGGTGGCTCAGTGGTTGGGTGTCTGCCTTCAGCTCAGGGTGTGTTTCCAGGGTCCCGGGATCAAGTTCTGCATCAGGCTTCCTGCGAGGAGCCTGCTTCTCCCTCTGCCTGCATCTCTGCCTCTCTCTCTGTGCTCCTCGTGAATAAATAAATAAAATCTTTTAAAAAACAGCCTATAATGTCAACTATGTATTTCTAGATCTCTTAAGAGAACAACAGAAAGCTCATTTGGGGGCATAAAAACAGTTCTGAGCATTTTCCCTAGAGTCAAAGGCTCTAACTGTCCTAAGGGTAGGGGCCCTGTCTTATTCAGCAGTGTATTTCTAGCACCTGCCATAGGCCTGGAAGATAGTAGATCAATAGATGCACACTGGCTTGAAGTTCCAACATTATAAAAATATACTAAACATGTTTGTTTCTAGAAAATTTAGGAAGATATTGGAGGAATTAAGCAGTTGAATTAATGTGACCAATATGTTTTTGCTTAACTCTATGGGGCCTTGTTTCAAAAAATGTTACTGATTTAGAAAAAAAAAATTAATTATTTTGCAATTGGAAAGATTCTGATCAAGTTCTTTGGTTATACAAGTAGAGCTGAAAACAGCTAAAACATTTGTAAATGCCAACTCTGATTCTTTCTACCCAACCAATATTATACCTAAGATGATGGCATCAGGCACCAAGACTATGTGTAAGATGATCCATCTTGTGGAGGGAAAATGGTCATCTGCCATGGCATCTATCTGAGATGTTAAGGACACCCCCTGGTCATAAACTTATACATTTCTTAAATTTATTTAAATTTAATTAAAATTTCTTAAATTTATTTTCAAAACCGGCAAAAAAAAAATAATGTCTAAAAGCTCTATAAAAGGTTTGGCAAATTATTTCTTACTTCCTATAACAACATGCTAACACAATACTTACTATTTTCCCTTATTTGCCTTCTTGGGGCTTTCAAATAAAGACCCGTAACTCTTTCATCCTGTGCATGATAAACATGTCTATTGTGTAGACACTTTGCTTTCTCATGAATATGTTATTCTATCACCTTTTGCCTTATCTTTCTATACTTAAGACTCTTCAGCATGTCTCTCCTTTCAAGTGGCAGCCCCCAAACCTACACTCTCTTGAGCGTTTCAGATTCTCTCACCAAATTTCTTCATCTCATGAATCTATAGTTTTTGACCCCAGAAAAGGGACTAAATTTCTTTATAGTTCAAGGAATAATCCCATAGAAGTGCTCATTAGCAGGCCCAACGAATGTCCACAGCAGTCTCCAGGTAGGTAAAAATTGGTGGTGACGATCAAACTGTCCTACCTAATGAGCACAGGATTCACTGAATGACAGTGATCTTGCTTCTTCAGATAGGTGACAGAACTGTGGCTCAAGTCCTACTCAAGCTCTCTTGGCCCAATAACCTCCAAATGCATAATAGCATGACATTTGTCCTCTCCAGTAAGTGTCATTAGGGTTTTTCTTTTCCAACAGTTTCCAAAGTGGCACTTCACATGTGCCCAAAGACCAATCATTTGGCCATAAGCACCACATGACATATGCCCTTTTCTACTCCGGCTTCCACTTGTCACATCCATGAAGTCTCCTTGCCACACTGCTCAGGCTGACCATAATGAGAGCTACAACACATGAAACAGGGATATAGCCTCTGATGGTCCCAAAGCTGCCATTTTTCAGGGAGCCAAAGCAGATTAGGTTCTGTGCAGAAGCAGAGAGAGCATCTTTCTCATTCTGAGCTACATTTTGTAACCTGGTACCTAAAGCAGTTTTGCTTAAAAATGAAGACCCACAAATTTTCTCATAAGTAATTTTACAATTAACAGACCTTGTCTCTTAATCATATAGCTCCCAAGTCAGTTCAATGGGCCAGAAGGACAATTGGAGCTATGTGAATTTTCCTCCTTATCCTTCAGCCTACATTAATAAGCTTTTCCCCATGATCCAACATGATCTTCCCCAGGCCAATTTTCTCTCTCCTTTAGGATCAGAATTCTTAGACATCATTATTTTAGCAGCCTTTGTTTGGGGGAAATTATAATACATGAGTTTTTGTCATTGTTATTGCTGTTTTTATAATATATGAGTTTTTATTCAGGTATACAGAAAAAAAAAACAAGCCCCCACATTAGAAACAGTAAAACATTCTCTTGAAGTTTTTAAGCAACCAAGTTTTTTTTGAGTTTGCTCATCAAGAATTCAAGAAAAAAAAAATCAAATTCCAGAACAGGATCCCTGTTAGATGGAGAATTGTTTGAATGAAGCTGGATCCCTAACTAAGATGAAGGTACTGTGAGCAGGATCTCCCCCTTGCTGAGAGGGAAAGAGGGAGGGGTGCAAATCAAAGAACTCAACCAGCCTCCAGTCCCTCAAGGGAGCCAGCACAGGAACCCAGAGCTGAGACAGAAAACCAGGCATATAGATTGAATTCCTCCAGGGTGGAGGGAAGGGCCATCCCTAGAAAGATTCTACTCAGGCTGCAGAGCAATCAGACCTATTGTAACAGGATGCCAGGCTCAGCACTTATTGATTCACACTCAGGACTACAGATTTCTGATCCTTCTCTGTGACAGGTGGTCCTCAGGCAAGGATTGACCTTCTGGTTTGGTCATATCTTCTTTGACATAGAGCACCCAGAATTGAACACATTCACACAGGTGAAGAGAAGCCCTCTCACACCCAAATGATTTGGTGTAAAGATAGAAGTATTTGTTTTTTGGTTTCACATTATCCATGGTTGCATTGGACCTCTAGTGGCCTGTAAATTAATGTTTTTATGCCAAAGTCATTGGTTCTGTAATACTGCGGAGTGACCCTCAGCTGGGGTCTGATGGTGCTTTGGGGCGGTTACATGGTATTTATTAGAATTGCAATGCTAACAATATTAAAAATAGTGACAAGAGGTACCTTTCTGCTCGGGTCCTACTTTATGCCAGTGCTTTGAGGGGTAGGGAGAGCTGTGGGCAAGCAGCACAGGACTGAGTAGCCCCACATACACACATGTGACTCTTCCCATGAGCATCCTGTGTCGAGGCCCTGCTATCTGAGCCGACCCTTCTCCTGCCTCATGATTAATGACTGGCTGGTACAGCAGAACTCCGTTCACAAAGCCCTTACACATGCGACATCTTGCTCAATACAATAACCCTGAGAAGTCCATAAGATAACCTTTCCTTATCCTCTCCTCCCTGACACAGACGTTTCTTCATCCCAGCACACGAAACAAAGACTGAAAGAGCAAGGTCATATAACTCAAGGGGTGCAGCAGCTGTGTGAGCAGAATCTGCCTTTCTTCACACATCCCCCACCCCGCCCCCTCCTTGCCGCTGCCTTCTGCCCAGGCCCCCCGTGTTTTCAGAGGGCCTTTCTTTCCTGGGTTGCATTGGGAAGGAGAGGGGGCCTTCCAACCATCTCCATACCAACAGGCCACTCCTTCTCTCTCCCTTTTAAAATCACATCTTTTTAAAGGTCAAAAATAAACTCTTCCTTGGCAGGTTTTTGCATGTTATGCCTTGTGGTGTTGATCTCCCCCGCTCCCCGGGTTGGGGAGGACCAGCAGTTGGTTGCTCCATATTTATTTGCTCCATACATTGTTGTCCAGCTGCAGAGACGCAGAAAGTTTGTGCAGTGGAGCAGATTTCAAGGGCGCATTGGTGGAGCGGCTGCCTGTTCCCAGCTTGCCAGCTTTCTGTTATTTGTTTGCATTATTTGCTTTGAATTATCCAAGTCCTCCTGCATCAGCTCCCATTTCCGGTTACTATCGCTATCTTTATTCATCATCGTTGTTATCAAAGCACAGAGCATAAATAAACTACTTAGCAAATACGTTCTGAGCCTAACACAAGGAACTGTTCAGCAGGGTGGAAACAGATGCTCATTTACTCCCTGACAGCTTCTGAGCCCAAGGTTCGGTGCACCAGGAACGGGAGATGGGGAGAGGCGTGGCTAATTTGGCAGAGGGATGGGCCGTGGAGTTGCATGCCTGGTTGGCCCAGTACCCAGCAACAGGTGATCAGGTCATTCCCTCCACCTGGCAATGGGCAAGTGATGCTATCTTCATCTTCTCACTGCAGACACCTGGGACCGTGGGAGACTGACTCTGTACACACCCACACACCAAGGCAGTGACCCCACAGCCCTGCAGAGGGAAGAACTTAGAACTCCTAACCCTCTGGCATACACACCTTTCTAACTGGCCAGTCAGGGTCACCTCCACACATACAGACATAGCCCCATTGCCACATGTCTAGGTGAGCAATCACGCACACAAGCCTGTGTACATACAGATGTGCACCCATGCGTATCCATATCCTTGACAAAAATCGGCCAGTCCTAAACCAACAGATTAGAGAGCTACATCTCATGCCTGAAATCCAACAGATCTCCCTTTAGCTTACGTCTTGAAAATATACCCTTAAAAGATTTTATAAGGTACACAGAGATGATTGGTGTGAAGCAGGTGGCAGGAGGAAGGTCATGCCCAATGTCCCCTGCCCACAAACTAAACTCAACAGGCATCAGGCCTCTGAGCGTCTGTCAGAAAGGGAAGAAGCTGTAACCATCACGACTCTGTAGCCCAAACCAGTGAATAAAACAGTCATCTTCCCATAACCACTTAGGAAGGGGAAACCTTCTATTATAATTCCTTCCTGATGCTTTAATGCAATTGCATCTGAGATATTTCATGATTTGCTTTAGCTAGTTAGTCTCACCTCGGCATACATTGAGCTGAATTCTTGACATTCGTTAGCACACACAGATCCATTTATCTCTGTCCCTTTTTTTGCTTCAAGAAACCAACCTTGCATTGCAAAAAAGAAAAAAAAAAAAGTACACATACCCCATAAAGACCCACTGATAGAGTGATAGATCTTTTTTAAACACTGGGGCATTACAGGATTTTATGAAGCAGTAAAACTTTCTCCAGGCATGAGAAGTGCAGACCAACAGAGATCATTTTATCTAGAAGGCATTAAAGTATAAGTGCCACATCGAACAAGCATAATAGAAGAGGAAAAAAATAATAATTTCAGGAAAGGCAGCCAACTCCTCGAGCAAAAAGGATCAGGCCAGGAGGTACCTAATGATCTTCAAGAAACCTGAGGAAGGAGTAGCCTATGCAGTGCCTGAGTTTTCAATCAGGGGAAACTTAGCTGCCATCCACCTTCCATCTCATCGCAAAAAGCAGAAAATTGAAGTAATTCCAGAAAGCATTTTCTGACATAAATAGTTCAGATGCTAAGAGAAAGAGAGGATTCTATTTTCTCATCCCCTTGTATCTAATTTCCCCTATCACTTCAGTGACCACATGTGTAGTTTTATTGCTCTGCTAATATTTATTGAGCACCTACTATATAGCACACAGGCATTTTAGGTGGGGAGAAATGGCCAGGTCTCTCCCCTCAAGGATCATACATTGTTATGAGAAAGAGACTCTATGATAGTGACCAAATGAAATAAACTAGATAATTGCAGATTAGTCTAACAGCTGAGTAGAAATACAGGAGGATGTGAAGATATATTGGCAAGAGTTGTGAAAGTAGGGAAAACTTTCGTTTTTTTAATCTGAGAGGAAATTGAAGAAGTAACTACAAAGCAGGCTTTGCTAGATGCCCTTGTTCCCTTGTAGTCTCCGAAGATTTCATTTCTGGAAGGACTCTCCTGTGTTCGAACCATTCCACTTGTCTCTCTTTAGACAGTTTGGCTCTAAACCTTTCCTGTTAGAGGGATGTTTGTCCTATTTTAGAGGAAGTGGATTATTATATTGTTTTTATACCATTTTTGGGTTTGAAAGTAGTCATGACATTTCTACTTCGACCCAATTTCCTGTGTTGCTTAATGTAAGCATCTATATTGTTATCCAGTTTTAGTAGAGGACCTAAAAACTATTATTCTCCCCACCAGCAAGCTTTCTGTTCTTCAGATGGCTATCTTTATTTTCTTTATTTCACCTTTACATGTAGTTACAATTTTCCAAGCTTTGGTTTTTCTAAAACTTCTTCAGAGACATTATAAGTAGTCTATCTTACCATGTAAGAGTGCTCCATTTGGATAAAGTATGAGTCACTTTTAAATGTCTTCGGCAATGAGAGACAACTGAACGCTTTCGAGCAGTGAGGTGAAATGATAAAGCCACTTTTAAGGATCACCTCCTCAATTCAAACTTCAGTGTGTTGGTGCCATATCAAAGGAGGCACACAAATTAATGAAGCCTAGGGAATAACTCTGTTACAGGCAGTCCTGGATATGATCCGTATTCTTGGATGAGGCAGTGATTTGAGTCCATCTATATATAAGGCGCTGAGCTTTGCATGCTGAGTTTAGATTGAGAGCTGCATGTCCTTACTTTATCCTCTGATGAGGCCGGTGTATGAGTGGCAGTATTTGAGTCAGTTTGAGTGTCACATCTGCCCCAGGTGAAGCCACCTCCATCCTGACAGCATTCTCTCAGTTTTAACATTGCCCATTGGTGGAGAACACTGTGGCCATCCTGTAGCATAAATTTAGGTTTTTCCAGCACTTTTGCTGATCCCCACATCATTCAGTTATTGTATTCATCATCCTGTAGTCAAACACACCAGGGGATTCTAAATGGTGTGTAAAGAGAACATCTGTCTGCTGCAGGATAAGCACATCTGCACCCATTAATTTTTCATCATTTCCCCAAATCAGAGGTCAGATGTTCACAATGTGCTAATGTCCTGGCATCTCTCTCCCCTGGATGTCATGCTTCCGAAGCATATCTTACAATTATAAGAAAATGGTATGGCTCTGGCAGAGAACATGTAGATTTGTGGAGAGACTACCTCCCACTCTTAATGGGAATATATATATATATATATATACACACACACATATATTAGAGGGAGACAAATACACTTTTAAAAAGATAGTATCTTCAAGAAGATGGAAACAAGGAATCAACTTGCAGCTTATTAAATACGGGATAATTATCTTTGTTATTTCCTACATGCTTGTTTAGAATAAAATAAACATGATTTTCTTTCTTGAGAGCTCCCTCTTTTGTATTGTTCCAAAATGTAATGGCCTGTAACATTATCTTCTTTTTCTTTCACCTGCCATCAGAACAGCTTACCAGCTATTACCTCTTTTTTCCTCTATGTATTTCTTGGTCTTTTATGTTTTATTTCATCTTTTATCTTTTTATTCCAAATGAGGAAAACAATGATCTGGTGCTTCCAGACACCTGCTCTTAGTACTCCACTTGCTCAGATTTTTTGATCCCTCCCCTCTCCTCCTGTTATATTGGGTTGGATACAAGGTAAGGAAACAATTTTCAGCAAGACAGATAATCATGACTTTGTACATGACTGGCAGGGATAAATGTCTGCAATGAGCTTAACAAACATTTGCTGTAGGGGAGGAAAACCCTCATGCAAATATTACCTTCATATATAGAAGCAAACTATTTTCAGAAACATTGCCTTGGTTAATTACCAATCTCATGGTGTGTTAAATATCTAAAAATAACTATTGATTGTCCTTCTTTGCAGAGAGTTGAAATAACAGCAGGAGGGCCAGGAAGAGAAAAGATGTTTTTAAAACTTGGATGGTTTCCCAGGATTTATTTATTTATTTATTTATTTATTTATTTATTTATTTATTTATTTTGGCTTCCCACTTTCCAAAAATACAAGGTAACTTCAGAGATTTCCCAAGCTGTCATAAGGTTTGGAGGGAGCGTGTCGGCATGCTCGTTGCCCCTTAGGAAACAGGCTCTCTGGTTTTCTTCCCAGCTTTGCAGTCCATGTAAGCATTTTGTTAACAGCAGGTCAGCTGTTCCAAATTCACAGGGGCTATCAACATAGACCTCGTTATCAAGGGTAAGAAAATGCTTTTTTTCCAACCTAGTTTTCTTGAAGTCTCCCCTTTGTTAGAAACCATGGCCATTAATGCTTTTATGAGTATATTTCATCAAAAACTTTCCTTCCTTAAGTTAAATTGCCTGGCTCCATTCCATGTTCTTCACAATGACTCAAAACTGCTGCCAACAGCAGGCACTGGCATCCTCAAGGTAATTATCCAGCGGACAGAGTCAGCACAGGCTTTTCTTTTCATAAAAAAGAAAAAAAATAGTAGTTTAGCATCCTGGCATCAGTTGAAGTATTTGAGTATCGGGTCTCTGTACTCTTTATCAATCAACCACTATAGACTTTCTGTTTGTTTCAGAGGTGCTGTGATCCAGGTGTTATAGGATTTAAAAGCAGAGATAACTGGCATTTCAGATGTGTATGGCATCCTACAGTTTACACAACATTTTCATAGCTGTTTTCCTTCCAAAAGCAGATTAGATAGTACATAAGATACAGTGACAAATCTATGGGGGGAGATTGAACTTATGCATGTTCACTTTTTTTTTTTTAAATTGGGAAGGAAGCTAATATTTAGCATTGCACTAGGCATTGTAAATTTTTATATATGTTATCTCATTTTTCCTCAAAACAACCTTGCAAGATAAATTTCTCTGCCCAAACCAGCTTCCAAGAAATGAATAATTTGCCCTAAGTCACATATTTGAAGTTCTAATACCTGGTCCTTCCATTAAATCACACAGACTGATATTTGTTACAAATATATTCAGTAGGAATAAAGGAAATGTATCTCAGGGCACCCGGGTGGGTCCATTGAATAAGCATCTGCCTTTGATTCAGATTATGATCCTGGGGTATTGGAATTGAGCTCCTCATGGGGCTCTTTGCTCAACGGGGAGCCTGCTTCTCCCTCTCTCTACTCACCCATCCCCACTTTTGCTAGCTCTCTTTCTCTCCCGCGCGCAAATAAATAAGTAAAACCTTCTTAAAAAGAGAGAGAAAGAAAGAAAGAAAGAAGAAAGAAAGAAAGAAAGAAAGAAGAAAGAAAAAAGAAAAAAGAAGAAAGAAAAGAAAAAAAAGAAGAAAGAAAAGAAAAGAAAGAAGAAAGAAAGAAAGAAAGAAAGAAAGAAAGAAAGAAAGAAAGAAAGAAAGAAAGAAAGAAAGAAAGAAGAGAAAAGTATCACTGCTGAGGATCCACAGGATGTCTGTATTTCAGTGGTCCTCATACATTAGGATGTTAGTGAAGTCAGCAGTGGAGAGGGCCTGGTGGAATTTCATGTGCTGTGGGGATCTGCTGGGTCCTTAGCCCAGGTCCTTCTTCTCAGCCTCTTCACCTGACTGAGCACACATGAAATTCCCATCCTGATCTCCATGGTTACATGGATGTGTCCAGAAGACTGGGGAGTTTAGTAAGCAATCTAGATAACTCTGAGAAGCTTCTCTCTGGCAAAGTTCTGACCAATGATGAATAACAGACAGTCCTCCCAATGAATCCTTTCTCTTCTGTTCCATAAGCACTCATTCTTGGAAACAGACATAGTCCAATTTGAGAAGGAATTGGTTCTGCTCTGATAATTTACCCAAAAGGAATTGTACATAGGCTACAAAGTGAGTTTAACTCATACTAATATAACGGAATGTAAAGATACAAGTAACTTCCCAGTCAGAAAATGAACCTGCATTTCTATTACTAGTGGGACTCTGCATATTAAGATCTATTTCAAGGGTTGTTGCGTGATATGTGCCCAAAGCTCTAAAAAATTCACACTATTTTTCTCAGGAAAATAGAGTCTAGAAATATGTTAAAAAAAAAAAAACAGAGTTTGGTAAAAATATTTTTTACGATTCAGTGGGTCATCAACACATTGTTTTCAGACCAAACTGTAGTTTTTAAATTATTTTACTGAGGTATCATTTATGTATGATAAACAATATATAATTAAAGTATACAACTCAATGAGTTTTGATTCATGTTTCTACCCATGAAACAATCAAGATACTAGACATTTCCCTCCCCTCCAAAAGGTTTCTCTTGCCCCTTGGGAATCCAATCTTCCCTCACTCTTGTCCTCAGGCAACTGCTATCACTATAGAGCACTTTGTATTTTATGAAATCTTAGGTAAATTGAATGATTAGTACATTACTTTTTGTCTGGATTCTTTTAGTCTGCACAATAATTTTGAGATTCATCCATGTCACTACATGTCACTAGATCATTCTTTTGTTTTGCTAAATAGTATTGCATTGTATGTATGTGCCATATTTTGTTTATTCATTCACCTGTGAATGGACATTTGGGTCACTAAGTTTGAGGTATTACAAAATATTCATATATAATAACTCTTTGTATGGACAGATGTTTCATTTCTCTTAAGTAAATATCTGAGCAATTAGAATGGCTTATCAATCGTGGTAGGTATATGTTTATTTCATTAAGTGAAAATTTTTACACCATATAAACAAAAAACAATAGTTAAATAAATTAATGATGCTATTCTCCAAATGGAGTGCAACGCAATATTTATTATTTAAGAAGTATGGTGCTGAAGAATATTATGAACGTGAGAAAATATTTATAAAGCATTAATTGAAAACAACTTAAAATAGGCTCTCAAACAATGTGTATGATCTTTAGAAAAAAGATATGAAGCATGTACAATATTGTTAACAGTTGCTTTCCCAGAGGATAATTTTCATTTTTTTTTCCAGTTGCCTTCCCTTTCTAAATATTCTGAGGTGGAAATGTATAATGAGAAAAAAGCAAGTGTTTATGTAAATATATATGTAATATATATTTTCTTTTAGTCTTCCCAAAGGCTCACCTACCCTATGAAGGAAAGAACTTTCCTAGCACAGGAACTCTGGGGAAAGATGGTAGAGTCAGAATGAATGTTTAAAGATATCTGAGTTGCTTTACTCTTAGCCAAAAGGTAGATGATACCCAGCTATTCATAGACATATAAGTAATAGCCCTTAACTTCTTTCTGAAGCAAAGCGTCAGATGAACAAATAAATAAATTCTAAAATTCACCTACCATTTTACTGTGTACCAAGTGTTTTCCACATATATTAACTCTGGTTAATTCTAACAACTACCCTGTAAGTGATCCCAAAGGAGCGTATTACTAGGTAAGACTATATGTTTTGAGCTTAAAATTTGCCAGCAAATAAAGCTACCTCTTCAAGTGTTTTATTCAAAAGGATAAACTTTAATAAACATCACTTTATCATAGGCTTACTTTGCCTCTGTGCAGGCACATGTCCAGGTGCTTGAGAAAAGCCATCATGGTGCATGCCAGTGAAGGACATACTCTAAGATGCATTTGTACTGCTGTGAGCAATCATGGAGACATAAGTAGGAATCTAGGTTCTGGATTCTCCCTGTCTATAAACTTAAGCACAGAAGCAGATCCCTAAGTAAGAAGATGAAGGATGTTTTTTCTTCATATACATTCTCATTCCTTAAATCCATCATTTGTGCTTTCTCCTCATCTCTAATAGTGTTCTGCTCGGTGACTGATGAGTGACTCCAACTCTGAGACTTAAATTGAATAAACCCAGGTCAGTACCATGAAGGCTTCTCAGTGTTGAGTAGATTCTATAATGAATGCTCTCTCTGGTCCCTGCTCTGACCTACTTCAGAAAAGGGATTCTTCATTAACTTTTCACTGGGATATGGAGCTCACACATATGGAGCCACGTTAAAACAAAGCAAAGTCACCTGACTTTCTTCCTCCAAAATTCCGAATCCTTTATGATGTCCATCTCTATAGTTATATAATATATTGAATTTATTTTATTCAAGTTTGTACTATGATTTTATACAAAATTTTCTCCACCAAATTATATAAGCTCTCATTTCTCTTTCTTTCTCTCTCTCTTTTTTTTTTCTTATCTCTTTCACCTCTGCATCATTTGTAGAAATTTGTAGAAAGCATTGTGGCTTTGTACATAGGAGGTGCTCAGTGTGTGTTCAATACGTTAGTTGAATTAAATTTGTTTCATTGATTCATAATCCATTTTACAAAATACGAACAGATTAATGGACCTTAATGAGCTGCTTTCATCATATTTTTTCTGGCATAATGATCTTCATGAGTGATCACATTGTCACCTAATGTGATAGTCCAATGTAGACAAAAACTTTCTATTAATTTTGGGGGTTTGCTCTATGTTGCCCCCAAAATTCTTCTTCCTCCCACCCCAACAAGAGAGATACCTGACAAAGTCTCAGCATCTTTAGTATGATCAGCACTATTTCTAGTTCTGACATGTAACTCCTCTCTGACATTTTATTCTGCTTGCAAGCTACCAAGTTATCCTAACACAGTTTTGTGGGTTGTCTGGTAGAAAACATACAACTTCTATGTCAGAAACAAAGGACATTTATTACTCATAGCAACAGCAAGTGCCAGAGTGTTAGCATTTATGCTGGTTCTCTGAGACACTGACACAAAGAGGTCCAAATGAAATCATCACATGCAATAGGTTCCATTATAAGAAAGGCACCCTGAGCTTAGGGAACTAGAATCTTTTATCATGGTCAGAAATCATGCCTGCTTTTGGCTCCAGAAGGAGACCTCACCTTTATCTTCCACGATTGTAAGTAATTATGTCCTTTGCTGTGGAGGGAAACACACTCTCTACCATCCAAGGATGTTTGCTATGCAAGTCTAGAATGAAGGCCAGTCAATGTCTTGCTTCCCAAGTTGCACAGAAAAACAAGAGACTCATAGAAAATTATCTTAAACATTAAAAAATTACCTTAAAAATTACCTCTTCTAGAGAATTTTCTGAGTCTCTCACTTCAATATCTACTCTAAGTAATCTGACCAGCAGGGGCTGGGACCAAATCCATTCAATTTGTCTCATATAGAATTTAATAAAGGTACTATTAACAGGACTCCAAGCAGCTGGATGAGACCAACCTTCAGTCATAACCTCAACGATGTCTCCCAGGATCCCAGATCCAGCCAGCTGAACAAACCACATAAGCCATCAGTGTTTACTTTAGAAAGTCAAGTGACTTTCTCTTTAAGGTTCTATATCGACTTTTCCACTTGACCTAAGACATTAATTAATGTACAACAGGATATATTTGAATGTTCCCAGATTCTGTGCCTTGGCCCATAAAAAGGAAGTCTAGAATAATCTCATAACCCATAATTGTTCTTATCAGTGATTTGGAGCTAAACTAAATGCTTTCTAGGGTAAAGTTTGTGTCATTGAGACAAATGTCTTATCACCTTTTTTTTTCTAATTGAGTGGCACCTATCATTATGGATAACTGTGTATCATACCATTAACTGTCTACAGAGTTAGCGTAAATAATGAGCCAGTTATCTCTCCAAGAATTTCCTTTTGATATCTAATGGTAGCTTTACTTTAGACATCTTCCAGTCATCTAAGAGCTACATGACTTATTTTTGGTGTTTCCTTAAATACTTGAAGGTCTCTCATGATCACCAATAAGGTGCCAGTCATCATATTTTTGGAGTGGCAAGTTACTGAATCTCTGACTTTCTCACAAAAATTACGATCTTGAAGGCACAAATAGTACCACTTAAAAGAGTTAACAATTATTAGGGCCTACCAAGTGGACTCTATATCAGTCTGATGGCAGAGGTTGACAATACCTCCAGGATAGCCTCCCAGTCAGATGGCAGGTTTGGGTTTACCAGTTCAATTAAAATAAGTGTTTTTGAAGGGACATCCAAAAGCCATTCAATCAATCTGTCAGGTTTAACCACACCACAATGAGTGACTGAAAACAGGGTAGAGAAGACATCCTAAAGTGATGAGCAGTTAAACTGGGACCATCCGCTGCTGTCATCAGTCTCCTATGGACTTGTTGGTAAGTTTAAGAGAAAATGTGATCAAATTGTAGTCATGATTATCTCATCAGGAATGGCTGATTCAACACTCAATTAAATTTAAGGCACTTACAATAGTTTGGGAGCAGTGCAACAGGTGTTTTTCTTTATGAAGAAAATTCCAGAGACAACTCTGAAAGATGGAGATCATTAATATTTGCCCCCCCTCCAATATCTCTGAGATGTTCCCTCCCATGTACCAGGACTGTTCTCGTTCCACGGCCACAGTAACATGACTTGTTCCGTACATGCACTCAGAACTTTTGCCTAAAAGAGGCAAGTGCAAACAAGAAAAGAAAATGTTTATAAATCTTACACAGATCTATTATATCCCCAAATTTTGGCCAGAGGGTCCTTCATATGGGAATTCAGCAAGCAATGTACTTGACCAAGTGTTTATTACTTTTAGGCTCTTAGACCCTGTCAACCCAAACAAGAGAATTTAAAGGCCTAAACCAGAATTCAGTTTCAGTCTCCTAGGTTACCTTTTGGTTGGACTGTCATTCAGAAGATGTGCTAACTGGGCTGACATCGGTTTTTTCATTAGGGAAAAGAAGTATCTTGCTCAAGAATGGTTATGGAAGAATCCCGAATTTTCAAAATATGTCTATACTATTTCCTATTTTATTCATACTGATCATTACCCAGAAAGTAGCTAAAAGAAAATGATCCCTCTCTAGGGAGAACTTATGAGGGACCAAACTGCCTTACTAAAGTATAGAGCAGGTAAAGGAGGTAGAGTCAGAAATCTTTTTGAGTCAACTTTTAAGGAGGCCATCCCAAGCTCAATAATAGCAGATAACTATGTATGCCAGGAATGTGGAAAGTCCATCAAATATCTTTACTATTAACCTTTGTCAAGTGGTTGTTGCAATGAAATATACACTACTGCTTCACATTTTTAGCCTAAAAATTCTCTGAAAAGCTGTAAACATGACACAGTTAGTTTCAAAGGCCACATGGTGAGGCCCAGGTCAGCTGATTTTTCCCACACAACCACACAGTTACCTGAATCAGCAACATAAAGTCTTTTGCACCCAGTCTACAGTGGTAAATGTGTTGCTATGTATGGTATGATGGTAGAACCAGGCAGATTTGGTGATTTGTGTAGTTCAGGCTGTAGAAGCAGCTTGATTACAGTTGCCTTATCAGAGAACAGGTCCTTACCATGAGCATCTTTGTGAGTGACACAGATGGTTCAATCAGCAGGCCCCAAAGTGCCTTTAATCTGCTCCAAAGGATGCCTTTAATTTGCCCCAAAGGGTGTCTTTAATCTGTCTGCCTCTGGTTTTCCAAGGGGCAGACCAAACAGCCAGACCACTGGCAACAGCTCAAGAATCAGTAAAAATACAACAAATTCATAAAGGCAAGTATTGGCCAAGGCTATGAGAACAACCCCGTGTCCTGTCCACTGGAGTGGAAGAGTTTAAAGTGGAACAACCACATCCATTTTCCCTGTTAAGCAGCTGGTACAGCAGCACAGTGGATGCCATCAAGGGCCAGCTTAGCCAAGCCATCTGTCAATCGGGCCCGATCATTTAGAAAATCAAAAGTCCCATTGAGCCAATGACTTTGCTGCAGACACTGGAGTTGGGAGTGAAATTTCCCCCAAATGGAATGGCTGTTACTCTTTCATGAAAACTAACATACTGGTAGAGCCAGGCCCCCTATTCTTGAATATGCCATTTCCAGTTGAAAATTGGACCCCTCCCACCTTATCAGTCAGCAAGTGTGAATTGATCCAATCCAAAATAGAAACATCAGGCTGTAGAATA
Source organism: Canis aureus (assembly GCF_053574225.1). Classification (NCBI taxonomy): domain Eukaryota; kingdom Metazoa; phylum Chordata; class Mammalia; order Carnivora; family Canidae; genus Canis; species Canis aureus. Next base: position 37,659,116 of record NC_135625.1, on the reverse strand, counting down.
TCAAATTCTCTGTGAGTTAAGGTTTGCTTTTGACAAAAGTCCAATAATAGTCAGCTAATAGCTGCTTTTCAAAGCAGAGGCAACATATCCAAAATGTTTCCAGGTAGAGGCTGGCTCCCTTTGCCGCAAGCTCCAATTAGTAAATTTGTAAGTCATGAAGACTTGTAATTCAAAGTAGTCTTTAGACTTAAGGGACCCCAAAGGTATGAGTATCTCTCTACGTGCAACAACTCCTAGTCAAACTAATCCTCTCTGTCATTTATGGGACAGAGAAAAGCACATAACACATCAGTTGTTCCAATGCATTCACTGAGTGCATTGACTCCTCCCAAAGCCGCATCCATACAGTCATGTCAGCATTTCTTTTCCACTGATCTTTCCCAAAACCCATGAGTTGAATTCAGGGAAATGCTGCCTCCCCCCTACCCCCCGCCCTCCTCCCCCCTTGGGAGAATGGTGTAGAATGGTGTAGAATGGCAAGATTGGGTAGAATGGTGGCTTGGATGTCTTTATCAACAGAACAATAGGAGTTTAAGTCAGTCCACCCAGATGTTCCTTACCACACTGACGTGTTAGGGATAGCTATATATGGCCTTTGATAGTCATTGAGGACAGAGAGACCTCAGCCCTACTTCTAATCATCTTCTCCTTAAAGTAGCTGGGTTTGGAGTAGAGTATGAAAGTCTAGATGGCACTAATCACAAGGTATGTTTGTTTTCAGTTTTGAGAAATATGGTGGCAGCTTGCGACTCAACCAAATGAAATTCCAATGTTTTTTATCCACTAAAAGTCCATCTATTTCAGCTTTGGTAACCCTTTGACTCAGCAGCCATAGGAGCATTATCTCCTATCTAGGACCTTGGGTTTATGTCTTTGTGAACTTGGGCTTGATTTGCATAGTAGCACCTTTTTTTTTTTGATAGATAAGATATGAACATTTATTAAACAATTTCCTTATTTACGGATACTGTATCAGTTTCTACTTCTTAAACAGATAAAATTTTTGTTCTTTTTATGACAGTTTTATTGATGTATAATTCACATGCCATAAAGTTTATCTTTATAAAGTATGCAACTCAATGATTTTTTCATATATTTAGTAGAGTTGTGCAACCATCACCACAATCAATTTTGAAACATTTTCTTCACCTCAAAAAAGTCCTCAGACACATTAGCAGTCACTACCCATTCACCACTACCACCACCCCCACTCCCAGCACCTGACAACCACTAATCTATTTCCTGTCTTTATGGATTTGCTTATTCTGGACATTTCTTATGCAGGCTTCACCTGCTATCCAAAAGTAGAAGGTTCCTATGAAACTTTTGTAAGCCAAAATGGCCTAAAGCAAAGAAGCAATTACCATTTCATGAAAGTGAAAATCCTCTTCAGATTTCTTTCAGTTACCAAAAACAGAATCTAACAAGGGTATTTTACACAAGTGTTGTGGCATAAAGCCGACTTTCAAAAAAAAAAAAAAAAAAAGGCGACTTTCGGAATACAAGAGAACCCTGTAAACGGAATTATATGGTGTGTGGCCTTTTGTGTCTGGGTTCTTTCACTTACAATAAGGATTTCAAGGTTCAGCCATATATTTTTTTTTTGCAGTATTTTAGTATGGAGGTGTAATTCACACAACATAAAATTCACCATCTTGAAGTATACGATTCAGGGGTTTTTAGTATATTCATAATGTTGCATCTATCACTGCCATCTAGTTCCAAAGTAAGTCCATCATCCCAAAGGGAAACTTTGTCCTTGTTAGCAATTCCCCCATTCTCTCTATCCCCTGGCAAGATTCAGCTGTGTTCTCCCATGTGTCAATACTTTATTCCATTTTATGGCCAAATGTTCCATCATATGAATACCATGTCTTATTTACCCATTCATCAACTGATGGACATTTCAGGTTTTTTTCTACTTTTTAGCTATTATGAGCAAGGTTGCCATGAACATTCATGTACTAGTTTTTGTGTGGACATAGATTTTCAATGTTCTTGAATTTATGGCTAGGTGTGGAAGTATTGAGTCATTTGGTAGCTTAATATTTAACTCTTGAAGGTGCTACCAAACTATTTACCAAATCAGTGGTTTTACCATCCCACCAACAACAGATGAGGATTCTAACTTCCCTGCATCTTTACCAATCCTTCTTATTATCAGTCTTTTCGATTATAGCCATCCTAAGGTGTGTGATATCCTATCTCATTCTGGTTTTAATTGCAATTTTCAAATGACTAATGATATTGAGCATCATGGCCTGTGCTTATTTATGCTTATGTATCTTCTTTGGAGAAATATCCATTTATGTCCTTTGCTCATTTTTTAATTGGAGTATTTATCCTTTTATTATTGAGCTGTAGACATTCTCTATACAATCTAGATCCAAATCCCTTATTGATATATAATTTGCAAATATTTTATCCAGTCTGTGGGTTTCTGCATCTTCTTGGTGGTACCCTTTGAAGCACAGAAGATTTTAATTTTGATGAAATTCAATTTATCTTTTTTTCCTTTTTCTCGTGATGTCTTAGCAAAGAAATCTTTGCCTAGCCCAAGGTCATGAAGATTTACTACTATAATTCCTTCTAAGAGTTCAAAATTCTAGTGTATACATTTAGGTTTTGATCTTTTTGATCAAACCTTTTTGATTTATTTTTTTGAGTTATTTTTCTTTATGTGTAAGAAAAGGGTCCAATTCCATTCTTTTTACACATGAATATCAGTTGTCCCAGCACTTTTAAAAATTGAATTGTCTTGTTTATCCATGTTGAAAATCAACTGACAATTAATGTAAGGGTTTATATTTTTTAATTTTTTTAAAGATTTTATTTATTTATTTATTTATTTATTTATTTATTTATTTATTTATTTATTTATTCATGAGAGAGGCAGAGACACAGGCAGAGGGAGAAGCAGGCTCCATGTAGGGAGCCTGACGTGGTACTTGATCTTGGTCTCCAAGATCACACCCTGGGCTGAAGGTGGCGCTAAACCGCTGAGCAACCCGGGCTGCCCTATATTTTTTTTAAATGTAGTAGTAGCACCTTTTTTTTTTTTTTTTTTAAAGAGCCCATCTTAATCCCAAGCATTTGCTGTTTCATTGTCATAGTGACATCCTGTAAATTCTTGCCAGATTTCAATACAAGGGACAAGAGAGTTTTCTAGGACAATGGGGCTGATCATAAGAATGTATTTGAATTCCTTTGGGACAGTTTCTCATTCTCCAGTTTAGGTCACCTTCGTCAGCATTAAAACCCTTTTTGGGGAAATAAGAGCCCAAGTATTAATCACTGCCTTATCTATAGTTTTCTACACGATTTTGTCTCTTTTGGGGAAATCTCCCCAAGGAACTAAACAACCCTATGGCTGCCAAGTCCTACTGCAAAGAACTCTGAGACTTTTTACTGTCATTTTTAAATAGATCTAAGGTTTACATAAAAGGCTGCAGAAGGGCTGAGCTATAAGATGATCTTACTATTACCTTTCTTTCTTCACAAGCATTATGTGTTCTTTACTATCAAGAGAATCAGCCAAAGTTCTAACAAATCACCTAGATTCTGACCATAGTGGCCCTAAATGTCATGATTGCATAGATGCATGTCTCCATAACTGTTAAGGGTCTGAAATGTTATCTTACTTACTAGCTAACAAGTTAACCTGCTATATTTTCATAGATGCTAGCAGAAGACATGAAACCACTAAATCAGAGACCAAGGATAGTTAATACTCACAGCAATAGCACTAGTCCGAGTAATAGCATTGGTTCTAGTTACCCATGCCTTATTCCTACTTGGTGATGCAAAGAGGGATATATGACATCTTCACAAGCAGTGGATTACATTCCATGAGAGAAACCCAGAGCTTTGGGAACCTGATCCTCTACAATGAGCATAAGCATGTTTACCCTTTGTTCTTGAGGGAAGCACTCTCTTTACCTTTCAAGACTTTAATTAAACCTACCTTTTGTTCCAGAGGAAGACACCATCTCTATCTTCTAAGGTTGTTCACTATATAAACATCTTTAAAAAGATAGTTTGAACAAAGGTTGGTCAATGTGCAGAAATGTAGTCCCATAAAAAATGGTCTCTCAACAGGCAGCGACTGACCAAGTTCAGTGTTTTTCTCCTGCTTGTGGGATCCCTCCTAAGCTTTTATTGTAAAAACATTAAACGTGATTCTCCACAGAATAGTAGTAAGGTGTGGGGCGATACCCTATTTTGCTGATTCTTTTTCTTATACATTTTTCCAACACAGCCTATTCAGTGCCTAAACCAAGTGCTTTTATTGTGGTATTATATGTTTTATAAGAGTCCTAGTTTAACAACTCCTCTTCTGAAAGACTTTATTTTATTTATTTTTTTTTGAAAGACTTTAATGTATCTTTGTTTGGATGTAAAGGAGGGAAAGTGAGAGGTGTGTGTGTGTGTGTGTGTGTGTGCACGCACACACACACACAGGCACATATACTGTTTTTCCTTAATACTATTTTTTTAAGAGAAGTTTTAGGTTTATAATAAAATCTGGAGAGAGATATAAAGATTACTCATATACCTTTTGCCCCCCTATATGCATAGCCTCCTCCATTACTAACATCACTCACCAGAAAAGTACTTTTTTTTTTTTACAAAGGATGAATCTACATTGACAAATTATAATCACCTAAATATCACAGTTTATGTTAGGATTCATTCCTGGTATTGTACAGCCTATGGGTTTGGACCAATGTATTATCACGAATCCATCACTATAACATCACACAGAGTATTTTCACTATCTAAAATCCTTTGTGCTCCACTGATTTTACTGTCTCCATACTTTTGCCTTCCTCAGAATGTCACATAATTTGGAGTCATACGGTATGTAGCCTTTTCAGTTTGACTTCTTTTATTTAGTAATACACATTTAAGGTCCCTCTATGTCTCTTTATGCCTTAATAGCTCATTTCTTTTTAGTCTGAATAACATTCCATTGTCCAGATGTGCCAAACTATTTATCCATTTACCTACCAAAGGGCATCTTGGTTGCTTGCAAGTTTGGGCAGCTATAGATAATGCTGTCATAAACATCGTGTGTATAGGTTTTTGTGTGGACATAAGTTTTCACCTCCTTTGGGTAAATACCAAGGAGTGCAACTGCTAGACTGTATGGTAAGAGCAGGTTTAGTTTTGTAAGACACCACCAAACTATTTTCCAATGTATCTCCCCATTTTGCATTCCCTACAGCAGTGAATGAGAGTTCCTGTTGCTCTACATCCTCACCAGCATTTGGTGTTGTCCGTATTCCAAATTTTCACCATTCCCATAGGTGGATAGTGGTATTTCATTGTTGTTTTAATTTTCATTTCATTCATGACATATGATATCAAGCATCATTTCATATGCTAATTTACCATCTATATGTCTTCTTTGGTGAGGTGTCTGTTAGAGTATTTGACCCATTTTTTAATTGGGTTGTTTGTTTTCTTGTTGTTTGTGGTTACCTTTTGAATTCTAGGACTCTGCATTTTTACTCTTTGCTTCTTATCAAAGGGTGCTGTTTTTCTTCCTTTTTCCCCAAGTTTTGTTGAGTCTTTCTTTTATTCTCTCTCTCAGAGTCTATATTTGAAGACTGAACCTTCAAACTGCACATACTTTTAAGTCCTTCCCTTATAATCTGTGCTCTGATCCACCTATATAATTTTTTTTTTAGTAATTTTAGACTTAAAGTAGACTCAGGCTCTCTAGTGGTATGTTGAGATTGGCCCAGAGCTCCTTCACTGTCTTCCCTTTTCTGTCTTCTTTGCAGTTTTTCTTAGCCTCTCTTTGCATGCCAAAAACCCTACTGTGGAGGACAGGTGGTGTGGGAGTCTGAGAAATAGTACACCCAAATTTGGTCATTTTTCTTTACAGATATTTTGCAGTTTGGACATCCTCTGTCTCTAAGTTCTGCTAAAGACATTGTTTTGGTGTCAACCTATCTTTCCCTTTTTATTATTCTATATGTTTTCTGAAGGAAATATTGGAGGATAGGAAGGTAGGCTACCACCTTTGCTTCCAGTTACCTGGAAGTCCTAGACAATTTATTAAAACATGGATTGAAATATGGATTATTAAAGCACTTTTAGAGTTTCTGATTCAGTAGGTCTGGGGAGGGGCCTGTGAATTCCTAGGTAATATTTAATGCTGGTGGTCTAAGAACCACACATTGAAAGCACTTTTCTGGTGTAAAACAGCTACTTAAGGAAAATGAAGCAAGAGGAAAGGATTATCCTCCATAACAAGGAGCGTACATCTGACCTCAGATTACATTACACTTAAACTGATTGCTTCTATCTGACATGGCTTCAGAAAAATATATATAGCCAAATTATTTTAGGAATTTAGAATATGAAATTATAGTGTAGAAGAGGGAGCTGAAACTGAAATAGTAACTATGGAGTTATAGTTGTGAGTCCATGAGAATGGTATCATCAGAGCTCAAAGTTTGAGGGAACAGACATACAGAGAGAAAGGACAGAAGATGAGAGTGACACAAGTTCATATCTTGAAATAATGATAAAGGCAATAAAGAAAATGAAAAAGGTTTACATAAACAAAAGTAAGTGATACAGAAGTGGGGTTAGGCAGTGGGGCAGACAGTTTGAGATTTGTATAATTGATAGGCAAACAAATATTTGTATAAATAAAAATAAATAAATAAATAAATAAAGGCAGGCTTCTCTGAAGAGGTGATGTGTGAACTGAGAAGTAAATGATTAGCAGCAGCCAACCATGCAAAAAATCAAGAGAAGAGAATTTCAAGGGGGATACCAAGTGTGAATGTCCTCAGTGGGAATATAAATAATAAAAATGACAGCCTTGAATCGACATTTTCATAGCTCCCTGACCTCTCTCATTGCTAAATCAGTCACCATGGCCAGAGAATTAGGATCCTATTTGAAGAAGGAGGAAGTCTGGAAATAGCCACTGGGAATATATTGGAAGCCCTGTAACCAGTCCAATATATACCTAATATATTGTATCTCTTCTCAGTGTGTGCGTGCATGTGTGTGTGTATGTTTGTACATTGTGTGTGTTTCCTATACATACAATTTGAAAAATGTCCTTGTTTATCATAATACAGTGTTTAATATACAACCACAAATTGAGCTTCTCCACTAGAGAAAAGCCAAAACCATGTCCACCTTCTACATCTTATTTCCTTTTTTTTAAAGATATTATTATTATTGTTATTACTATTATTTTTGAGAGAGAGTGTGTGCAGAGGGAGGAGTAGAGGGAGAGGGACAAGCAGACTCCATGCTGACCATGAAGCCTGATGAGGGGCTTGATCCTAGGATCCTGAGATCATGACCTGAGCTGAAATCAAGAGTCAACTGCTTTACCCACTGAGATATCCAGGTGCCCCTACATTTCATTTTCAAATGTAATCAGATCTCATATACATTCCTCAGAATTTTTCAATCTTTGAGCTACAATTGCAACGATCTTTAATTCTTCCAATTTACAAGATATACAAAAAGATCATCACATTAAAAATTCCCATGTTATGAGAAAATGCTCCGCATCACTGGCCATCAGGGAAATACACATCAAAACCACAATGAAATACCACCTCACACCAGTGAGAATGGGGAAAATTAACAAGGCAGGAAACAACAAATGTTGGAGAGGATGTGGAGAAAGGGGACCCTCTTGCACTGTTGGTGGGAATGTGAGCTGGTGCAGCCACTCTGGAAAACTGTGTGGAGGTTCCTCAAAGAGTTAAAAATAGATCTGCCCTATGACCCAGCAATTGCACTGCTGGGGATTTACCCCAAAGATACAGAAGCAGTGAAATGCCGGGACACCTGCACCCCGAATGTTTATAGCAGCAATGTCCACAATAGCCAAACTGTGGAAGGAGCCTCGGTGTCCATCGTAAGATGAATGGATAAAGAAGCTGTGGTTTATGTATACAATGGAATATTACTCAGCCATCAGAAACGACAAATGACGTGGAGGGACCTGGAGGATATTATGCGGAGTGAAATAAGTCAATCGGAAAAGGACAATCATTATATGGTCTCATTTATTTGGGGAATATACAAAATTAGTGAAAGGGAATAAACGGAAAGGAGAGAAAATGAGTGAAAATATCAGTGAGGGTGACAAAACATGAGAGACACCTAACTCTGGGAAATAAGCAAAGGGCAGTGGAAGGGGAAGTGAGTGGGGGGTTGGGGTGACTGAGTGATGGGCACTGAGGGGGGCATTTGGCAGGATGAGCACTGGGTATTATGCTATATGTTGGCAAATTGAACTCCAATAAAAAAAAATTTCAAAATAGGGCTTATCTCAGAAATACAAGATTGTTTTAACACTCAAAAATCAATCAATACAATTCACCATATGAATGGACTAAAAAAGAAAAATACTATGTAATCATTTCAATAAAAGTAGAATTATTTTCAAAAAAAATAAAAAAATAAAAAAATAAAAATACCCATGTTAAAAAGCAGAACATATAGAGCAATATCTGGTACCATAACCTCCTTTCTAGGGAAACAGGCTTATTGATGAAATAACCTGGCCAGCCTCAGTTTTATTCTTTGAAAAGATTTGTCTTGTCCATTACCCTTCATGGCTAAGAAGGGGCACAGAACAGGGCTTTTCTATTAGAGACCATTCTCCTTTAGCACCTCCTTTATTGTTGGCACAATTGTAGAAACCCAGAGGTTGCCTAAAAGAAGACTAAAGTTATAGACCTTAAAATATGGGCCTGGCTGAGCCAATGGTAAGCACAAGAAGTGAGAGTGGACATCAGCTATGGTTAATTTACCTCTTACATAGAACTTGGTCCTTTTAAACCAAACCGTGGCTCATGTAAGCAATGGCTATTGCTCTTTGTAGTCTGTAGGAAATCATAGGTGTTGAATTCTGCAATACAATAAAAACAAGAGTAGAAATGCTTCTTAAATATTCATAATTTTGCCATTATGGATTTACTATTCATGAGCATATTTCGACTTTCAGTCTTTGAATATAGATTTTACCTGTAGAAAAAAAGAAATTTTGTAAAAGGGTCTCTTTCTTTTAATTCTTTCTTTCTTACCATGGGGATGGTGGTGGTAGTATCATTTTCCTTCCTAACCAACTTTAATGAGTTTTTCATTTATAGACCACTCTGAGGGTGGGTGGTGGGAAAATACCACCAACACAGGACCCTATAAAAAGGAAAAGAGAAAATGCTCTATGGAATTTAATTCTAATATAGATCCTGGATATACGTTTTGTAAAATCCATAACACACACACACACACACACACACACTCACATACACACATAACATAAAGTTGATCTAGTAATCCATCCAAATAAATCAGTACATGTCAGTATGCCTCAGACACCTAATTTCCAGTTGGCTATTTTATCTAGATGTTAGCCAGTAGCTCTGATTTTTTTAAAGCACTCCTATTTATCTTTTTCTAGTCCAGTGATTTGTAAAATTCATAAACATAGAATCATGTGTATTTAATGAAATGCACACAAACTCCCAGTAAATAAAACAAATAAAATCATATTTATTAGTATATTTTACACTTACAAATATAAACTAAATTCAACTTTATAACATGTACTTGTAAAGCTAACTAATAAATAAAGCTAATTCATAGGTCATGTTTCAATGTTACATGACATATTTGAATGTGCATATTTTCTTTTTAATTCAACTTTTAAAACAGTTTGAAATAAAGTATAAAAAGGAGGTTTAAATAATCTGTAGAACCTATAAAAACCTCTGAGGAATAAACAGTTTGAAAGGCACAGTCTATATTGCTATATCTTGTCACATATTTCACTTAGCAAGTTTCTGCAAAGCACTGGCTGTACTAGTTTAACATCCTTGCAGTATAAAAAATTGTCTTCCTCTAGGTCCTTTAAGAGAAAATACCTTCAGAGCTATTAATTCACTTTTTAAAATTATCCTGGTTAGATAGTGACTCCAAAAGCCATCAATAACTAGTAGATGCCCAGGAACCACTGATCATAGGTTCTCTCATATTTCCCTGTAAGACACTCTTCTTAGAAATTTGCCAATATGGAGTTTGCTATTTTCAATTTTCCATTGCTATAATACTGTTAAATGTTAATATACAAGAGAGTATTTGATATCCTATATGAACTAGCTCACATGCATGTTTATATAGGAAACTGGAACTCTGGATGGGGTTTGTGTGTGTGTGTGTGTGTGTGTGTGTGTGTGTGTAAGGAGACATTTGGACAACCACTGATAAAATGAGAAGCAAAACATCAGTAACCTCCTAATATGGAAAGATTTGGACATTCCTTGAGCAAACATATCAGATAACTAAATACTTGGGATATTTTGACTCTGATTTTATCAAAAGGGGGAGATTATAGAACTTAATTAATACAATACAACAAAATAAACATGATTTAGGACTCGCTGAAGGATTAGGTCACCTGAGTTAGAGCTCATATTGGTTCTGTGACTTTGGTGATCAATCTAATTTCTCAGAGCATCATCCCCTTTCATTTGCATAATGAGATTGTTTAACAAGCTGTGGGCCTCAGTAGGAATCACCTGGGGTGTTCTTAAAGAAGCTGATTCCTGGGGCTCATTTCCCATGAAACAAATCAGAGTTTCTGGAGCTGGAGCCAAATTTTGGTGTTTGGTATTCTTTTTCCTAGGTAATTCTAATGTACAACTGGATTGAGAACCATTGCTTCTCCCTAGAGTCTCTTTGACTACTAAGATCCTATTTTTCATTAAGTTTCTTCTCATATTCCAGCTCAATGCCCCATAGACTTTAATAAGCATCAGAATCAACTGGAGGGTTTACTAAAGTGCAAGTGTTGGGTCCCATCCCCAGTGTTTCTGGTTTAGGAGGCTGGAGATGGAGCCCAATAATTTGCTTCTCTAACACGTTCCCAGGTAATGCTGGTGCTACTGGTCTGAACACTGTACTTTGAGACTTACTGCTCCAGCCCTGGGCTAACTCAGGCTTATTCCACAAGGTATAAGTGAGCACACATACATTCTGTTTAGAAGCATGGACGTTTTCAGTTTTGCAAGCAAGCTTTGAGACCATCTCCTGATCACTTCATTCAGTTGTAAGCTGAAATAAATGGAGGCCCAGAGAACTGAGTAATTAATAAAGTCATGCGAAAAGACTCTGTGGCTATTAGAATCACTGTCCCCTGTATCTTTTCCAGTGCTTCAGAGAGGGAGAATATTTTCTCCCTAAATAATTGCTGTCAGTGGGGCACCTGGGTGATGTAGTCAGTTAAGCATCTGACTCTTGGTTTCAGCTCAGGTCATGACCTGAGGGTTCTGAGATTAAGCCCCACTTCCAACTCCATGCTCAGCATGGAGTCTACGAGAGATTCTCTCACTTTTCTCTCTGCCCCTCCCCTCCCCGCTCTCACCGCCCTCCCCACCCCACCCCCGCCATGCACTTGCTCTCTCTCTCTCTCAAATAAATAAATAAATCTTTAAAAAAGGAATTGTCGTCAGGGACAGCAATCTTCTTAATAAATGTTATTAATTAATGAGTTCATGATAGCTGGGTTCGATGAGTACCTATTTTGTGTCAGACAGTGTGCTTAAGATGCATCATCACAGTCAAAAATAAAACTTAACTGAGGTCTTCTTATGTGCCAGGCACTGTCCTAAGCTGCTGTCCATGGATCGGTCCATTTAATTTTCATGAAAGCCCTCCAAGGTAAATAATATTAACTCCTCTGTGTAACAAATGAAGAGGTAAAGCAGGGGAGGATCAGTAACTTGCCCAAAGTTACAGGTCCAGATTCAGGGAGTCGACTACACTGTTCTTCCACCTTCCTGGCATTTAATCCTCCCAACAACCCTAGGATCTTTATTAAAACCTGTCATTTTACAGATGATCAGACAAGGTCGGAGGGTATACAACTTGTGGTTACTAAGTTGCTTGCTAATAAACTGATAAAGATAGTAGTTGAAGTTGATGAACTTTAAAATCTCGGCTTTCCCCACTATGCCAGCTCCTTAATCTGCACATAGACATTAAGGTTAGGACCAGGCAGACAATGCCAAACCACGGAACTGAGCAAGCTGGACTTGTTGCCTTATCTTTGGGCGAAAGTGCAAGTATTTCTCTCAGCTTTCTGTTTTCCAGTAGTGATTACACGAAAAAGTGGTATGAACAGACATTGCTGACAAATTCGTTCCTCCCACTATTCATTAGTGTTTTGTCACACAGCTTGACCTGAGCATCTCTTCCCCTGTTTGGCTTCTATGGGACATGTGTCAAACACAGCTGGAGGGGGAGTCACATTGACTTGATGACTTTGCTTTGCTGCACAGGTTTTTCTCCTTTCCTCACCAAAATTAGGCTTCCATTACTTACTAAGCAGTAACTATTTAGTGAATGCCTACTATATTCCTGGCACCATACTACTCATTACTGAGATAGAAAATACTGAGACTCTATGCGTATTGTTTTCACAGTCTGGGTTTCCGGTTGGGAAACCAAGAAGAATTAATGAACAAAACAAAACTAAATATGTCAATGAAAAGAACTGGAGAGTGAAACAGGCCAATGTTCAGTATAAAAAATGGGTGCAGAGGAATCTGAGAACTGAGAAATGATAGAAGCTAGAGTTACCATCTGAAAAGGCACAGCAGAGGTCTCCAACATCAATGAAATAGCTGAAATAGTGTCAATAATGGTAATCTTTCTTTTTTTTTTTTTTTTAAATTTTTATTTATTTATGATAGTCAGAGAGAGAGAGAGAGAGGCAGAGACACAGGCAGAGGGAGAAGCAGGCTCCATGCACCGGGAGCCCGACGTGGGATTCGATCCCGGGTCTCCAGGATCGCGCCCTGGGCCAAAGGCAGGCGCCAAACCGCTGCGCCACCCAGGGATCCCAACAATAATGGTAATCTTTCAAAGAGAAAGGCTACACAAAGGGGAAGGTGAGGGAGATCATTTAATGAGAAAAGAAAAGCCTGACAAAAGTGTGTAGTGGGGCTAAGGCAAACACCACCATATCATCTGATTTAGATACTAAATAGACTCTCTTGGAGAAAAGTCTTAACAAAAAGAAGGAAACATACACATAAATGCATCTCTCACAACCCCTTCTTTACTATCAAACAAAACTCCACTGAAGAATCTGACAGAAGAGTTGTGGTTGAACTAATATTCTTATAAAACACTCAATACCACACAAAAATTAAACAAGAAAATCAACAGACCCATACAGTGGTATTGAAAAAAGTCAGTACACCTCAATTTTAGAAGCAAATACTACTCCCCTACAAAAAAACCCAATCACAAAACAGAAGGAAACTGCAAAATGACATTCTAAATGGAACTAAATATATTGAAGCAGGCATTTAAGGACATGAAACAGTTTTCAACATACAAGAACTTGAATCGTGCACTCATATACTGTTCTTGAAGTGTCTGCAAAGAAAAAGCTTCACCTATTAAGGATATGACTTTTTCTTTAAAGATTTATTTATTTATTTTAAAGAGAGAGCATACAAGTTGGGGGAAGGGGCAGAGGAAGAGGGAGAAAGAGAATCCTCAAGCAGACTCCCCACTAAGAGCAGAGCCCAATGCAAGGCTCCATCCCAGGACTCTGAAATAATGACCTGAGCTGAAATGAAGAGTCAGACACTCTATTAACTGAGCCACCCAGGAGCCTCAAGGATATGACTTTTAAAACTTGAGTGAGAAGTCTGATGGTGAGCACTTTAAAATACAGAATGTTTGTCAGTTTCTCAACTTTGGGCTTATTGACATTTTAGGCTTGGTAATTTTTTGTTTCAAGAACTCCCCTGTGAATTATGGGATATTTAGCAACATCCCTAGCCTATATTCAATATTCACTAGATGCCAAGAGCAACGCCATCCTCTGCCCACTTTCATAACCAAAAATGTCTCCAGATATTGCCTAGTGTCTACAGGTAGGCTAAATTATTCTCAGGAACTACTGAGGTACATCTAAGATGAAAACATCAGCAGGGATGAAAATGGAAGGTCAATATACAATATTATATATTATGATAAAGTAGAAATAATGGAAAGAGAATGGTGCACCTGGGTGGCTCAATCAGTTAAGCATCTGCATTCAGCCTAAGGTCCTGGGATAGAGCCCCAAGTCAGGCTTTCTGCTCAGCAAGGAGTCTGATTCTCCTTCTCCCCCACCTTGCTCATGTTCTCTCTCACCATCTCTCTCTCTCTTTCTCAAATAAATAAATAAAATCTTTAAAAAATAATAGAGAAATAAAGTAAAATAATTGATTGCTGTATGGGCAACAGGTAGGAGTTAAAGGATGCCAATAAAAACCAGATAGAAGATTAAATAGTAAAACAATAGACCAAGTGTTTTAAAAATATAAGCACAAAACTAAGATAATAATATAAATATATTTAAATCCAATTTTTAAAAGATTATTTGTTTACTTATTTGAGAGAAAGCACGAGCAAGGGTAGGCGCTGAGGATTAGAGAGAATTTCAGGTAGACTCCACACAGCTCAGAGCCCAAAGTGTAGCTCCATCTCACCACCCTGAATTCATGACCCGAGCCAAAATCAAGAATCCGACAAGAATCAGACAACTGACTGAGCCACCCAGGCATTCCTATATACCAATTTTTTAAATTATAAGACAAAAGACACAAATATTACAAAGGCAAAAAATGGAAAATATAGTGAAATAAACAGTTTAAGAATACTAACACCAAACATATTAGTCATATCAATTTGAAAAACAGCCTTAACACACATACTAATTGAAGGAGATTTTAAGTGTGTCTCATAAACCCCAAGTGTATTCTGGATACAAGAACCAAATTTAAAACAAGGAAAAGAGGCAGAAATAAATAAGTGGTAGACAAAAGTATATCTGGCAAATGGAAAGAAAAATAGATGAGGAGTAATGATCCTGACATCAAACAAAGAAGTCAAGCCAAAACAAACAATAAGTAAAGGCACTTTTTAATGCTAAACATGACAGGTCCCAAAGAAAATATAAAATTAATGAATAATTGTGCACAAAACAACACAGTAACCATCTTTATGAAGAAAAAAATACAGAAGGTGCAAAGAGACATAGATAAAAACCCACTAAAAA
Source organism: Canis aureus (assembly GCF_053574225.1). NCBI lineage: Eukaryota > Metazoa > Chordata > Mammalia > Carnivora > Canidae > Canis > Canis aureus. The sequence continues at coordinate 37,644,004 of NC_135625.1, read as the reverse complement.
TACAAGACTTGAATACATCATTCACAATGCAAGTCGGATGAAGCAAATAAAAACTGAAAAAGAGAGAATACTTAAAGAACACAATCAAGAAGGTAGAATTTATAGGTATATATCAATCACTGCAATCTGATAATACAGGAAGAAACTTCTCAAGGACTCATGGAACATTCACAAGAATTAACCAAATATTAAGTAACAAAAAGCTGGTATGTACATATAGTAGAAATATTACAGTATAGTAAAATTAGAAGTTATGAATAAAAACACAGAACAGCCCTTACACCTGGAAATTTTTTTAGCCATTAAAAATGACTCTTCAATTAAAGAATACAAACTGTAATTACAGTTTTTAAAATTTTTTTAAATTTAAAATTTTTTAAAAATGAAACTGAAAATGCTACATACCAGAATTTATGGAATACATTTAAAGCAGTGATCAGAGTAAACTTCATTGCACTAAACATTTTCATCACTAAAATAAAAGAATAAAAATAAATGGATTCAATTACCATATCAAGAAACAAAAAAGATACAACAAACCAAAAGAAAGAACAAGAGAAAAAATAAAGATAAAAACAGAAATAAATAAGGTCATATAGACCTAATTGACACACACACAAAAATAGACAAACCACTAGCCAACTTGGAAGGAAAAAGAACAAGATTGCAGTATGTCTAATAGGAAATGAAATGGAGACACAACCACAGAAATTTAAAAATAAATTCATAAAGATACTACTTTGCAGATGCCTTTACAAGTAAATCCAATATTCCAGGAACGCCATGTAGATTTAATACTAGAAAGTCCACTGATATCATATATTAATATAGCCAGAAAAACAATTGTGTAATTATTTCTATATGTGCTGAACACTCCATTAACAAAATTTGACACTCATCCATGATAAAAACATACAAGGAAATAGGAATCAATTTAATATAATGATAAAATAAAGCCAATATTTTACTTAATGCAAAAGCATTAGAGGCATTTCCACTAGAGTCAGAAACAAGTCAAGGATGCCTACTATCTCTGCTGCCTTTCAACACTATATTTGAGATATTAGCCAGTTCAGTTGGATAAGAAAAAACAGAAGCATAAGAAGGGGTTTAAGAAGGAAAACTATCTCTGCAAAGTGACAGACATTCTGCAAAACACCTGACCAGTATTCTTCAGAAGGGTCAAGGTGATGAAAAGTAGGGAAATAGGGAAGAATTCTCATAGAGAATGGTGGAAATACTAAGCAGGATACCTACCAACTAACTCCAGTGTGAGACATTGAATGATATCCTGGAAAAAAAAAAAATGAATGATATCCTGGGACCAGAAAAAGAAAAAAGGCATATAATTGGGAAAACTAGTGAAATTCAAATAAGGTCTAAAATTAGTACTATTACTGTGTCAGTGTTCATTTCCTGGTGTTGGTGATGATGCTGTGATTAAAGAAAACTAGATGGAGAGTATATGGGAACCATTTTTGCAACTTTTCTGTAAGTCTATGATTATTTCAAAACAAAAACTTACAATAATAAATTACTGTAGCGGTCCCTCCAATTGATTCTGATGCATGCTAAAACCAGAAAATCACTGCACTAGAATAACAGTCCTGGCCTCTTCCTTCTTACTATTTTTCCCCATAGAAGTGACATGCATTTGTCTAAATTTCTCAGGTGGGACAATAAGAACCAAATGATTGTCCCTTATATTTTTCTCTCTGCCATTGATCTGTAAAAGACCATGCTGTATGAAACCAATCTTTCACACCAGCTGATCTTCTCAAGGTCTGGACTTTGGGCAAGGGTAAGAGAGGAATGTTTGACCAATGTTCCAGAGTCACATTTTTCATTCACTTTATCAGTAATAAAACTAATATCTACCATTTCCTGCTTCTGTCTTTCCAATGGTTTTGAATTTGTGAAATGGAGACCTCATTAAACCCAACACCTTAGTCCCATCAGCTATGCCCAAGGGATGGGGGTCACATGATCTTTATAGGACACCTAATTAGTGAATGAAATAAGAAGGGTAATGTCCTAAATTAATTGAGTGCAGGTAGGAAGATGCACCTACCAAAGGATGATGACTTGCCATTTAAAACGTATTGAGGAATATATCTAAAACCATCAAGAAATGTTCCCAAAATTTTATGTAAATATGCAGTAGAGAATTATATATGAGGTACCAAGACAACTCAATGGTGAAGAGTCTTTTAAATAAATGTGCTGAGACAATTGGATATTCACACCAAACAAATAAAATTGAGTTCTTTTCTTACACTGTAAACAAAAGTTAATCCAAAATGGATCATAGACCAAAATGTAAGAGTTAAACTTTTGAAATTTTAAGAAGAAAATATGGGAGTAAGTTCTCATGGTCTTCAATTATGCAAAACCTTCTTCAATGTGTCACCAAAAGCACAAGAGAAAAAAAGAATAAAATGGATTAGTTGAACCTCATCAAGGTAAAAATAAGCATTTGTGCTTCAAAGAAAGTGAAGACAACTTTCAAGAAAGTGAAAAGACCATAGAACAGAAGAAAATGTTTGTAAATCATTTATCTGTTAAGGGAATTGTATCCAGAATATAAAAAGAACTTCTACAATTCATTCATGAAAGTATACATAATCAAATTTAAAAAGAGGCAAAGAATCTGACTGGGCATTTTTCTGAAGAAGCTATAAATCATCAATAAGCATATGAATTGATGCTCGACATCATTAGTTATTAGGGAAATGCAATCAAAACCAAAATGAGATACCACTTCACATCCACTAGGATGTCTGTAATCAGAAAGTCAGATAACAAGTGTTGGCAAGGGTGTGGAGAAATTAGAACCCTCATACCTTGCTTGATGTATGAGGATGTAAAATGGTGCCGGTTTAGAAAAATAGTTTGACAGCTCCTTAAAAAGTGAAAAATAGAGATGATAAGCTCTAGGAATGCCTCTTTCATGTGTAAACCTAAGAGAACAGAAAACATACATCCGCGTCAAAACTTCTACACAAATGTTTGAAGCAGCACGATTCATAATAGTCAAGAAGTGGAGACGGCCCAAATGTTCATGGTCTGATGACTGGATAAATAAACATTGTATATGCATACAACGGAGTATTATTCAACAATAAAACGTAATAAAGTGCTGATATGTATCACCACACAGATGAACGTGGAAAACTTTATGCTAAGTGAAAGACTCCAGTCACAAAAGAGCACCTTTTGTATGATTCCATTTATATAAAACATCCAGAGTAGGCAAATGCATCGAACCAGAAAGTAGATTAGTAGTTTCCCAGGGCTGGGAGACAGGCTGGAGGGGGAGGGAAGGTGATAAAAGCATCCTAAAGTTGATTGTGCTGATGCTTCCACGACTGTCTGAATACGAAAAGTCATTCAATGAGCTCAATGTACGGTATATGAATTATATTTTCATATGAATATGTGAATCAACAAACCTGCCTTAAAAAAGAAAGTCTTTAGGAAAGAAAAAAAAAAAACCCTCATACAACTCCATTAAACAAAACTTAAACTCAAACCCTTTAAATTATGGACCACAATCATTTCTGGGTGATAAAATTAAAGGTTACTATTTTCTTCTTTACACTGCTACTGTATTTTCAACAGGCACCAAGACTATTTTTTAAATGAAAAAAAAATTAAACCTTTATTGTAAGTGATTAAAATGGAGGGAAAGGGCTGGCTAACATAACCAGTTCCTCAGCACGCCAAAGAGAGCTATTTGAAGTGGAACACATCCCTAAGAGGAACCTATTCTTCAAATCCTGGGATGGTGGTGCCTGGGGCCTGGAATGCCTAGGACCCAAGTTCTGGTTAGCCACGAATGATTGGCAGGCCTCTTTGGGCCAATCTTAAGAAAGATCTTTCTAAACACCATTTTGATTTGCATCAGGTAGCCTGGAATTGGAATCAGAACTCCGGGAGCCACTTCCTGGCTGGAGACTTCCAATTACTTATCTACAAAATGTGGAGAGAAAATAAATACAATGTGATGATCCAATCGCACTAGATTGGTGGCTCTCAGCCCTCAGAATCAGCATCCGCTGTGAACCCAACAGAAATGTAAATTCCTGGTCTTCCCCTCAGACCTCCAGGATCAGAAACTCCAGGAACAGAGAGGCCGGCAATCTTTTTTTGTTTGTTTGTTTTAAAGATTTTATTTATTTATTCATGATAGACGGGGGTGGGGGGTGGGGGGTGGGGGGGAGGCAGAGACACAGGCAGAGGGAGAAGCAGGCTCCCTGCAGGGACCCTGATGTGGGACTCGTCCCCAGGATCACGCCCTGGACTGAAGGCGGCGCCAAACCGCTGAGCCACCCGGCTGCCCAGCAATCTGTGTTTTAACAGATACTGATGCAGGCTGGATTTGAAAAGTACTGATCAGTTTTTTCGCAACGGGTTTGCCGCCAGAACACAGGTGTCGTGAAAACCACCGCTAAACCTAAACCAAAATGGGAAAGGAGAAGACTCACATCAACATCGTCGTCATTGGACACGTAGATTCGGGCAAGTCTACCACTACTGGCCATCTGATCTACAAATGTGGTGGGATCGACAAAAGAACTATCGAAAAATTTGAGAAGGAGGCTGCTGAGATGGGAAAAGGCTCCTTCAAGTATGCCTGGGTCTTGGATAAACTGAAAGCTGAACGTGAACGTGGTATCACCATTGATATCTCCCTGTGGAAATTCGAGACCAGCAAGTATTACGTGACCATCATTGATGCCCCAGGACACAGAGACTTTATCAAAAACATGATTACAGGCACATCTCAGGCTGACTGTGCGTCCTGAGTGTTGCTGCTGGCGTTGGTGAATTTGAAGCAGGTATCTCCAAGAATGGGCAGACCCGTGAGCATGCCCTTCTGGCTTACACACTGGGTGTAAAACAACTAATTGTTGGTGTTAACAAAATGGATTCCACTGAACCACCCTACAGCCAGAAGAGATACGAGGAAATCGTTAAAGAAGTCAGCACCTACATTAAGAAAATTGGCTACAACCCCGACACAGTAGCATTTGTGCCAATTTCTGGTTGGAATGGTGACAACATGCTGGAGCCAAGTGCTAACATGCCTTGGTTCAAGGGATGGAAAGTCACCCGTAAAGATGGGAATGCCAGCGGAACCACACTGCTTGAAGCCCTGGATTGCATTCTGCCACCAACTCGTCCAACTGATAAGCCCTTGCGTCTGCCTCTCCAAGACGTCTACAAAATTGGTGGTATTGGTACTGTCCCAGTGGGTCGAGTGGAGACTGGTGTTCTTAAGCCTGGTATGGTGGTCACCTTTGCTCCAGTCAATGTTACAACTGAAGTAAAGTCTGTTGAAATGCACCATGAAGCTTTGAGTGAGGCTCTTCCTGGGGACAATGTGGGCTTCAATGTCAAGAACGTATCTGTCAAAGATGTTCGTCGTGGCAATGTGGCTGGTGACAGCAAAAATGACCCACCAATGGAAGCAGCTGGCTTCACAGCTCAGGTGATTATCCTGAACCATCCAGGCCAAATCAGTGCTGGATATGCACCTGTGCTGGATTGTCACACAGCTCACATTGCTTGCAAGTTTGCTGAGCTGAAGGAAAAGATAGATCGTCGTTCTGGAAAGAAGCTGGAAGATGGTCCCAAGTTCTTGAAATCTGGGGATGCTGCCATTGTTGATATGGTTCCTGGCAAACCTATGTGTGTTGAGAGCTTCTCTGACTATCCTCCTCTGGGCCGTTTTGCTGTTCGTGACATGAGACAGACGGTTGCTGTGGGTGTCATCAAAGCAGTGGACAAGAAGGCAGCTGGAGCTGGCAAAGTCACCAAGTCTGCCCAGAAAGCTCAGAAGGCTAAATGAATATTATCCCTAATACCTGCCACCCCAGTCTTAATCAGTGGTGGAAGAACGGTCTCAGAACTGTTTGTGTCAATTGGCCATTTAAGTTTAATAGTAAAAGACTGGTTAATGATAACAATGCATCGTAAAACCTTCAGAAGGAAAGGAGAATGTTTTGTGGACCATTTGTTTTTTTTTTTGTGCGTGTGTGGCAGTTTTAAGTTATTAGTTTTTAAAATCAGTACTTTTTAATGGAAACAACTTGACCAAAAATCTGTCACAGAATTTTGAGACCCATTAAAACAAAAGTTTAATGAAAAGTACTGATCATTATTTCTTCCGTGGATGAAAAGGAAAATCCAATCAGTACCTGGGGAAGGTTTTTGAATTACATATCTTTAACCTCAGGCATTCTGAAATGCCCCTTTGACTTCTTACGTATTCTCTTCCAAACACATGTATGCACACACACACACACACACACACACACACGAATTCCTACTTAATGAGTCACCATTACTCATGAGCATCTCTCCCCTAGTGTCCAAGGATTGTCAAGATGGCTCAAGACTTTCATATAGATGCCCTCTAATTTCTCTCAATTCCAAAATGCTGTGGTCTAGCAGAGTGCAAGAAACCACCCTACCCATCGGGAGCAGCTACAGTGGGATTTCTGGCAGGAGCAGGTAAATAGCTTTTGAAGCTGGGAAGCCATTTAGCACCTCTAAATTCACACTCCCTTCTTTTTTTTGGATACACGTCTATTGGAAATACTTGCCCTAGGGCACTTGGGTGGTTCAGTGGTTTAGCAACTGCCTTTGTCTCTGGGTGATCCCAGGGTCTTTGGATTGAGCCCTGCATAGGGCTCCCTACAAGGAGCCTGCTTCTCCCTCTGCCTGTGTCTCTGTCTCTGTCTCTCATGAATAAATAAATAAAATCTTTAAAAAAAAGGAAGTAAGTATTTCCTTACCTTTCATTGGGGTGATTTCTGGTTTATTTTTTTTTTTTACAATCTTTTCTTATATTTAACTCTAGACTTTTTCCAAAAACTTCATGATGACATATCAAAGTATTCCTACCTCCTGCTGCCTTTATCACCCAGCTGTCCTGCCCCTCACCATTGTTGTGGAGTTTGGGGCCCAAAAGCTAGTTGTGATTTTGAGAAAAGTGGAATGCCATTTAAAATTGTCTAGAAGTCTGAGCAGCAGAAGGTCTCTCTCTCTCTCTCTCTCTCTCTCTCTCTCTCTCACACACACACACACACACAAAACACTTAAAGAGAAAGATGATATAAAGCCAGAGATGTCAAAGCACATTGCTTTGTCCACCTGAAGGAATCTAAATTCAGATTTCGTTTGCTTATACATTTGTTTTTCACCACAGCTCTCTTCTGAGAGACCCAGTTTCTTTGCCCAGCACATCTTGCAATGTCCAAGACCTTCAATGAGCGCCTTGATCTGAGAACCACACAGAAAACATTTGCAGGCTGAGCAAGAAAGTGAGGATGGACCTCAAGTTAAATATCTTCTTTCACCTTTCGAAAACAGCAAAAATAAGCAGATGCAATTTGTTATACTCACACTGTTGACAAGATTACCATGAATGCTACAGGCAAAGACAGCAGCAAAGAGCTCACTTCATCTGCCAACTGCTTTGTGTCTTAAGGGAATGTGTTGCCTCATTGAATGACTGAACTAAGCCATTTTGCAGAATATATGAATCTTGCCTCTGATCCTAACACTTAATGGCTATGTCGCGGGCCTGTGTTCTCCATGTCAGACACGATCTGTAACATGATAACAGCACTATCTCCTTTCCTCTCGTTCGCTTCTTATTTTTCTAAGGATAAAGAAAGGGATTCTGTCCCCTACCACAAACATTTGGATCTCTCACCTTGTTGTCTAAATTCAGCCGAGAAGAGGTTGATGGAGCTCGTCACTTTATGGGCTTTGGTAATAATTTCTCATCCTCAGAGAATTCCATCATAAGAGTAAGACGGTACTTATTTGTTCACTCCTGTCGGACAAGAGATATTTGTGTCCATAACATACATACGAAATCAACTGAGAAGGGCAATGATATTTGAACACACTTGTTCTCTAAAATAATCTGATAAGCCATTTAACAAGGAGCAAAACACAGTCAGTTTGTATCTGGAATCCCTTTCCTGTTATTTCCCTCCTTAGATCGTTCTGGTCTAATGCCCCTCATGGAAATCCTCAGGGGACTCAACACCATTCTAGCTCCTTGCTTTCTTCTGAACACATTTAACATACTCCACGGATAATTTTCATTTCATTCTGGCCACAGAGCCTTATAGAACCAAAAGACTAAAGAATCACATTCTTCATTGAATGGAACCTCACTGGGAGGCTTTGATGCCCTACCCTGAACCCACGAATCAATCCAACAGCAGTCTATGACCTCAAGAGACTGGCCTAAACTTTGTCTCCTTCCGATTATTTAATCATATCTTTGTCTGTCTCAGAGAATCCTGGACTGATGCCCTGTATCTTTAGTTGTTTCACAGGTGGCCAAGGCATGTCTGTCCTGGATCTGCTCCCCCTCTCCTTATATTTGCTATAGAGCATACCCTCAGTTCTTGCTCCAAACACCATCACAGCAGCAATGGAGTTGTGGAGGTGCCTTCCACCACAGGTGTGCTGGGTCAGCAGCAAGCTCATACACTGCACTGGAACAGAATGACCTCTTGGCTTCACATCTAAGCTCTGCCACATACAACCCTCAGGAGCTTTTCTAAGCCTTAGCTTCTCTTACCTATAAGACACTGATGATAAGACCAATTCTAAGGTAACGCTGTGAAAACTCACCTGTTCTTTTAAAAGTTGCAGGCAGTATGGTCAATAAATACTCATTCTTTTCTTTCTTGTTTTCTCGCTATTTATATCATTAGTAAGTATATCTAAGGCTTAGGGTATTAAGGGGCACCTCGGTATCTCAGTCAGTTAGGTGCCAGACTCTTGGTTTAGGCTCAGGTCATGACCTCAGGGTCACAGGATCAAGCCCTGTGTCCACCCTAAGCTCAGCATGGAGTCTGCTTGAAATTCTCTCTCTCTCTCTCTGCCCCTCACCCCATCCACTGCATGCATACACACTTGCACTGGTACTCACAGGCTTGCATGCACTCTCTCCCTAAATAAAATAAATAAAATCTTAAAAAAAAAAAAAAAGCCTTGGGGCAGCCTGGGTGGCTCAGCGGTTTAGCGTGGCCTTCAGCCCAGGGCCTGATCCTGGAGACCCGAGATTGAGTCCCACATCAGGCTCCATGCAATCGAGTCCCACATCAGGCTCCCTGCATGGAGCCTGCTTCTCCCTCTGCCTGTGTCTCTGCCTCTCTCTCTCTCTTTCTGTGTCTCATGAATAAATAAATAAAATCTTTAAAAAAATAAATAAGCTTTATTTAAAAAAATAATTAAAAATAAATAAAAAATTTAAAAAAAGACTTAGCATATTAAACATCATAACAAATTTCCAGACATCGCAGAAACTAACAATGGCACACAACTAAACTAGTGCTAGGATATTTTTTTTAACAATATAGGTCTTAACAAAAAGAATTTGTTTCCTTTTTCTTGCATCACTAAGTTTCCCAGCAAGAACAGCTAGCTGCTAGAAATGTGATCTCTATTCATAACCAATCCCTGTTACCTGGTTCAAGCTTCTCAATATTACCAAACTTCTGTTCTTTTGTGTAAGAAATTACTGACACACCTGGACATTTTTAGAAATCGCATTTTGCATTCTATACTATCATGGAAAATAAATATTTTTGCTATAGATGTGAATGCTATTAAAACTGCAGATAATTTTTAAAATTTCTTTAATCCAAAGATTAGACTCCTCATAAGCATGATTATTCTCTGGCTTTTGCCCAATATGGGCTGAAGTGTTTTTCAATATTGAATCTCAAGGCCAGAGCTTTTCTGTATCTGCATGGCTGAGTTTATATACTACCTACAGCTAATCAAAGCAAATGTAATCATGAGGACATGGTGCAATTGTCAGAGTGAAGAACCCTTAACATTACCAACTAACACACCTTTGACATTTATTTAGTTAGAATAAGTATAATACCAAAGGACAATTAAGAATCTGTTTCTTCAGGTCTTGGAGCAGGAACTATGCCCTGATTTAAAAAGGGGTGGGGGGGGGGAGAAACTACAGCTCTCAGATAGTATGAAACCTATTGACTTGGTTTTTCACAAATTATTTTTGGGACGCCTGGGTGGCTCAGCGGTTGAGCATCTGCCATAGGCTCAGGGAGTGATCCTGGGATCTGGGATTGAGTCCCACAGTGGGCTCCTTGCAGAGAGTCTGCTTCTCCCTCTGCCTGTGTCTCTGCCTCTCTCTCTCTGTGTGTGTATGTCTCTCATGAATAAATAAAATCTATTAAAAAAACAAATTATTTTCATATTCCACTGTATTTGCCCCACATTTAAATTATCAAGATCATATGAAACTTAAAACCCTGCACTTTTTTGGAAAGTGTCTGATTAGAGAAACACCCACTTCTGAATCAGCGATTTTTGTAAAATCACAGAGTGGTGTGAAAAGGAAGCTCAGGGTATCATTTCTAACTTGTACCAATTGGCCTTCTCCTCTGTGACCATTAACCACAACAGATAGAACCGGTTGATTTCCAGGGATCCTGAAAAGCAATAAAAATCATGAAGTAATAAACACTATTTACTTGGTACAACTCTCATTTGTCAGATTTTGAAAATGTCACCTCATGTCCTAAGAGTCAAGGTTTATTTTTCCCAGGCAACTCTATAGGCCCAGCAGAATGATTTTCTCAGTGAATTTTTTTTTCCTGAAATCAGATTTCTTAAAGATAACATCCAAACAATTTCAAGTTAAGCACAATACTTAGGTTTGTGACTAAAATCAAAACAGAAATAGCCAGTTCTTCTATGAGGCCATTTCTGATTGTCACGCAAATCCTCTCTGCCACTTTCCTTCTAAAAAAGAAGTTGTGTGCATGAGAAAACAGGAGACATAAAATCATTTAGCTGAAAGAAAGCTTATGTGTCAACTTGTCACTGCAAGGATGGGAGGGAAGGAGGGAGGGGGGAAGGGAGGGATAAGGGGAGGGAGGAAGAAAGGAAGGAAAGAAGGAAAGACAGAGGGAGGGAAGGAAGAAGAAGAAAGCAAGAGAGAAATAAAGAAGTTAGAAATGAAAGGGTGTTTTCATTCTGTTTTTATTCTGCTAGGTTTTCAAATGTCAGAACCGACAAGCCCTGTGCAACATTTAACTCAACCCTCTTCTTCAACTGGTGGGCTTATATTGATGAAATTAATGCTCTGCAATCAATCCTTTGAATGTAGATGGAATTCTAGTGCTGAGTTCAGCAGAACTATTAAGAAGAAAGTTGGGGTCTTATGAACTGAACCTAAAAGCTTTTCTCTATGTAGTGGCTAAAATATGGCAAATTTTCTTTTATTTTCTGAATTGACAGAATTATTCAAATTCTAAATGCAGGGCTATAACTTCAATTCGAACTAAATGCTAATGTTTTGTCTAAAAGGTAACTCTAAAGTGATAATGTTAATGGGCATTCTATTTCCTAATCTGATCAAGAAATGGCTCTTCTTCGACTCTCTCCAGAGATTCTGTAACATTTCATACCTGCTTCATCATCATTCATCAATATTCATAGACACATCTATAATTTTTGAGACACTGAACACAGCCCCATTAGTGGTGCAGAAAAAGCAGTCTCTAGAAGGGCAGTATTGTGAAGGAAGTAAAGTGTTCCCCTTAGGGACCCTCTCCTCCTGCCCTGCCCTACCCGGATTCATGTCTCCTCCTCCAGGGGTCTTCCTACTGCCCACTCCTACCCAGAGCCTGCCGTGACTCCCAGTGTCTTCTGCTTCTCTTCCTCTCTCCCCAAAACACCCTGCTGCAATGCTAAAGTGATTGTAGTAACCTACTTTACATGCATATGTTAATGATTTATTAGAGTTTTTGTGTTCCCCTCCTAGGCAACATGCTTACATACTTGCATTTTCACTTCAGCTTCCTGGGCTTTAATCTACAGGAGAAACCAGACATTCCTAAGACAGCATTTTCTGATTTTAATAGTCTCCAGCCACCTGCAAGAAGAGCAACTTCTTTCCACCTCCTTTGCCCTGAAATATGAAAAATCAATAACCAACTTCTCAAAATGATTCTGCAATGGTGAGTCCACCCCTAGCCGCAGGAGCATACCGTTCAGGTGACAGCCCCTAGACTAACACACAGCCCTCCATGGCACAACTAGAAGAAGTTGAGATGGATTTGTCACTCTGCCAGCACAGCCTCATGCCCCTCAGTCACTATGTCCGATGAAAGGCGAGAGTGTCCCAGCCCAAATGTGAAAAAGCGCCTTCTTATAGTTATTGATTCCAGGGGAGAAGAACGTGCACAGTTCAAGGGCTCTAATCCAAAAATTGCTAGGACTAGAGAACAGGAATATCTCCAAGAGTTCATTTGCTGCTGCCCTCACCCCTCCCTACTCTGCAAATTTCCTAGTATCATGCCCTTCGCCCCTCATTCTCTATCATCTTAATACAGGCAGGAGGGTAGGACCCATTTTAAAGCTAAGAGATTTTTTTTTCTTCTTTGTCATGCAGAGCTTTGGGGCTACAGAATAAAGTGTTTGCAGGCCTGATTATCTCTCAGTGAAAGAAAAGATCTGCAACCACTTGGAAAGTTTTTCTTTTCTGAGTCCCCTAGCTTCAGGTACCCATCTTGTAGACCTGTTTGGTGGCACTGCTTTAGACCGAAGATCCTATTCTGTGGATATTTGTCCCTTCCCATGTAACTGTGGAACCATCTGGCATGCAGTAAACAGGCTTATGCATTAACTGTGCTCAGGAAACCTAGCAGTTAGCAATTAATTTTCTCCTTGAATAACACAGTGGCAATGATAACCGATGGGACAAAAGCGGACAACACTGGAAAGAGCCTGAAAAACACTGCATGTCTACAGATGTACAAGTTCCTATGCATTCACTCAGATCAGAAATCAAGTCCATGTCAGATCATCTTATAGTTTATGGATTCTAGTTGGTTGCATAAATGGCAGCCCACTGATTATAAATTCCACACAGGCTTCCCTTAATGACCTTAATGGGTTGCCATTATTTTCCTGTGCTATCATTCAAAAAAAGCCCATCTGGTATTCATAAATACAGGCAGAGGAGGGTGGACTTTGACATTTATAAATGCAACTGAGGAATATCTTCAGTTCAGGTGGAATGGGGAGCTTCTCTGGCAAAGCAGTTTTTCCCTCAATGAGTTTCATTAGATGCATCAACCCAAATGGCCACCATAAGGGACTGGGTAAGTAAATGGTGTTTCTTTTACATGATGGATTATTATTTTCAAATGTGTTTACCCACATTCAAGTACTGTGGAAACGGTTCAGTGACAAAAGAATGACACAAACTGCACATGTGCCACAATCACTACCATCTCATAAAAGTGCTAAGGACGACTGGCAAGGGACTTTCACTTTCTTGGTCTCATTCCTTCCTCTTCTTTATAATGAGACATGCCCCAGTCTCAGTTCCTCCTATGCACATATTGACTAATGGTCTAAGCATGAGCAATTTTTTAGGGCAATGATTCCAAGAGGCACAGTGAAGGGTGAGGAAGTGAGCTTCAGAAAAGAAAAAGAGTGTCAATTAATGAGTTGACCCGCATGGAAAACTGGAGAGAAATCCTGCTGGAGATGCTCTGAGATGCTGACTTCTCAGAATTCCCCACCAGAATATGTATTAGTCAACATCTGCCCTTTATTGCATGCCAGTTGCTCCTGGAACACTTAGTCTTATCCCATGTGGACCAAGCATGCTTCCACTTCCAGAGTACAGGAAACTGCAAGAAACCAGCTGAGCCTGGGAGAACCATCTCCAGGGTGGGCAATGGAGATGCAGACAGGGTATCTAGAGCATCCGCTAGACAGCAGTTGGTTTAGATAACTTCTTACATGCCTTCAATTGCTGGAAGCTTATTTAGAGGACAAAAATGTTACTGAATGATCTTGCTTTATATCTTTTGCATTTTCTACAATAAGCTTTAGAAGGCAAAAAATAGGGGCACCTGGGTGGCTCACTCAGTTAAGTGTCTAACTCTTGATTTCAGCTCAGGTCATGGTCTCAGATTGTGGGATCAAGCCCCGAGTCCATGCAGACTCATTAAGGAGTCTGCTTGAGATTCTCTCTCTCTCCCTCTCCCTCTGCCCCTTCAATCTCTCTCTCTCTCTCTCTCTCATGAACAAATAAATCTTTTTTGAAAAGCATGTTATTAATTAGGTATTAGTCACCACAGTTGTGGTGACTAAGTAGCCCTCCATCCAACTGGGGAATTCTGAAAGACCATGTAGTTTACACCCCAGAGGTATTCCATAAGAGAGCCAAGGGACCTGAATGTTTAGCTACCACCTCCCATTTGTCATTTGTTGAAAACTGCCTCAGCTGGGACATTGACTCCCCAATATTGCTGATCTACACCATGGGTGGCAGAGTAGGCTCAGGTGGCCAAAGAGCATCCTTGGATAAAGAGAATAGATGCTTGGTGTTGGAAGTCAGCCAGCTTACATAAAAATAGTGAGGACAAGGGCAGAGTGGGAGCACCATCAACATCTGCCACAGAGGAAGTTCACTTCTCAAGCCCTATGGTAGACACAGAAGGCCTAGATGACCATGTACTGTGTTATATACACAACCTATAGCTTCCTATATTCATCTATGGAGGCCACTGGAGGAAGGGATAACACCTGAGCACACTCAATCCTACTGCCTCCATCAAGGGTCTCCTACTCACCATAAATGAGCATCTTCATTGTCTTCAAACTCTTTCCATGACAGGATTGTCTCTGCCACCCGTTGAGAATTTACAACACCCTTCTTCGTTCTATAACTGGGCTGTACGTTTCTGCAGAATAGAGTGTCTGTCTTATTCTGTTCCACTCTCAGCGCCTAGCACACAGCAATGTTCCACAAATACTATTTCCTTGGATAAACTGCAAAGAATTAAGTATAGAAAAACTAAAAGGAAATGTGCTCTTTAAAATGGTATCTATGGCTGGTGGAATTATTTCCTGCTTTTGTTTTTGCCTTTGCTTTCTTTTATTTTTAACTTTTATTTTTCATGAAAACAATATGTGCTTTTTTAGAGAATTTGGAAAGCATAAAAAAAGCAATTTTTTATAAAATCGACTTTGCTTATAAAGACAAAAGTAGGAAAACAGGCTCCTGCTTCAAATATAACTCAGCCCTACATCTGTGATTGGCTCTGTATAATATCAGAATGTTTCAACTCTCAGAATGTCTCAAATCTCGTGGTAATTTGTTAAGTGGTAATTATTCTTATAGGTCTACCTAAAATAGCAATGCCATCTTTCAATAAAGGAAAGAAATGGTTAAGATTGAACATATGACCTAAGTAACTCATCCATGCTAATCTCTAGCTTCTCAAAGGATTCTTTACCTCGTTGCTTCTGGAACTCTCCAGATAATATAGAATATTTCAGGTATAAAGACTGCCTTATTTAATTTAGAAACCAAAATACACTTTAGTGCAGAGCTAAGCTTAAGAATGAGCTTTGAACTGCAATGACCCTCTTTAATTTCAATATATCATTATAAATATCAATTTAATTTCTCATGTTTTAAGAGAAACCTAGGTTTCAATCACCACATTATTAACAATTAATGGTCAGATTTGGGAAGGGATACTCTAATTTTAATAAAAGGCTTCACAGGAAAGGTCAGTGAACTCTACAGAATCAATCATTTATAAGCAGTCTTTGGTTTTCACTGAAATATTTATGAATGATAAAATTATTTTGACAAGGCGAAGTTTGATATGGAGGCCATTTTTGACAACATGACATGGTTTCATAAAAATTCCTGGGTACAATTAAAATAAAGCAGAAAGTTAAGCCAAAGGAAATGGATAATTCCATCTTAAATTCTTCAAGGAACAAAAGACATCTACTGTGAACATCCACATGATTATATATGCAACACATTTTCAGGATCAGACCAAAAGAGGCAGCCAGAACCCAGCTTGAAATGAAAATAAAAGAAAATACAACTGTTCTCCAATGTCTCAGCAAGCAGATGTTGGGACTTTCTACAGGATAAGGATGGCATTCGGTCAAAAAACTGGTTATACGCATGAAGAATCAAGTCAACATTATTTTTTAATGTAGAATTGCCTACCTCTCCTAAGACCAAATTGCTCTAACAGAAACCAACTGCATCATGTTATTTAATTTAAATGCAGCAGAGACTACAGGCAGTTAAATTAAGAATGTCCACATGATGGGCACAGTGAATTGGAGCCACCACCTTGCCTACCACTGGAAGAAGGAGCTGCCTTTCAGATCTCTTTTTATAATATATGTATAAAATTAGTCCCTATAGCTCAGCAACACTGCCAGACAAAAAGGCAGGTTGATGTTCCTTTGAACCTAATTTCACATGCACAGAGACAGGAAGCCAGTAGGAAGTCATTCCTGTATGGGGTGAGCTCATTGAGATTTGCTGCTGACCCCTAGGCACCTCCACAGGCCCTCTGGTAGAGCAAATCAATCGGGTCTTCGTGTTCCCTGGGAACTAAGTGTATTTGCGGAACAGAATTAGGAATGGTTGATGTGAATGAACCAACCTTAAAGTTCCATAGCTTGGTTTACATTCTTTCCCTATCTTCCATAACAGAAAACACATCTAGGTAAATTGGAGTCAGTTAAGACTGACTAGAACTAATCTGAACCTGTTTAAACTTGCTTAATTTTGTTTGAACATGGGACTCTGTAAGCCCATGGAAAGTGAGGAAAAAAATACAAACATTTTTACGAATCTGATATATAGATTTGCAGTGTCGGTAAACTCACATTAATTTAGAATAATTAGGCAGAAGCGAAATATCAAAAATATAGAAATGTTAACATTATTTTAAGCACATATATATCATGTATAATTAAAGTGTTTCCAATGGGATGCTGTGAAGTACTCCAGTTACAATATTAATGAAACTTTTCTGTTTTTTAACATTAATCATCTGCCTGTGACTTGTTCAAGTGGTTTCAAAATACAGGAAAACAATTAATTTCCTTGAGATTTTGAGGACAATGCTGGCCCGCCTTTATTAGTAATCTGCCTAAGGAGTAATTTTTTTCTACAGATGGTAGAGAATTTCCAACTAATAGACTCTATTCAAGCGAGTACAGATTCCAAATTTGTAAAACTATGGTTTATTACAGTATTTATTCCATCTCTAAGATTATTGGCTTCTGGAGGAATAAAGTTCATTTCCATCATGACAATTACTAATGTAAAATTTAATTCTCTGAACCCATGAAAAATGAGTTTGAAAATGTGGGAGCCTGCAAAACCAGTGGCCTTTCTGCCAATCTGGCATGAGCTCTACTGACATTTCCCAGTGCTGATTTCTCTCCCTGAAAAGGGTCACCTCCAGCACATTTGAGATTTCTCCTTCAGGGTCCTTTCAAAAGCATCCCATCCTTTTCACTGAATAATCCATGAATGTAGTCTCTCATCCCTGCTGGGGACTGCTCCCCACCTCCTCCAAAGGATTCTGAATATTTCCCAAACACAATTCTGATCTTGCTATTTCTTTATTTAGAAATCTTCAGTGGCCCCCATTGTCTCAAGTTCAGAACAGTGAATGAACACAAGTTGAATAACACAGCTTAAACAGCTGAATCAGTAAAGGTAAAAAAAAAAAAAAAAAAAAAAAAAAAAAGCACTTCTTCCTGGAATTTTTACCATGTGTTAATATTCTCATCTGTTGAAATGGGATACCTACATTACCTGCATTTCAAAATAACTGGGGACGTTAATTAAAAATATGAAAGCAAAGTTGCTCTGAAAAGTGTAGAACTCCAAACACATGCAGGTTATCATTGTATTTCTATAAGTCTATCGGTCTGTTGGCTTTTTTGTTCAGCAAAAGTCTGGTAGTTTCTCCAGTTACCAGCTAGAACATGAGGGGACACATTTCTTTCACTGGTCTTTAATTTCTGTTCTGCCACAGAGGTAAATAAACTAAAGTCAGACATACTTAGCCCCTTGCTGTGAAAACCATTATTATTCTTTTGCATAATTATCATGCTTACAGATTTTGCAATTCTTTCCTTGTGTTTGACATTTTACTTGGTGCCCTGTATCCAATTTTTGTGTAAATCAATTCAATTTAATCTCACCATCAGCCTCTCAGAAAAAAAAAAAAAAAAAAAAGGTTTCAAAACACCAGACTTCAAAGTTTCATTCACTCCCTGCCTTCTCTGACTCTTCACTTGGTATTTCCAACATTCATATGGTCCCTTTGGAGATCACCACATAAAGGAAAGGATGCAAAAGGCCATAAGGAAACATTCCAGGATGCTTGTAAACCTAATTTTCTGGGTCCTTCCTAAGAGTCACATTTATAAAATGTGCACTAACAAAAGCTCAGTAACCTATTATAGTGCATTAAACTTAATCCTCTGTGGACTTTTCTATTAGACTGAACTCCAATTTGATTAGGCGGAAGAGATCCCGGGACATTAAAGCTGTCTAAAATGGGTTGGGCACACACATACACACATACACACACAATAAAAACGGGAGCAGAGCAAATTCTGGCAAAGGTTTTACAAGGTTTGAACTCTGCCATTTTCACCTTCTGCATTTCTGTGGATTCTCATGGGGCAGGGAATCTTGGTGTTTTTATTTTTCACCTCCCCAAGAGAAAAGATGGAAGAAAGGAAAGGAGGGAAAGACGGGAGAAGGAAAAAAGACAAGAAGAAATAGAGAAGGAAAGAAAATGACCAATGTGGAAATGATACACGTTTTTAAACGCAAAAGAATGAGAGGAGAATAAGGAAGGAAAACATCCCTTGGAAGGGCCAACTCAATGCTATGCTTCTATCTCCCAACCAAAGTAGCCATTCACTTCTTGAATTCACTCCAGTTCCAATTTTTAGAGCTATTAATGAGAAAGAGCTTTTTCTCTCTGAAGCTGAGAAATATAACAAAATAATAATAAAATACTGTGGTTAACACATACATTTGTGAATTAACACGAGCCAACCCTGCTCTTGTATGAAGGCTCAGAGTAGTTCATCCTGGTTTAAAATTTATTGAAAAGCAAACACTTAACCTTTGCTCCCTTCCATTCTCCATGCAGAGTTGTTTGGTAATTAGCCTGGAAGCATCTACATAATATATGTCTAGACTCACTAATGTTCATTTTCTGTGGTTGCTGCTGGCACTTTACATTGCATTACAACGTAATGACAAAATACAAGTTGTGTTAAGAGCTTTGACAGAAGACACGAAGTATAATTTTCAAAGGAAGGAGGAAGTTAGGACCTTCTTTTCTACTACAAAAAGGCCCTAGTAGGTGCATTTAAAAATACATATTTTTAAATTTTTGGTCTTTGTATTCGGATAATATATTAAAAGGGATATGGGAGTGATAAAAATTATCATTTAGATGAAGTATGTTGGTTCCCTTGAAGATGATTGGAAGTTATTCTTATATATAACTCACCTGAATGACACCAAGAACAAAGAAACTGAAATCAATAAACAAAGGGAAGAAAGTGAAAGCCCACTGTGTTGCATTATAAAACATAATCTAAATTGAACACCAATAAAAAATAAATTAAAAAAAAATAAAAAATAAATAAAACATAATCTACATCTCAACAGGAGTACGTTAATTTAGAAGAAAATTAGCAAGGTTCTGTTAACAGAATAATGAATAGTTTCCGAGGTCTACCATATCAAAAAGCTCTGTGTTCATTAATACCCAACTCAATGTTATTGTGGAACAAAGTAAGTGTGAACAAAGCAGTAACGTGCCTCATATCCTCCAAAACCTGCACAAATGTTCGCTACCTGTTACATTTACTTCAAGATGTCCCATCTTAATGCCTATGGCAATATGATGACTATGACAGTCTCCAAAGATGAGGATACACACTTATTTGAAATTTGATTTTCAAGGGGTGTATGGGGATAAGTGGAGAAGGATATATGTGACCTTGTGGGTCAAAATGGAGTTACAGAGACCAAGACAATGTAGTGTAATTGAAAAATTTATACTGTACAGTGTAGATTTTAATCTCTGGTGCCCCAAATATGAGCAAGAATCTAGGCTCTCAGAGAAAAAGTGAATTTATACAATTTAGTGGGGAAACAAAATCAGTCAAATTGGTAATTTGGAAACGTGTAGACCAAATGTCCAGATGAGTGACTGGCATTTTCTCTTCTCAAACTGGTGTTTTTGGCAATAGTAGACTCAATATTGATGTCTGTGTTCTGGGGGAAATAAGTTTCTCTGTTGCCATATTTCATTTTTAATAATATTAGTTCAAATTTCTCCAGTGCCTCTCATTCCATTAGCTCAAAGCACTTTTCAAACCACTAATGAATTACACTGGCTGCCATTCCAGCAAGGCAGAAAGCAGCCCATCCATTTTCATAGCAAATGCTTCACTTCTAGCAGCACCAGCCCTTAGAGAATAGCCACAATTTTAAAAAATATATATTTTTTATTATTTTCTCACTTCCCATTTTATATCTTGCTTCACAGGTAAGTCTGGAGCATTAAGTAGCTTCACAAGATCGTCCAAAAGGGGAGAGATCGCACCTTCAGTCCTCACTAATTTTAGTCTGTCCTACATCTTACATTATCCACTGGAGATTGATCCAATCAGTTTCTAGAACTCTCCATGGGAGGCCAAGAGAAGGAGGGAAATGCCCCCAAATTCAGTTTCCTATCAAGAGACATATCCATTACCCTTTTAGCATTCATCAGTGGGAAACAGAAAGGGTGGAAAAGAACAGGTTAGGTGACAAAAGTTATTTCCCAAAACTGAGAGAATCATTGACAACATCATCCATTATAAGGTGAGGGAGAAAGCAATTGTCAAAGAGAACAACGTTAATTTCAGATCCATTTAAATTCCAAGTCACTTTTTCGGAGAAATCCATCCAGAGTGGAGTCCTTTTGGGTTTATAAACAAACAAATGAGATGAAATGAAAGCAACTGAATGAGTCTATTTGCTCTCACTTCAAGCAATCGAATATGGTAAGTTCTACAGTTACCACTTCTGAAATTTCTGTTTTTAAAGCTTTTCACCAAGGGTAAGGAATGACTTTGATCTGCTCTATATGTACAGTACTGATCAGATTAAAATATGTAAAATAACAATGATGTTGTTGCCCAATTTGCGTTCCACAATTACTGCTTTTAGGTCCTTAACTGCATGTTTCTATTCCTAGAAAATTTGACACTTTTGTTCACAAATATATATATATATATATTTAGATTTTTATTTATTTATTCATGAGAGACACAGAGAAAGAGAGAGAGAGAGAGAGGCAGAGACACAGGCAGAGGGAGAAGCAGGCTCCATGCAGGGAGCCCGATGTGGGACTTGATCCCAGGACCCTGGGGTCAAGCCCTGGGCCAAGACAGGGGCTCAACCACTGAGCCACCTGGCATGCCCCAACACTTTTGTTCTTTTTAAAGTATATAGACCTTCCATTTGTCCTGTAGGCCCAAAGGAGTTAGAAGAGCCCTATGTCCTAAGTGACACCCTTATGGCTGCATGTACAGAAGAAGGGTCAAGCTTCACAGCCAAGAATGAGGTGGAAGGAAAGCTTTATATGAATCTCAGAGATCATAATATTCCTGCTTTGTGAGAAGTGTAACAGAATGGAAGAGCAGAAGAGGAAGACTCTAGGGAAATGCAACAACTTACTAGAGTCTTTAGAGTCTGAATTTGATATGGTATTGTAGTACTACATTATAAAATCTCAAAGTATCCAACGTTTTCATAGTTAAATGGTAGTTCAAACATATTCTGAAGTCAAATGTAAAACCTATAAAAATTAGACCACAACATAGTAAAAACAATCCCAAAAAGGCACCATAAGTGCTCCTATTTTGCAGAGATAACGAAGGGCCTCCGTTACAGCCTGTCTGGATATGCGTAGTGTTTCAAAACACACCCCTGAAAACAATGAGGTAGAAAAAGCTTCCACAGAAACCCGTAGTAACTCCCCATCGACACCAGATGGCCTTCCACTGCCAAGTGTTCTCTTTGTGTTTCCCCCACATTAAAGAAAAGTGACAGATATTCAGAACGCTGCGATAAATACTAAATATAAGTGTGTTGTAAGCATTTTTAGATAAGTATATCAGCAAAATTTAAAGCTATAGAAAAGCAGAGATTACTTGTAAAGGTTTTTTTCTCTAAAGAGCTCGGCATATTAGTTTATTGATATAATCCTATCTCATCATTGATATTCATAACAATTTCTTTTGGAAATAGAAAAATGGATATTGCTCTTTTTATTTGACTAATAGAGATCAATGAGATACATAGAAATCAAGTTATGCTAGAAGTCAGTGAGAGAAAAGAGAAGGATTTGGAGGAATAGAAATCACTTGGACCTCAGAAACTTAGGTAACAATTGGATAAAATATAAATTAATAAAGTCACCGATATGTCATTTTCTATCTTCTTTATGAAATCACCTTTAAAAAGATCAGTCTCAGGCCTCAGGCAATATATGTTAAGGTCCCAGAATAAAACGTACCTTATACATGTTATTCTATACTCCTATGCCCTCCCTTTGCTTTTTGTTCTTTAGATGTTACAAACTGGAGTATATGCACTTGTGATACCTCACTCAAGATGGAAAGCACCAGTAACTGAGTTACTTCTGTTGCTATGTAGCCCAGACTCAACATGAATAAACAGAGCATATTAAGACAGAGGGACCAGATGAATTTCCCTTAGAATTTCCATTCATGCTACTGAGGAGGTAAAACACATCTTCACATAACCCCCTTGGCACACACTCCTTGATAAAGGGCATGGATTAGATTGCTTCAGTATGCTTTCCATAGTTGTATCAGGCAGTTAAAATGATGTCACTGACTACCTTGTGTCACTGATAATGGTGATTGCTTTTTTGTTTAAGCATTGGGTTTTATTTAAGGTTGGATGAATTACCCCAGAGAAGAAAAAAAAAAAAATCTGCCACATTAAATTGATGCTCAACGTGTAAATTTTGCATCTCTCCCAAAGCTGGCTTCTGGCTTCCAAAGATCTTCACTTTCTGTTTATACCTGCTTAGCATAGTACCAAAAATGTCATGGTTACCTCCTTGTTTAAGTGCTTCTGAAGGGCAGAGACCACATCTTTCCTGACATAGCATGGTGTATTGAACCACTTTGGGATGAGAAAAATATGGGTAAACAAAAAAACTTGGTGTGTTAAATAAACTTGTTGACATTAAATCAAGAAAAAAAGTGTTTTTTTTTCTTCCAAGTGTTTGACATAGTCGTGGATAAGATTTCACCAGCTGACTGAGACAGGAGCGACTCTCCATCAGGGGCTCTGGGTTCTGGATGATGTCACTGTGCCATGGCCAAATATATGCTTTTGCTGGAGCCACACAGCATATAACATGAATGTTGGATCTAGACAAAACTAATGGAGCTAGTAAAAACTAACCCAGAAGATCTGATATCCTATGTCACCTACCTTTATATGTGCATCCCTATGTTTAAAAGCTCACATCTCAGTAAGTATTCCTAATTCTTGAGGATAAGCTACTCAGCCTGACAAGGACCAATTCCACCTGAACAAGTACAGAGGAGAAGAAACAAAAGCAAGAATCAAAGCATCATAGAAAGGAGAAAGAAGGCCAAACCCACTGCTCATTTGTTTTCCTTATTCTCCACAAGCAATAATAGTGCCTGCTCTCTATGCCACTCAATAGAGAAGGGTAGGACTGGTGATGCCTAAGAGCTGTTATTCTCACAATAAAAAAAGACATTTTTTCTAACTTTTTGGGAGGTGGGACCTGGATTTTAAAGTGTTCTAGCTAAGTTTCTCTTTGTTACATGGGTTTGGCATAGCTCAAAGGAAGAAAGGTTGAGTATCCCTGTTCATTTTGTTTAGGAACCATGGACCTACATGTGAATTCTAGTTTTACCACCTTTAGATTTTGTAAATTCTGAACCACTTCACTTCCCGTAAATGTCAGTCTTGGCTTTTCTTTCTTATTATCCAAGATGAATGGGGGCTCCCTCTATTCCTTCCCACATTTCCAGGCACTGTTAGCTTATAAGACCATAGCATCTAATTTAAGAAATTGTTTCTTCATCCTGGTTACTGTCCCATACAAATTAAGGAAAATGATCTGGCTTGCAGAGCATCAAAATTGAAATATTTTTCAGTTTCTTCACTAAGAACTCATTTTGCAAAGATCCTCAAAAAACATCTTCCCTTTCTCTCTCCCTCCTTCCCTTATCTCCTGCCTTCTTCCTTCTTTCCTTGTTTAACATTTTGTGCAAATGTCCCTTTATTTACCCCTTAATTCTGTATTGCCCTATATGTGATCCAGAGTGTCCCTCATATTCAAATGAAACAAAACAAAACAAACTCTCTTCCAGATTTTTTTTTTTAAGTGAAACAACCTATGTACACATATACATGTGACTTTCTCACTTTGGGGTTGAAATAATAAATTATAGGGGACATGCATCTTCAGCTTTTCTAGGTAATGCCAACTTGTTTTTCATCATAGTCTTAATAGTTTTGCTCCTACCAGCAGTATTGAGAGTTCTGTCTTTCTTGGTCTGGGCCATCCAGGGTGGATTGTTCAATTTGTTCATTTTTGCCAATCTGATGGGCATATAATGATATCCAATAATTTAATGAGCATGGCCTCGATTGCTAAAGGATTTGAGCTCCTTTTCAAATATTCATTGACCATTGGATTTCCTTTTTCCCAAAATGCTTATTCAAGACTTTTAGCCATTTTTCTATGGAATTCCAGGAGCTCTATTTTTATAATTAATACAAGCCCTTTGGCAGTTAAATGTGTGGCAACTATCTTTTCCCGCTCCATGCCTTGTCTTTTTGCTCTGTTCTTACTTTTTTTATGAATAGGAGTTCTTGGTTCTAATGTAGTCATCTTATTAATCATTTCCTTTATGGTTAGTGCCTTTTGCATCTTTTAAAAGACATTCTACCCTATCCTGATTTTATCAGTTCAATTTTCCTCCCCTTGGTTTTCAAAGAAGATTGAGTTTACCAGGCACTTGAAAGCTGCTGATTCAGCCTTGATTCAACAATGCTAAACCATACTTAGAACAATACTTTCACATTAAATGGAAACTGCTTCAGTGGCAGAAACAATATTTTATCCTTTTATTGGTATGATGGCATTGTCAAATCTTCTCATTGTTTGTAGACCTGTAGATTTGCTGGTTTAAGGCAAAAGCTTTCACATAAAGTCATCAGTAAAAGATATGTCCCTGCTGATAGCTTGATCTTAGAGGAAAAGCTACAGAAATATGAGTCCTTTACTAGGTGAAGTGGTAAAAGGCAGAAACAATGGTAGGATTACTAAACTATCATTTAGTGTGCATTGAGTTTATTCAGGATGTAAGATTTTCCCTCTACATTGATAAAGGAACTTTAAAAAAAAAAAAAAAAGCAACTTGTGGAATGCCCGGGTGGCTTAGTGGTTGAGTGTTTGCCTTCGCTCAGGGCATGATCCCAGATTTCCAGGATCGAGTCCCCACATCAGGCTCCCCACAGGGAGCCTGCTTCTCACTCTGTCTGTATCTCTGCCTCTCTCTGTGTGTCTCTCATGAATAAATAAATAAAAATCTTAAAAAAAAAAAAAAAAGCAACTGGTGCCAGCCCAGCTCGAAAAAGGTAAAAAAAAATAATAATAAATGATAGGGTAGCAAAATCTGTAGGACACAGTTAAAATCTCATAACATATTCAGCATCTTTCTGACTATCTATATGACCAGAGAAGTATGGTACTTTTTATCCAATGGCCTTTGGTTTTATAAACATGGTCAAGAACTTCCTCTTAAGAGACCCTCCACCTCCTTACTGCGGTGAATATTCCATACTCTACTCAGAAGTGTGTCTTCCTGGTACCCTGATTAATGTTTACCCCCAGGCTCAAAGTGCCCATTCAGACATGCCAAGGCTTATAGGCACAAATCAGAAAAACAGAGCCACAAATCATTCTCCTTAAATAAAAAGGTCAACTGGTATTAAATTAGTTCATTTACAGAACTCATTGAAATTAGCAGCATGTTCTTAAATTGCTTCTTGATTGAGGACATTTGCCTCATTAATTCTGAACAACCTGAGAAGACTATTAAAATCTCACAGAAAAAATTGACCAAAGGACAAGATGCATAATACCCTTTACCTTGGGGGGCAAATGGTAAATCCCAGAAAATATATACATTGAGAGAGAAAAATCTAAGATGAGGGAGTTTAACTTCCACGTTCTACCAAGGAAGTCTTCTGTGTGTGTGTGTGTACATGTGTGCATATGAGCACACATGCACATGCGCAACAGCCAAAGAGAACTTCCTAACACACAAACCTAGTCATATGATTCTCCAATTCAGTGATTCCCTTTTGTCTTTATTTTTTAAAAGATTTTATTTATTCATGAGAAACACAGAGAGAGACAGAGAGAGGAAGAGACACAGGCAGAGGGAGAAGCAGGCTCCATGCAGGGAGCTGGAGGTGGGACTCGATCCGGGGTCTCCAGGATCACACCCTGGGCTGAAGGCAGTGCTAAACCGCTGAGCCACCCAGGATGCCCCCTCCCCTTTTGTCATTAAATAAAGCTCCTGAAGATGTAGTTCTGGCTTACCCTCTACCTACCCTGCTAGTCTATACCACACCAGACTGTTTGTTTTCTGAGTTCGCCATTCTTGGGCTCATTTTGGAAGCTTTTCATGTGCTTCTCCTTCTGCTCTCTTAGCTTAGGCCAATTTCTCCTCATCTTTTAGGATTCAATTCAGGTATCCCTTTCTCTGAGAAGCCTTCTCTGAATCCAGCATGCCACCCTGGGTGTCCCCTTTCACAATTCTCCTTACCATGAATCCCTACCACATTAACACAATTTCCTATTAATTCTTCTGTCTCCCTTACTACATGTTTTACAGAGACAGAGACTATGCCTTATACACCATTTTATTTCTGGCACATTTACCTGGGTCTTCATGGGAGCTCAATAAACAGTTGAGTGAATGAACAAATGAATGATTTGATTAGCTTAGCTCTTACTGAGCTCTTTCCCTGTACAAAGTAGTACATGATCCCACTATATTGGAACTTGTCCTCAATAAGCATTCAGTATTTTACTCAAGAGTCATACACACAAGTCACTAGAGTGTAAAATACCAGAAGTTTCTAATAATGGGCATTTTGAAGAGCGAACTTGGAGACATCAGGGAATCCTGCTAGTGTGGGAGAAGGTGGACAATATGATACAGTTCATTTGATTATTAGCTGATGATAATGTAGGATTTGGATAAGAAAAAGAAGGGATGGGTCACCTGGGTGGACCAATTAAGTGTCCAACTTTTGATTTCAGCTCAGGTCATGATCTCAGGGTTGTGAGATCAAGCCCTATGTTGGCCTCTGCTCAGTGAGAAGTTTGCCTGAGATTCTCTCTCTCTCACTCTGCCCCACCATGTGTGCAATTGTACTCTGTCTCAAATAAATTTTAAAAAATCTTAAAAAAAAAAGAAGAAAGAAAAAGGAGACAGGGAAGAGCATTCTAATCCAGGGAAAGAATAATATGAGCAAAGGGCTAAAGGAAGAACATTATTCATACATTCTCTCATGTATTAATCAGTCGTTGAAAACTTATTGAATACCTCTTTACTATGGCTTAGTCCCTGGGCTAGGCACAAGATATTCAGTAATGAATTAAACAAACTCAGTCTGGAGAGCCTGGGTGGCTCAGTCAGTTAAGTGTCTGCCTTCAGCTCAGGTCATGATCTCAGGGTCCTGGAATCAAGTTCTACACTGGGCTCTCTGCTCAGTGGGGAGTCTATTTTTCCCTTTCACTCTCCCTCTGTGCTCTCCCCTCACCTTTCAAATAAAGAAATAAAATCTTAAAAGAAAAACTCTGTCTTTGCTCTGTTGTAATACTCTCATCAAGAGGAAAGAAAAATATTATATAGTGAATTATATAGTTATTATATGCTTTTAACTGTAAAGGTACTATATACTATAGATAAGAGAAACATCTTTAGCATCAGGAAAGTGGGATTGAAGGAGGGTATTTTTACAATGGGTGACATGTGAGCATGTTCTAGTCCTAGTAGCAGGGATCAAGGAGATGGAGTTAAGATACAAGTGAAAGAAGAAGTAACGAATAGGATAATGGATAATGTCCCACAAAAGGCCAAAGGGGATGGTCTCTAGAGAATATGGATGACCTTAGATTAAAAAAAAGGAAAAGAAGGAAAACAAGAGAAGATGAGCCTAGCCTGGGCATAGGGTTTGGAGATTTGGCCGCAGAAAGTTGAGGTTGTACTTGTGGTCCTATATGAAACTGGAGACCAGATAATTTCACAATGGTGAAAAGAAAGTTAGAAAAAGGGACCACTCTCAGAGGTTTGAAGAGCATGACTATGAGCATCTGTGAAAAGAATCATGGAGTTCGGTGTGACTTAGGGTTTGAGTTGTGGAAAATTAGGTTGGGGTAGAAGGTGGGGCCAAATCATAGGTGGCACTGGTTATAAAGCTTAGTATGCTTATCCTTCAGCTTCTGGCTGCCTTACTAGAAAAGAAGTGGGAAAGGAACACCTGTCTAAAAGCTACCTTTTTATTATTAAGTAAATGAGGTTTTTAAATTTAATTTTTAAAAGATTTTACTTATTTATTGATGAGAGACACAGAGAGAGGGGCAGAGACATAGGCAGAGGGAGAAGAAGGCTCCCTGTGGGGAGCCCGATGAGGGACTCTATCCCAGGATCCCAGGATCATGACCTGAGCTGAAGGCAGACACTCAACCACTGAGCCACCCAGGCATCCCAATAAAAGAGTTTTTAAACACCTTTATTCTTGGTTGTGCTAAAGGAGAGGAAAAGGTCTTGCCTTTTACTCTGTGTTACTCTGACTGGTGAAAGAACTGATTCATGGAAGAAAGGAAATCACAGAGCACCTCTTGTTGAAAAAGTGCATAGACTGCCTCACGATCTCTGCATTATCAGCAGACAGAGCTGGCCCTCATTAGTGGTCTGTCATAGACGATCAGATGGTACCATTACCCCAGATTGCTGGAACGGAGCTTGGAGACCATGTCATTCATTTACCTCATAGCCCAGCTCACAAGGAACTTTTGGAAAGTGAAACCCCCTGCAGCATCCATCATTACACCAGGGTCCCAGTGTGGTTCCTGGATGACATTAAAAGGATTATTAAATTCTGTCTTCTTTGGGGCACCTGGGTGGCTCAGTTGGTTAAGCATCTGCCTTCAGCTCAGGTCTTGACCTCAGAGTCCTGGGATGGAGCCACAAGTCGGACTCCCTGCTCAGCGGAAAGTCTGCTTCTCCTTCTCTCTGCCCCTCCCCCTGCTTGTGCTCTCACTCTCACACTCTCAAATAAATAAATAAATAAATAAATAAATAAATAAATTTTAAAAATCTTTTAAAAAATTCTGTCTTCTTTATGTATACAAAAAAAAATCATTTGGTTTGTCCAATTTCGAAGGACCTTATATTTCAAATTTGCTTAAGTTAGTATTTTGATTTCCAGGGCAGCGCCAGGCAGTCATATTTTGGCCATGATTTTTCACATTGTTATAGTTCTGAGAATGTTAGTTGGCCATAGCAACCAACTCCCTTCCTTCTTTCCGTTGCTTAGTGTCCTTTTCTTGATCCTATCAAGGGGTTACATATATCTTGAAACATAATCAAGAATATCATCCAAAACTGGGAAGGAAACATGGTCTGGGACAAAGGTAGGCTTCTATTTTCATCCTAATCTGTCTCGGTGATGCCTCAAATAGTGACTACCTTTCATTCTATGGAACAGCTGGAAACTACTATCATCAGGGGCCAATCTATCATGTCTCCTTTTCTGGCTTATTCATGGTCATCTTTGACATTTTTTTCTCCTGGGAGCATTCCTCTGAATGTACTCATCCTGAAATATAGGTAAATACCCCGCCATATCTTTCACCAGACTTTGGAAAATTATCTCAATGTTCCCGGTCCTGAAAGTCAAAGAAATGAAGTAAAAGGAAAGCCAAGAATCCAATCAGCATCTTGCTCTGCTCCTGAGGTTTACGTCAACCCTAGCTGATACTGACTTCGGAGGGAATCATGAGGAATGTTAACTATAGAACAAGTGCCTTGTTTGTTCACGCATATAGTTATGCGCAAGATCATTCTGATGTCTAAAACTATACATAGGCAAATAGACTGAAATATAAAAGTATATTCTGGAGAAAGTTTGAATAGTGGGCGTCCCACTACCCCTTTCTGTTTGCCTCCCTCTCCCTAAAAAGGCTCTACTTTCAATGTAATAGTCTTGAACTTAAGTTTTTCTATCATATCTAGAGCTCCTTTTATGTCAAATTACATAGTGTCAACCATAGAGGAGACAGACTTACTGTAAAACTGCATGTGCTCAGGTTGAGTTATTAATTTAGCCCCAAATTTCAATTTCAGACAGCCCGAGGCTGGCCTCCCTAGTTACCAATGCTCTCATCATCTAAAAGCCCTTTGCACCCCCTATAACCTTTGGCTACCTCATTACCCTCTCTTGCATAAATATGCCTATTGAGTAAATGAGTTGTAAAGAAAATGGAACAGAGCAATGCATGAGACAGCATGGAGGGGGTTCTCTACTCTGTCACCCCCAACTTGGTGACAAACTGGTCAGCATAACGTGAGTGCCAAGATAATTAGTGGGAATGTTCTTTATGGCTGTGTAATTTCCAGCACATCTTAAAAAAAATTCTCCACCTGACACTGTGTTCCAAGGTTACTTTTTTTAATGAGCTGGTATGCGTGAAATACTAATTCTGACACATAAAAACAGAACCACTGCTGACGAGGAAGCCCAATGTGGTTTTTCAAATCTTATTTTTATATTTTTAACTCCTAGTTTTTATACACAGATTATGTGGTCTGAAGACATAAAGGATACCACACTCCAAAAATACAAATTCAAAATGTTCAGACCAATTGAATGAGTTACATTTCATGGCTTCATCACAGCAGAATTTTATGCATCCACTGATTGGAAGTCTAAAAATCCTTTCCTTTTAGAAAACAACATCCTTTCACTATCCCGTAATTTCCACATTTATCTTTGCAAATATGTAGGAATACATTTATAAAAAATAAAAAAAAGAAATGAGAGAGTCTCATCTACAGCTGATAGTTTGTCTTCTTTTCATGACCCAAGCAAAATATTCAGCCACACTGTTAATCACCAGAGGCAGCTGAAAGAAAACACCAGAAAAAATGAAACTGTTTGGGTTCACTTATCTAATTCTGATAGGAATGTGTCACTTAGGAGGTCTTCTGGTTGTATGTCCAAGAGTGGAACAAACAATACACCTGTATTTATTATCTCCTTTAAGTGATTTAGTGATCCCACTCCTGGGATGATCCGTAGTTGAGCAATGACAGTGGGACTGTCCTTAGCATTCTGGTTGCTCATCATCATCTATGCAGTATCTTGATCGCCTGGCAACTACCAAACTCCCACAATGAAGTCAAGGCAGGGAATAGGAATGTGGGAAAGCCTTATTCCTAGAAAAGGTCTGTCTTTTTATACTAGAAGCAAAGCTCTCCCATCTCCCACACCTCACTTGATGTCTCATTGGCCAGTATTGGAACTTGAGTCCACTCCTAAAACAATAAAGGGAATGGGATTGCCACATCTAGTAACTCATCCCTGGGACTAGGAACAGGTCCAACTTCCACTGGGATGGAGGATCATTTTCTACCTTAAAATCAGGGGTCTGTTAGCAGAAAATAAGAGAAGGTCACTCGTGGGTAAGCAATTAATTGTGTCAGCCACACAGAGAGGACACTGTGTCTCCAGCCACTTGGATTATTAAGGTGTTTCTTTCATTAATAACTTATTTGCCTCTATGTGCCTTCCTCCATTAACTTCAGCTCACAGCTCAGTCCTGGGAGACCTTGGGGCTTCAGGTCAAGAATGAGATCCTCATTCTCAAGTATAGTGTACTTTCCAGTACCTAAACTATGACATGAACTATCTTCTCGGAACATAAAGAAATATTCTCCAAAACAGCATCAATAGAGCAACCAGGAAATGATACTTGAGATCCATACAGCCTGGTTAGTTTTTAAGTTTTTCATAAGCATTATTCCACTTTACCATTCAAAGGAAGAAATTGCAATTTAGGCAAGACCTAGATGAAATTCAGGGGAGGAAGCTGGCTTGCTCCTTCAAGGTTACATAGCTATTTGGTTACATAGGAAATGCTTAACCAGCGACCATCTGACCCAAATATAGAGCCTTTCTTCTGCTACTCTGAGGCTGCTCCACCTGCATCCACTGCCATAACTCTAGCCTGCTGGAGCTGCCACTCCCAGCCATTTTGCTGGTTCCACAAGGATAGCATCTTAATATAATCCTTTCAGTGTCACCTGAGTGGCTCAGTCATTTAAGTGTTCAACTGCTGAGTTTAGCTCAGGTCATGATCTCAGGGTCGTAAGATCGAGCCCCGTGTCAGGCTGTGGGCTAGGCATGGAGCCTGCTTAAGATTCTCTCTCCCTCTACCTCTCCCCACTGCCCCCCCATCTTACACTCTCTCTCTAAAAATACAAATAAATAAATAAATTCATTTCTGTTATCTTTCATATAATTTCATCTTTTAGACAAAGACAATGAGGTACAGTTAGAGCTAAATTTACTCAACCAAAGTTAGAGTAAGTGTCAACAGGGGGTTTAAGAGACAAGCCCATATCATTCCAAATTCTACACTCTTTCCAGCATATGGCTTCTAGACCACTTTCTTCCCCAAACAAGGAGAAAAGGTGGCAGAGAGGAAATGGAACTCAAAATGCTAACTTTTGTCTCCTAACCTCAATGTAAATTCTCAAAAAGCAGCTAATTCCCCCATCTCGAGGTTGGGAGATTGGACCAACAGCAGTTGGGAAGTTCACAGCAAACAGGGTGACCCTGCAACTTATTGTTCTAAGTGGAATATTTTTGAAAGTGGAAGAAGGCCCTTTTGAAAATTTCATCAGGATAACAGGTGTAAACAAGGATTGTCTTAGGAAAATTAGGACATATGGTTGCCTGAACTATAAACTATAAAAACAAAAGCTTGCAGGAAACAAACCCTTTGGGGAGTAAAATCAAGTAATATCCAATTTAAGATTCTGGCATCAATGTTCACTTTCTATGCTCCAATTCTATCTCTAAGAAACTATTTCCACTACTGCTCCATGTACAAAGTGCATCTGAATTGCTTTTACAAAGTGTAACTCCCCTTATAAGATTTAAGTCAGGGATGCTTTGGCTTTTTTGTTCCAGCAAATCTTGTTTATCTGCCTCTCCCGTCTCCCCAGCCTCATTCTCAGGCCAAGCTTTTAGGGAGGGAAGGTTGCAGGAGAGCCATATGATGAAAAGAGTTTTATCCGCTAAAACTGCGGGGAGCAGTGCACCATGGATCCGAAAGAGATTTTAAGAGTTCTGTTTGTGCTGGTTTTCCTTCAGTGCCCTCTAGGGAAAACTCTCTGGGAAGAAAATTGGCACTTGAGCCCGACAGGATAGTGGAAAGATCTTTGTTCAACTTTATAGACTGTGTTGAACTATTTGGGGGCTTTAAGGCAATCCAGCTGGAAGGAAGCGAGCCAGGAGCCCCTATCAGTAAATGCAGGTGTGATTCAAGAAAGACTGTAAAATTTGGGGGTTTTGTTTTGGGGGTTAGTTTGTGGGGGTTTTTTCCCCCATTTTTTGCTGATTGTGTGAGGTAAAAGCTTTGGGCCTTCTGCCTGCTGGGAAAATGGGGAAAGGTTGGAGGGAATGCTCTTCCACTTAGTCTGACTTCTGGAACAAGTACCCGTGCTGCCGAAGGCAACTCTGAGTCGACTGACCATCCAGGATGGGAATTACTCGAGGACAGGTGCATGCCACAAAGGCAGAGGGATGATTGCCCTGTCCGGTCACGTTCACTAGTTTCGCAACTGCCGTGGCATCTTGTACTCACGCCAGCCCTGGCCGCAGGACGTGTTGATCGCAGGGGTCCAGGCCCTTCCATTCTGCAGCAGGGATAGAAAAACACGCTTAGACTCTGCCCAAGCTGGCCTTTCGCTCCATCTGCTGCTTCCCTGCTACTCAGCCCCTGATTGATGAGAGAAGGTGGCTGGAGGGAGGAGGAAGGCAGCAGGGAGGGCTTCAGGTGCTCCAAATTAGGGATAATTCAGCATATTAGCCTAATGAAGTCAAAAAGTTAATTTGTAGCTGCCAGCTGTTGAAAGGAAAGTTATAAAGCTCCACAGCCCCACGCAGCCCAGGAGGGGGGATGCCGAGGCTGAGCGAGAAGCGCAGGGGACTTTGAATAAACACAATCAAGAGTGTTCAGCGGAGAAAAGCATGGCAGTGGCAGTGGCCGGGTGGCCTCATGGAAGAAGAGATAATGGGAAAAATGGTGGGAGGTGGCCAGAGCTCCAGTGGGCAGAGAAAGGAATATTTCTTTGCTCTGGCACTGGATCTAATCCCTGGTTTACAGCGCACTGATGTCAGTTGGTGCCAGGCCTAGAGCCTCCTGTTACTACAGGAATCACGGTGAGTGTCATTTCTAGGTTTCCAGCCTCCCCTGGTAATTTATATTCAGCTCCTTCATCCTCCTGTTTTGTTTTAAATACACAAACTAGACACTTTTTTTTTTAACAACAGTTCATCCCCTGCACCAACCCAGGGAGTGTGCGTTCTAGGACAAAAGCAAATTTTCAGTTGTCTTGCGGGAAGGAGAGCAGGTTCTTTCTTCTAGCTCAGTATAAGGTCCTGGTTGCTATGTGTTTCCCTATGTGCTCTTCAACTTCTCATGGCCCATCTATGTGCGGATCTTACTGGGCTTCCAAGTATACTCCGCTTAAGGTAATTATCCTCCTAACTTGGACCTTAGAGAAAATGCAAATTGTCTGGGCAGGTATTAAGTACATACTAGAATCAAAAAAACATACAGGTGAATAAATAAAAATAAAAGATTGCTTTATCTGTAAATACTTGTTTTAAATCCATAGAACTACTCTCAACAATTTCTCCTCCCAAGTATTTGGTAGTATTGGTATTATAGGATGTCTCACACTATATGGAGTTCATGTCTCTACAAACGTTCTTCTCCAGTAAACTGGCTGTTCCATGGCATTCAGGAAGAAACCATAGGTCTGAAGAAAT
The DNA here is from genome assembly GCF_053574225.1 of Canis aureus. NCBI lineage: Eukaryota > Metazoa > Chordata > Mammalia > Carnivora > Canidae > Canis > Canis aureus. Next base: position 37,608,891 of record NC_135625.1, on the reverse strand, counting down.
ATCTACAAAATGAATGAAAAGCTACTCTTTGATGGAAGCCATCAAAATCAACCCCAGTTCTTGCTTTTATTGTGATCAGATATAGAAAGCTGTTCACACACTTAACCAGCCACAGAAAGTATTGTTTGTTTGTTTGTTTGTTTCTCAAAGATTTTATTTATTTGAGAGAGAAAGAGCATGACCAGAGGACAGGGGCAGAGTGAGAAGCAGACTCCCTGCTGAGCAAGGAGCCCGATGCCAGGCTCAATCCCAGGACCCGGAGATCATGACCTGAGCTGAAGACAGCTGCCTAACCGACTGAGCCACCCAGGTGCCCCCAAAAAGGTTTTTTGACTGCCTTGTATTCTCCTCTGCCCTGAACACTGCTCCTTCAGTGCATTGCAACTGTAATTCAGGTGCATATTTAACTGGCCTGCTGTCTCTGGGCTGAGTTTGAGTTTTAATCTTAGAAAAGAAAACTGCTTCTTTTAGATCAGGGACTGGTCATATGTGAAAAGATTATCCCCTTGCTCGTTGGAAAATTATGTAATGTTGTGGTTGTAAAACTGGGTCTTAATATCTGGCTGGTGATTAAGTCTATAATCACCCACTCAGTGCAGTGATTTAGGAACTCAGCAAATGAACTGTTGAGGCTTTTCCCCGGGGCTAGAGACTCCACCAGCTGCGCTGTTTGTGAGGGCAACTGAGAGTTTCCGAACAACGTGATCTGGCCACACGCGTGGCACGTCGCAATTCACAAAGTCCTCACCACATCTCTGGGACGATGATTTTTTTTTCTCATGTGAGCAGTGAGAATGAGCACCATCTCACAAGGAGAGTGAGGTGCAGACAGGTTAAGTAAACTACCCAAGTTTGCATAGTGTGTAAGTCATGAAGCTCAGAACCACATAAAAACCCATTATGTCTATGTTTTTCAATCTGCCATGTAGGACTCCTGCTCCCTCTGGCCAGTGAGATCTTGAAGACCATGTGTTAATTTTGTGCTTAGAGTGAGCACCTCCATGAAAAATATAAGCACCTTGAATCATCACTTTGACCATCTTTTAACCTAACATACCCATGTAGTGACCAGGTCACCTAAAAGTCCAAGTAGTGTTTATGAACGTGTTTCTTCCATGTGATAACCAACTATTGTCAGGGAGCACCTTACAAATCAGTGTTTCATGGTGATTTTAAATAGGGAAAAGGAGTACAAAAACCAAACCCCTCAAGCCCTGCAACTTCAGACAATGAAAGCTGTCCTGAAGCTGACGGGGCCCCTGGCAGGCAGATGGCCCACCGACATCCCGCAAAGAAGCTCATCTCTATGTGGATCTGTACAGGAGCAGGAAGGCTGCACTGAACACAATTTCTATTCCTAATCCTGGTGAAAATCGACCGTTTGAAAGCAGACTTCAATAATGCAGCAATGCAAAGATTACCAGTATCTTTAATTGAATAAAACAACTTTAGAGAATGAAACTTCATTAAAATTTGCTATCATGAATTGATTGGTGGCAATTTTGATTAAGTATGTGGCCTGATTAACTTGAACTAGCCAATGATGCCTTAAAGGTATTAATACTCATTTGTAAAACACAATCACAAATTAACATTTTCTGTATTATTGAAGTAAAGATACCAAGAGAAATTAAATATAGGCTCAAACTGGAGGCTATATCATTCAATCGTTAAACTAAACATTAGTAATTTAATTTCATCAAAATAGCACCAGGCATCATATTAAATTAATGTTATTAATTTGGATTTTATTGATTTTTACAGTGTTTTTATATTTAATTTATAAACTTGGTTTTACTTGAGAACTGTAAACATAGGACACATGGAGATATAGGTTAGTAGATATTAAGTAACATATTCACAAAATAACTGGTCTTTACTCAGGGTTTACAATAACTATATTTTGACTTTAAAATGATCCAAAATGCTCAAGTTTGGGAGCAATTACACTACTTTCCTCAGGGAAAAAAACAAACATTGAAATCTCAACTTGAGAGTAAAGCAAACTGGGTAAGTTATGGGTAAAATATTATATTCCAGGTTAATATCCTGGTTGGAGATGCTGCATATTTTTATCTATTTGCTTTTTTAAAGATTTTATTTATTTGAGAGAGAGAGAGAGAAAGTGAAAAAGAGAGAGCATCAGTGAGGGAGGGATAGAGGCAGAGGGAGAAGCAGGCTTTCTGCTGAGCAGGGAGCCCAACATGGGGTTGGATTCCAGGACCCCAGTATCATGATCTGAGCAGAAGGCAGACACTCAACTGACTGAGTCACCCAGGCACCCCTATTTATTTACTTTTAAATAGATTCAATGACTAAAAATAGTATTTATCATGCTGACCTGTTTCTGCTAAATACTTACATATATGTATACTTATACATGTGTATATGTTCGATATACACACATGTATATATAATCCTATATATATACACACATATATATATATATACACATATATATATACAGATGCCTAAAGAGATGCATATAAAGATGATTATCAAAATACTAATAGCAGTTTCTCAGGTGGTGGTATTTTAATATCTCTTATTTTTCTTTTCATATTTTGTGTGTTGTTCATTTCTTTCTCAAGGAGCATAATTGGAATTGGGAGGGCAGGGGGAGAGCCATTTTCATTGTGGAAAAATTAAGCCAAAAAAGTGAAATACAAAAATAGCACCTATGTTACATTTATTATTTTAAGATTATATGTGCAGGGGCACCTGGATGACACAGCCAGTTAAATATCTGCCTTCAGCTCAGGTCATGATCCCGGGGTCCAGGGATCGATCCCTGTGTCAGGCTCCCTGCTCAGTGGGGAGTCTGCTTCTCCCTCTCTCTCTGCCCTTCTTCCTACCCTGTTTGTGCTCTCCTTTGTGCTCTCTTTCTCTCAAATAAATAAATAAAATCTTTAAAAAATTGTATCTGCGGATGAACAACAGTTGGAAAGGAACATTGGATATTGAAATCAATATTGAGAGGCTTAGGAGGTGAGAATACTGTTTGATTTCCTTAAGCAAAGGTTTCTGTTAAAGTTTCTGTGCAATTATAAAGACAAACACTGATTTCAAGGGCTCTCAGAGGACGAAGAAAACAACCAAGGGAGGAGGAAGGAAAGCAATAACAGAAAAATGAAACAGGACCTGGAATCCAGACCAGGTTTCCCAATTTATTGAATTCCTTATTTATTAAAAGTGATTTTAATAATTCTTTAAGTATGTATTAAATGCCTATGCCGTTGTAGATATCGAGATATTGAAATCCCTATCCTCGTGGAGCTTACTTGTAATGGGAAGAGAGATAATAAGTTGCACAGTATGTTAGAACCTGGTGAATGTTCCATAAAATAAAATAAAGCTGGGAAAGCCATCGAGAATGGAGGCCATTCAAATGTAAAATGAGGTCCTCATTGTTTTTGAGCAAAAGCAAAGGAGTCAGCCAAGTGGTAGGGACGAAGCCCTGTGGATATTTGGGAGAACATGTCTGGCGGGAGGAGTAGCCAGTACAAGGGCCCTGAGGCAGGAGTGAGCCTGATTTGTTCTAGTACCAGGGAGGAAACCAATGAGTCAGGAGTGGAGTGAGGGGGCAGTAGAGAGAAATGAAGTGAGCCACTCTGGGTTATAGAAGGCAAATTGTGTGGAGCCTATGGACCACCATAAGGACTCTGGCATTTACACTGAGAAAAATGCAGAGCCATGAAGTTTGAGCAGATGAGTGACATGACCTGATGCTACCAGTCCTAGCAGGATCATTCTAGCTGCTGTGTTAAAAACAGACTGGTAAGGGAGGTAGGGTGGGCACAGAGCTATTGCTATAATCTAAGTGTATCAGTCAGGATCCCAGATGAAACAGTGACACACTAAAGTGGATAATTTGAAGAACAGTTTAGCAAAAGGACTGTTACAAAACAACGGGCAGGATGTCAGGAAACCATACAAAATGGAGCATTTACTCTTCCTACTCCTAGGCATGAAGAGGTGAGGGAGAAAGTTGTCACAAAAAATCCAGAGACAAAGAAGACTGGTGGAATGGGCTGCTTGAGGGATGGAGCCAGGCTGCCATGACCCTGCAGGTGCCAGTGGACTATGTGTGCCAGCATCCACTCCCCCTCTCATTTCTTGCTAATGTTCCCCAACTGACCAAACTCAGTGGAATCCACAGGGCAAGGGAGACCCCAATATAGTGCAAGTGTTGGCCCATAGGCCAAATGCAGCTCAGCATCTGTTTTTGTAAAGAAAGTTTAATTGGAACAGAGCCATGCGCATTCATTTTCTGATTATCTACAGTGGTTTTCACACCACAGCAGCATTGAGTATCTGCAACAGAGACCATTTGGACTATAAAGCCTTAAATATTTACTGTCTAGCCCCTCACAGAAAAGGTTTGTTGATCTCTAATTGCCCACACCAGTTTGCCTCCGGGGACTGAGCCACCAAGTGTGGTAGGCAGCGGCTCAGAGGAGGGGAAGGGAAGCTCGCTAGGGCCTTGGGCATGAGGTAATGATGGTTGAGATGTGTTTTATGTCCCAGTATATGGTCTATCTTGGTTAATGTTTCAGGGGCAATTGAAAGGCATGTGCAGTTTTCTGTTGTTCAGCGAAGTATTCTATAAACGTCAACTATGTCAAGCTGATTGCTAGCTGAGGAGATAGTGAGGAGTGACTGTATTCGGGAATGATATTGAAGTTAGGCTCCGAAGGATTACAAATGAGTTAGATCTGGAGTTTAAGAGAGAGTGAAGAGTCCTGGGTGCCTCCAAGGATGTCACCCTGAGGAATGGAGGAAAGCTGATGAAGGGATGGAGAAGAAGAAGGCAGTTTTAGGGGCACCTGGGTGACTCAGTCAGTTAAGTGTCTGCCTTGGGCTCAGGTCATGATCTTGGGGTACTAGGATGGAGCCCCATATCGGGCTTCCAGCTCAGCGGGGAGTCTGCTTCTCCCTATCCCTCTGCCCCTTCCCCTGCTCAAGCTTGCTCTTACTCAAGTAAATAAATAAAATCTTTTTTAAAAATGCAGTTTGAGACATGTTAAATTTAGGTGCCCATTAGACATCCCAGAAAAGGTATCAGGTAGAGAGTCTGATACTTAGGTCTGGACTTCAGGAGGCAGGTGTGTATTGGAAAAATAAATGGAAGAGTCATCAGCATATAGACATCTGAAGTCCAAGACTCCATGAGACCACTAAGGGAGTGAGAGTAGACAGAGGAGAGAAAAGGTTGAAGTACTGTACTCTGGGTCATTTTAAATGTTTCACACGTAATGAATCCTCACAATAATCTCCTGATGTAACTCAATGATTATTTCTACTTATGGATAAGAAAACCAATGCTCAGAAGACAACCTAGTCAAGTGTCACAGTGCTATGAATACCCAGATCAGGATTTGAACTTCACTCTGAACTTCAGAGCCATGCTTTTAATATTACAAAGCAAGCCTTCCCACACCATTGTCCCAAAAGTTTCTCCATGTCACAACCTGAGGCAGAAGCCTCAGTGCCTGCCACCCCCCAACTCTTAGTCCTTACATTCTTGCTGGTTCTCTAAGGCTTTGTTCTTCTCCAAGGTATACCTTCTGTGAATCTCTACAGGCTATTAACAGAGGAACTGAGAGAATGAAAGGAATCTGAGTTAACTAAAAGGAATAAAAAGAAAAATATTTGGAGATAAGGAAACAAATACTTGGCTAATATAGGATGCGATCCTATATTAAAGTAGTAATAGTACTACTTTAATATATCTAATGCTATATTTTGCTATAATATAGTAATAGTAATGCTAATTTTTGTAATCTAACTATTAAAACATCTGTGAAGAATAGTTTCAAATATGTTTCATGGTTTTTGGATGGGTGAGTAGTCTCTTAATGAAGCTGATTCAAAGGCAAAATTAACTTTCATGTAAAGGCATGTATGTGTATGTATATTTATGTACATAACGTGTATACAAACATGCACATAAATGTGTAAATACATACACACACTGTACTCCACCCTGAAAGGCACTGAAGAATGATGACAACCCTCTGTTACACATCAATATGTAAGATCTAAATGGTTGAACTGGTAAGTTTTTTAAGTTGTGACATCATAGTTGTTTTTAGCACTGAACACTTTTGAGGTTTTCTACTATTTAAGCTAAAAGTATGAGACTCCTCCATGACAACAGGGTGTGAGGCCAAGTATCTCACATTAATAAACTGACAAACCGAGAGAACCAAAAGGACTTCTGTTCAAAAGTACTTAAACCACATGACATCCAATATCTAGTTTTACTGTAGGTGCGTGAAAACACAATGTCGAAACAGGATGTTGTCAATCAGGACCTCATAAAGCCCCAGTGTGGCTCTGAACAGAACTTTGAGCTTCCTTAAAGATGCCTACACAATGGGATCCCTGGGTGGCGCAACGGTTTGGCGCCTGCCTTTGGCCCAGGGCGCGATCCTGGAGACCCGGGATCGAATCCCACGTCAGGCTCCCGGTGCATGGAGCCTGCTTCTCCCTCTGCCTTTGTCTCTGCCTCTCTCTCTCTCTCTCTCTCTCTCTCTCTCTCTCTGTGTGACTATCATAAATAAATAAAAATTTTAAAAAAAATTAAGATGCCTACACAAATACCTAAGAAAGCCATTTTGCGTTCATCAATTTGGACGAACTTCTTCATTCACCTTCATAGTAACAGTTTAAATTTAAAGCTACTTTTAATGAAATCCCAATGGAAAAAAACAAACATGAAGCTCAAATGAACAGTGAGAATTTTATAGCATTTCAAAGGATCCTGTGTCATACTAAACACCAAATCCCACCATTACTTACGTTACTGCCCCATCGAATCCATTTACACACAAGGTTTATAATTTATTTAATACATGCAAATATGGTTTGCTAACACTGGAAAAGTTGGCCAGTCTCACACTGTATTAGAATTTCTACAGGAAAACCATGTTGACTGAGAGCTTCTCTGGCAGGAATGTAAATTGCTGTGTTGAGGGGTTCCTCTCTTGTCACTCTGCACCGGTGTCCTCTCCATCAGTATGAACCTGATGCAGTAAAAGGAAGTCAGCCAGTCAAACTCTGCTAGCTCCACTACAAAGATATATGAAGACTTCCTCCTCCTGGTCATCAATTCTCACTCACCAAGCCTGTACGACACCATCCTCAGGTCTCCCTCCCAGAACCCAGGTGGGAAGAAATGATGGTGGTGCCCTCACCTGTGCCCCACCAGCCGGGCTGCGTGGGGAGAAGTCAGCAGAACTGCTCCAGGTCCAGCTGCTTGGCCTGGTGTGGAAAAATGTTGAATAATCAAATTGCCCATTTCTGCTCAATTGCTCTAATTTATTATCCCAGGCATTCGGAATGCTAATGAAAACTACCTATCATGCTAGGCCGTGTCACTCTACTTTATGATCTTATTAAAATCTCAGCGTTTCTGAGCCCAGTGACAATGAGTAGAGAGTGGGACAGCTGTCCTCCTGCCTCCAGTGTGGTTCATACACCCGCCCTGTCACTGCTAACGGCTGAATGATTTAGGCCAAATGAGCAGCCTTGGAGTGATATTTTTATACCCGTGACAGGATTATATAACTTAGAGAAAGGCCATTAGCGAATACAAAGGAATAAGCAGGAGGAGGAAGCAGGTGACAAATGGGCAAGTAAATCTTTGGATTTGACTCTTCATAATAAAATGCCCTTCACATTTAAATTTAATGAGCTGGTTATCTCACCAAAAGGAAAGGGGGATCTGTCACCTAAGCTCCTTGGCTTTCCTCAAGATGGACCCAATTATGAGGGAGAAACGCAGTAACCACAGATGCCAGGCTCTTGCCAGGGCACAGTGGCATTGTCCCTGGAAAGCAGCCCTGGGGGGATAGTTAGCAGCCCTCGGATCTTCCTGCCTAGGACTGGGAAGAGAATCCAGGAGTTCATGGGCATGACCCAAATATAAGATAAGGCTAATGAATTTTGTTAACTATTTAGGCTTTTAGCAGGTTTGTTGGTTCTTCGTAGCCACTTTATCAAAATGGAAAGAACACAATTCTGTTAGCACCATATGGTGGGAACTATTGGACAGGGTGGCCTAAAGCCATATCTTTGAGGGGGTGGGAGGTGCTGGGAAGAGCCAAACCATGTTTCTCCATCCCAATATTTTATTCTCATAATAACTATGTAAACCATACCACATGGAAGCATCCAGAGAAAAAGTATCACTACCATTTTCTATTCAAGAAATACATTCATTTGCTTTCCTCTTGGACATGATTCATAAGAGAAAAATACTTGATATTTATGTGCATATATTATCATTTCTCAGAGTTCTCTGAGTTTTTGTTGTAAAGCAAACATTAGCCTTTGTTTTAGATGATGCTCATATATAAAGCTGTGCCATTTTTATTATACACAATACACATGTAATACACACATATATATTTACATGCATATGTAACCACAAAGAATTCCTTAATGCCTACCAAGCTCACCATCTTATGGGTCCTAAGTCAGATTCCTATAGTCTGAAATCCATAATATTGATAATCTTCTGGTGAATAGCAAGAGTTCATTGTATTTCTCCAGATATTCAAAGGAAGTAATAAATAGGACGTGGACATTTGTTTTTTTTTTTTTTTAAGATTTTATTTATTTATTCATGAGAGACAGAGAGAGGCAGAGACACAGGCAGAGGGAGAAGCAGGCTCCATGCAGGAAACCTAACGTGGGACTCAATCCCGGGTCTCCAGGATCATGCCCTGGGTTGAAGGCGGCACTAAAGCGCTGAGCCACCCGAGCTGCCCCTGACATGGACATTTTGTTTTACATTTATTTGGGCCCTGGATGCAGCCTCTCTTGCTAGCCCGGTATCTTCTAGCCCAGTTGATACCACTTACACCTGCTCAAAATAGATTGTGCTAATCTTACTTTTTATTCCCCACTCCCACCTCTGCCACACATATACCCCACATTCCCAGGTCCCGGGGTTTCTCTATTCACCTCTTTGAAATTCCTACTGCTTACCTCCAGATGTCTGATGTGCATGTCTCTCTCTCTCTGTTGCTTACAAGGAAATTCCTTCTCCTTTATCTTTAGAATCATAATTTTTGCTGAGGAGGTGGTGGGATGGTTATAGCAGTGAGACATGTCCCAACACATGTTCTTGCCATCACCTCCGAAGAATGAAGCGATCAAAGTTTGCCACCCAGACTTCTCCTCCAAAGGGAGCTGTGTTCTCTGCAGGGGACTGAATTGTGATGCATTCAAACATAGCCTCAATGTACATAGAAATATTCTTCTTTCCACCTTCTGCTCTATTACTGGGCCAGGCTCCTTCCTTCTTTATGTTGATATTTTTTCCCTCCCTGCAGTCTGGTTTCTATCAGGCGCTATTCAAGTCCTCATAAATATCTATAGTGCTCTGAATCCCCAGGGTTAATGTTCTTACCCAGTGGCTGCCTCCATTCCAGGCACATCATGTAACGTGGCTATTCTTAGGGGTGAGGATTAATGAAAAATTTTCTTAACCTCACATCCTTGCATATGCTAGATTGGGCTGCATTAGCTGGAGTACTACCAGATGGGAGAAGGATTAAAAGAAAAGCAAGTGAAAGAAAGTAAGTAAATCTGGAAGTAACTAGCCCTGACATTAACTGATTTATCTGGACATTTACTAAATGATATAGTAAAATCCAAGCTACACAAGGGGGAACAAATGTTAGCTGCATGCTTTTAAACCATAACTTAATGATCATGTCAATATTGCCCATGGAAATGTAGTATTCTCAAACTTGTCAAATTTAACCAAAAAATGTGAATAAAGAAAATACTGGTTTCCTATTCTGTGTATCACCTGCAGCTCAAAATGTTTTATATGGCAGAAGGTATCTATGTGGATGCCAGGAAAACAAAACTGTTTCATATTAGATTCTTTCAGCTTTTTTTATTCTACTCACTCACTACTGGAAATACATTGCCATAGAAGGAGAAAGACAGGATACAGCATGAATTCTTACTCAGCAGGACAAAATCAAGCTCTGTAGTCTATTTCAGCTCTCCTCTGGGTGGCTTTCTGTGTGTAATCATATGTGTGTGTGCACATATGCATGTGTGTATGCTAATAATCATTGCCATTCACCCGAGAAGAAAAATCTTCAAAGATAGACTAGAATAATAATTGTGACCTTTAAAGGCAAGACTAATTTATTAGGCTTTCTAGGGGATGAGAGGCCATATATGTTACCGTCTCAAACCTAACACTCTCTCCTTTGCTTGGTGCTTCAACAAGCTTAAAGAATCATATGGCAGAGGTGGGCAGAGTAAGTCTTTGAAGTAAGAAGAGCTTCTTTACTAATGCTGTCTGCCCCTTGTTTAGCCTTTCCATCCATGCCTCTTCCTTGGCCATAGAAAAAATATATGCATAATCTGATCACTACCATGTTGGTTATTTGATATGTTCTTCTGATAAATGTGCACATTTTCACAGAAGGTCATCAGAATACCTAACAGAAGGAAGTAAAGTGTTGAAAGTAAAATCCAAAATATCAGTAAAGACAATGGGGTAGATGTTTAAAGGGAAGTAAAGAGAGACATGCTGCCATTGCTCCAAATTCTACCATGTAGGCTATCATTTCCTTTGCCACCATTGTTATGCTACATGGGAAAAGTGGAACTTATCTACTCTAAGTTTAACTATATTGAGAGAAATTTTTCAGTTTGGGTAGAGAGCCTAGAGTTAAGTCATGGCATATATCCTAAAACTATATAAAAGAAAAAATTGAGGCGATTGTTAACTCTATGGAAAACAAATGTTATCAGAAGACAATGTGATATATGGCCCCACTTGGCTCAACTGTAAACACTGAATATTTATTTAATAAGTATGTTGGGAGGGTAGAGTGGTACAAGTTATGTGGAAGTTGTAGTGTAAGAGTTAAACCTTCATCTTTTATCAAGAAAATTTTAAAATGTCTAAAACCAAAAATTTAAGAGATAGCAATGCTATTTAGAAACATGGAAGTATAAAGAAGAAATTAAAGAGTTAATAGCATCTGCCTCTGCTGAACGAATGATAGGGAAAGGGTATACAGGGAGCTGCTGATTATTATTAATAAATGTTGCAGATCATTTGATCTTTTCCAAGTAAGTATGTGTATTTTGAAAAAAAAAAAAAAAAAAACTAAAATAAAATGTTTTCTAAAAACCTCAAGACAGGGAAATCAAGAGTTCCCATTTCACGGGACACTGGGGTGGCTCAGTGGGTTAGGCATCTGATTTCATCTCAGGTCATGATCCCAGATTCCTGGGATCGAGCTCTGAGTCGGACTCTCTGCTCAGCAGGGAGTCTGCTTCTCCCTCTCCCTCTGCTGCCTGCTCTGTCTCCTTGAGCTTGCTCTTTCTCTCTCCCTGTCAAATAAATAAATGAAATCTTTAAAAAAAAAAGAGTTCCCATGTCTAAATACACTATAGTTTCAGGAATCTAGATCAATGAAAGAAAAGGACTGTATTTCCTTGTCTGTCCCTCTTTAAGAATGAGGAAACTTCTCCCAATATTCTCCCAGCAGGGTCTCACGTCATATCACAGTGTCTGGAACTGGTTAGATACCCATCCTTAAACCAATGCTGACAAAGAGAAAGAGAGAGAGAGAGAGAGAGAGAAACCATAAGTAACTTGGACTAATCAGAAATTAACCCTGAGTCACATGGAATGCAAGAACACCCAAACACAACAGGTGCTCTGTCAGTAATGAAGAATAGAATAGAGTTGGGTGGTCAACCAAAAGTGTCTGTTGTCACACAAAAGTTTTGATAAGACCTATCTTTCTTCATTGCTCTTTGCTTTTTGGTTTTGTTTTAAATCAGTGGAGGAAAACTAGAAGGCTGTAGGAGTAAAATACATTTGAGGCCTTATAAATGTGAGCATATCAGGATTTTGTGTTTATGGGCTTTAGACTTATACTCATGATGAAGGAAAAGTGTCATATACATAATACTAATACACTTACATCTGGAACTATGTGTTATTCACTTTTCTTTTAAAAAGTTTTTACAAAAGGATCTGCTTTTATTCCTACTTATGTAATGGTTCTCAGTATTAAAACAGTCACATAGATTTGACAACTAATATTAGTTCACCAACTGCTTGAGGTATATAAAGAACATTTAAATCATATATCTGTGATATGTACCAAGAGGGGTCCTGACTCTTAAAACCACGCACTTCCAGATAATACTTTGCTAGAAACCTTATTTCCTAAGGGACTATAGGCCTACCCAATATAGTTGTAAATGAAATGCATTCATGGCTTTGGGGCATCATATAATCCTAATCTAGGTAGTATACAATTTCTGCAGGTGTGCTCAGTAGCCCATTTGAGCAACTCAAATACATTCAGTTAGTGTTAACTTGAAGGCATGCTTAACAGTTACTGATGATGCAAGGTATGATTTTGATAACAGGCTCAAGTTTCAGGGGCTCCAACCTCAGAAGATCAAGACATATCCCTGTAACTTGACTCCATAACTTAATAGCTATTGAATGAGTAAATTAGATACTCTAATCACTGGTTTTCTCATTTGTAAAATGAGAGAAGAAATAATAGTAATAATAGTAATCCCAAATGTATAGAACTATTGTGAGGATCAAATTATATAATTAATGTATCATAACTTTTAGCACATAATTATCAAATAAATGCTTAACATTTATTATATTACTCTTACTTCATTGTTGCTTTCAAGATTAGGTGAAATCATCATATGCAGTGTTCAGTAAACTACACAAAAACAGCAGCAGTACCACCACTGAACTACCTAGGGGGGCTTCATTTACAACTATTATGATATAAATGATGCGGCATGGAGTTGGGCAACCCAGAGGTCCCACATGGGAAAGTCCAACACCTGCTAGATATTTTTATTGGTATTAATAATGCCTGATCCTTCTTCTCAAAGGCCAAATAATGATTAGCCTCTATTCTTTATGCACAGAGTATTTGGGCTACACATTGCTATTAACTTATTCAAAGAGGCTCTGATGTTTTTTTCTAATTTTATTAAGATATAATAGACAAATAGCATTGTATAAGTTTAAAGTGTTCAATATAAGGATTATACATATATATATAACAGAATGATTACTATAAGTTTAGTAAACATCTGCATGTCGCACACATAGTTACAAATTTTTCTCGTCATTAGAACTTAAGAAAATGTGTTATATATTTAGAAAAATGTAAGATATATATACACACACATATATATATATATATAAAGATATATACATATATTTAGAAAGATGTAATCCTACCATTTGAGACAATGTGGATGGATGGACCATGAAAGTCATTATTCTAAGTGAAACAAGTGAGATGGAAAAAGACAAATATTGTTTGACCTAACTTATATGTAAAATCAAAAAAATCCAAACACAGAAATAGATATTAGAGTTGGGGTTGCCAGAGGTAGACGGCATGAATGAGGGATGGGAGAATTGGGTGAAGGTAGTCAAATGTACAGACTTTCAGTTATAAGATAAATAAAATTCTGGGGATTTAATTTACAACATAATGTTCATTTTAAATCAATTTCTTATTAGAATGGAGAGAAGGATCCATGAAAGAATTTGCTCCTGAGGCTGCTACTCTAGTGACAATTCAAGAGAAAGCTTCATAGGCTCCTGGCAGGTTAATGTGGCACAACCTAGGCTTGTGGCACAACCTAGCATTGGCAGGCTTCTATGCCTCTGGGCTGATCCTGTGGCCCCAGGATCCCAATAAGCTCCTACAAAACTAAGGTCCACATGGTCACGTACAAAACCAGGACCCTGGACAGGCTCAGCATGAGCTTGGTTATCACGGGCCTATGATTTTTGACCTATCCCAGCACCAGGCCCACCCCAACAGCACAACAACCCAAAGACCCAACCTCAGCCTGGCTTTGAAAGCACCAGGTTATAGACTTGACCTAAAGTCAGGCAGATCCCCCGGCCCCAGCTTCCAGGTAGACATCTATGAAGCCAGACTCCTTGCCCATCCCACTACTAGACCAGTTTCCTCAGACCCAAACATCAGATTCATCCAGTAGTCCCTGGGTTCTGATCAGTCCTTTAGAACCCAAGATCCAGATTCTAGACCCATCACAACAGCCTCAAGTGCCAGGCTTTCTCAGCTTTTGTCCCAGGTAACGAATCTACCTGCTGAAGCTTGCCCACAGATACCACCAGGTAGCCCACACAGGACCTTTGGATGGGCTGACAGGTGAAGAGCCTTCCCCACCAAAGCCAGGCTGTAAGAACTGGAAAGGGTGTCTATTTCCTCAAATGCAAAGACACCAACTAAGGCCACAAGGATCATGAGAATGACACCACCAAAGGAAACTAATGAAACTCCCAAAACTGACATGACAAAAATGAAGAACTGTGAATCGTCTAAAGAAGAATTCAGGATAATTCTCTTAAAGAAATTCAGTGAAATACAAGAAAACACAAATGAACAATTAAAGGAAATTAGGAAAGATTACATGAACAAAATGAGAAGTTCAACAAAGGAGTAGGAACTATTTGTAAAAATCCAGAAATCCTAGAGTTGAAGAGCACCATGAAAGAACTAGAGGATTCAAGAGACTCTTGATGTCGATTGTAAGTTCGAGTTCTATGTTGAGTGTAGAGATTACTTAAAAATAAAATATTTTTTAAAAAGAAATTAAAAATAGAATTACTATCTGATTCAGCAATCCTACTCCTGGTTATATCCTAAGGAAATGAAACCACTATCTTGAAAAGATATGCGCATTCCTGTGTTCACTACAGCATCATATATATGTGTTCATCATCAGATGGATGAATAAAGAAGACATGATACGTACATTATATGAAATATTAGGTAGCTATAAATAAGAAGGAAATCCTGCCTTGTGTGCAACATGAAGGAACTTTGTGTTATGCTGAGGGAAAGAAATCAGACAAAGACAAATATTGTGCATTCTCACTTATATGTAGACTCTAAAAAAGTTAAATTCATGGAAATGGTAGAATGGTAGTCACCAGGGGCTGGGTGGTAGGGAGGAATGGTAAGAGTACAAACTTCTGGTAATAGATTAGTAATTTTGAGGATCTAATTTAAAGCACGGTAAATATAGTTAACAGCACTATATTATAGACTTGAAAATTGTTAACAGAGTAAGTCAAATATTATTACCATATGTATACATACAAAAACAATTATGTGAGAATATCAAGGTGTTCGTTAACATTATTGATAATCATTTCACAATATATATGTGTATCAAATCATCAAGTAGTATACCTTAAACTTATATAAGTTATATGTTAATATTATCTCAATAATGCTGAGGAAAAAGCAACAATGAACATTTATTGAAAAAATTAGAGAATATTGAAAAGTATTAGGAAGCATATTAAAATTGCTAAAAGTCCCACTGCCCAGAGATGACACCATTAATGGTATTAGCATATGGAGGAATTTTTATCTGGTCATTTAACTGTATGTATATTGTAAAACTGGCATATAATTTGTAAACGGCTTTTGCTTTATCCTTAATATCATCAATTTTTTTCAAGTCATCAAAGTCTCTGACAATATAGTTTAAGGAGAGAGAGAAAGAGAGAGTCCGATGGACTATATTGTCTGAATATAAAACTTTAAATGGAGGACAGCCAAGAAAGTCACCTTATTTTACTCTACCTCATTCAGTATCAATATTAATCGTAAAAACAATGTGGGTAATGCCCTACTTATCAGGAAATCAGAATTCAGGCATCATCAACCATCTGTAACAGAAGAATGACATTTTTTTTAGTAGAGAGGAATCCAAGCAGGATATACTGTGTAAATGATTCTGCTTTATGAGGTCTATAGGAACACTCCTTTCATTATCATATATTATATATACTGCATCCCTTTTAACAAACAGAAATTACCTTCTGTGTATATTATATAGCTGTGTTAATGTCTTCAATCCTCTCTTGAATGTTCCTTTCCTTTTTCGTTGTCTATTATGCCAATGACAATGGTGATACCAATGATGTATCTAAATGTTTTAATAGTTTCTGATACATGGTAGGCATTTCATAAAGTTTATTTTTTTTTCCCCATCATAGTACTTGCAGCTGTGTTCAGCATCCCATGTGTTCTCAGGTCACCTTTGAATATATTAAGTCCTTAAAACAGTCCATAGGCAAGGTGGAATTCATGGTAGTCCATTTATGCTGATGGACAAGTTGAGGCACTAGGAGTATTAGTAGATGTTACAAGATTATGGGGTACCTGGCTATGACAGGAATCCAAATTCTTTGTCCTCTGCTACACAATCCTGCTTAGAACCACTGTGGTCTCTACATATAATGGAAGATCTAGAACAAGCTCTTTTTAGTCACAGCCCTGACTTCAGCCTCAAATGATGTTGTTCAATTCTATGTTATTAAGAACATAATTCTGTTAGAAAGCTCCGCCTTTACATCATAGTTGTAATATGACCTTTACATTATACTCAGGGAGCACCAAGCAGGGAAAGACAACCATGGTGTGATTCCTGGGCCTAGCAATAGCAACCACTAACAGTTATGGAGCATTTGCTACATGCCTATCACTTTCTCTTCTTCAGTCTTTAAATTAAACAAAACCTCGTTGAAGTATATCTTATGATTTTCTCCAAATTACAGAAGAGAAATACAGCTTTTGGAAAGGTTAAGTAGCTTGCCCAAGGTCAGACATCTAATAAGTGGGATAGAATGGGAACTCAGATCCAGGTGTGTTCAATTCCAAAATTCAGGGTCTTGGAACACTAATTTTGCATTATCTCTTCCTAGTTCCATAAACAGCCTCCCCACTAAACATGTTATTGAGGTCTAAAATTCTCTGCTAGACTTTCTGAGCTTAGCCTTGATTCTCTGCTTGGTTGAGACACAGTTATCTAATCTTCATGGATTTGACTCTACAAAACCTAAAGAAAACACAGTTCAGATGTTTCCAGGTGACAAGAGCCACCTCCAACCTCTCTGGAATTTCAATACTTCTTCATTTATATTAACTTTGCTCTAATCTAGTCCTGTTAAGTAGTTACTGAGACCAAATGGGAATCTGCTCACCTTCCTCCTTGTGATACTGTATTTTTTTAATATAAATTTATTTTTTATTGGTGTTCAACTTGCCAACATATAGAATAAAACCCAGTGCTCATCCCATCAAGTGCCCCCCTCAGTGCCCGTCACCCAGTCACCCCACCCCCTGCCCACCTCCGCTTCCACCCACCCCCCCCCTAGTTTGTTTCCCAGAGTTAGGAGTCTCTCATGTTCTGTCTCCCTTTCTGATATTTTCCACTCATTTTTTCTCCTTTCCCCTTTATTCCCTTTCACTATTTTTTATATTCCCCAAATGAATGAGACCATATGTTTGTCCTTATTTCACTCAGCATAATACCCTCCAGGTCCATCCACGTGGAAGCAAATGGTGGGTATTTGTCGTTTCTGATGGCTGAGTAATATTCCATTGTATACATAAACCACATCTTCTTTATGTGATACTGTATTTTATAATAAATATATATTTGGTCTTTGTCCCCCTTTCTGGCACAGAGCTCCTAAAGCCTTTGGAATTTCCAGTGAATTTCCAGAGGAGTCTTTTGTTATGTTAATAAGGCCACCATTGGAAAGCAGCTGAGGATGGGGGCCAGTTGCCAGTGAAGCAAGCAGGTCATTATTAGTGAAGAGTTGAAACATTCAGTTCAATCCCTGACCTCTGGGGAGGGGGTGGAGCTGATAGTCAATGGTTTAACCTGTTATGAGCACGTAAGGAAGTTTACATAACAACCGTAAGGAAGTTTACATAACAACCGGATGGGGTTTAGAGAGCTTCCACATTGATGAACATGTGGAGGCTGGGGGAGAATGGCCTGCCTAGAGAAATCATGGAAGCTTACCCTATACATCTCTTCCATTTGGCTAGCTTTGGAAGAAATCAACAATCTAGAAAATAAAATGTTTCTCTGAAGTTCTGTGAGCTGTTGTAGTAAATAACTGAACCCAAGGAGGGGTTGTAGGAACCTTCTATCTATGCTGGTGGGTCAGAAGCCCAGGTGACAATTTCTGCTTGCAGTTGGGATCTAAAGAGGGGAGTTGCAGTCCTCTGGGATTGAGTCTTCAACCTCTGGGATCTGATGGTATCTCTAGATGATGTCAGAACTGAGTTAAGGATACCCAGCTGGTCCTGGAGAATTGCTTGGGAGTGTGGGGAATAAATATATACATGGGAACTGGTGTCAAAACAGACTGTCTCTCCTTGTTAGACATTTTGTGTATCTTGCATATTGCATATTTTGTGTATTATTTTGTATATTATCATCATTGGCTTAGTATTGGGTTCCTCTGACCCTTACTCTTGCTCAGATGGTTTTTATTGCTGGATTTTGCCTGCTATGTCACAGACTGTGTTAAATACTTTAGAAATACTTTGTTTCCCTGCTACCCCAGCTTCCTTTAGGCCTTCTAAATTTAATAATTAAAGCAATAATCATCATCCTATCATAAGAATTTCCAGGGAAAAGGAGCTCAGTTCTTTAAAAAGAACTCCGGTATACAATTTTCCCCTTAAGGTAGGAGTTCTAGCCTGAATCTTACTAACACTTAATATCTCTGGCTATTCCTTAAGCAGATGAAAAGACTTAAATAGGCCCCGAAGGGTCATCCTTCCATTAGATTATTAACTTTACCTGGGCAAAGATAGGGGCGAAGTCCTTACCCCAAGAGGAACTGTGGAGTTGAGAGAGGGCAAAATAAAAGTTAGAACAACAGCAGACTCCAAACATGTCTTCCATACAGCCAGGATGTGCTCACTCAGTAAGGAAGAGAGATGGAGGCTTCCCTCCAAAGTCCTTTCTTTCCAGCCATCAGAGGAATTCCATGAAGCCATTTTTTATCACTTTTGCAAATATCTTATAATTTTTTTTTGCAAATATCATAAAATTGGATGTGACAGAAGGGAGTGAGACTCTGAACCTCTATTATTTATAGTCCAGTATCAGATTAGTAGAAATCCATCTTTTCTCCTATTCAGCAGTAACCCATTCTTAACTAAGTATAGATGGCTTAAGCCACAGTATATAGGATCAAAGAACAAGTAGATTGAAATGCTTGAGAAGCAGATTATCATTCTCCTCTTTACTCAGTTTGTCTGATTGATCTGGTATTAGAACTGCCTGTGATTTACTTCTATTGGTCTCCATTATTTCCTCCAGCTATCTGCAAAGCGAGCAGTGGGAATTGGGGTAGTGTTCTATGGGGCTATTGGCCCCTGGCACGGTCTCAGAGATCTAGCTTCCATAGAATAGTTCCCAAAAGGCCCTGAGGGAAGCAGTGGCACGGGTTCTTAATGGAAATACTTTGGCTGTAGAGAAATGAAACTCCCAACTTATGCTTAGTTTCTCCCTTTTTGTTTAAAATGAATGGCCAATCCCTGTGAAGTGCATTTATCACTTACTGATCCCCAACTTCCTACTAGATGAACCATTCAGTCATATGTTCAAGAATACATTTGCAGTGAGCAATAATTTGACTAGAGAGATGACTTGAATATAAAAAAAAATCATTGTTGCAACAAGGGAAATTTAAAAGTAAGATATCACTGACACATGCTTTTACCATATGCTAGGTGTTAGGTAACTGATATGGGCATAATGTCCCCCCCAAAACCCTGAAGGACTGGAAGGGAAATAAAGCCTGAATATAGAACAAATTGATAAAAAGTAAACATGATCCATTCAATTCTGAGCACTTACTTGTTGCTCCCCTCCCACCCACTGGCCCTAAACCCGATGTGATTGTTTCCAACCAGTTTCTAAAGTACAGATAATTCAAACCTCTTCCAGTTTCCAGCCCAAATCCCTACCCATTCCCCAAAGCTGAACTCAAGGCCACTTTCCCCATGAATCTTCTTGCTCCTAATTCCCTTGCTCTGAGCCCTGTGTCATAGACCTTTGCCATTAGTTTTGGTTACTTGTTATTCATAAGAGTTTCCAAATCTCTTCTTTACATGTCATGTATGCCAGTCAGGTCTCCCCAACTAGACTGCATACTTCTTGAGACCAGGAACCGTATCGTACATTTCCTTTGTATTCCATAAAGTACCTAGCACAATGGGGATCCCTGGGTGGTTCAGCGGTTTAGCACCTGCCTTCGGCCCAGGGCATGAGCCTGGAGCCCCAGGATCGAGTCCCACATCAGGTTCCCTCCATGGAGCCTGCTTCCCCTTCTGCCCGTGTCTCTGCCTTTCTCTCTCTGTGTCTCTCATAAATAAATAAATAAAATCTTAAAAAAAAAACTAGCACAATGGAAAGAATATAGTTGATTTTATTTAATCATCTAATGCCTGGTATAGCTCATGTTTCTTGATCACACTATCCTGAGCATTCACCTTCTAGGGTTTGAAGTATATGTGTGTTTGTTCATTTGTTTTTAATTCAGAACAGAGAGATGTTTGATGTATGATGAGATGCTTGGTTGTCTGTGTTTCTGGTAGGCAATTTATCTTTCTTGCTGCTACTGTAGCTCTGACCTGTCTCAGCTCCCACAGCCTGAAGTAATGTTACATCATTGATCTGACTTGGATTGAAACTTCTATGTGTCAGAAAAGGCATCTACTCATGACATATTTTCAATCAGGTTTAATACACATAACAAACCCTAAGAACACCATGGAGGTTGAGGATAATTATAATTTTAATTGCATCTGTAGAAGGGTACTTGATATTGAAGGTGGTGGCAGAACTGTGTAAAAAACATAAAAACTCAGAGAAAGGACAATTACACAGGTACCCTGTGGCCTCCTGCTGGTTCCTGTTCCACTCAGTTGAGATTAAGTGTATTAACATGATTGGTAAAGTTTTTTCTTTCTTTTTTCTCCCCATTCTACAGTTGAAAGTGAACAAATACATGTTGAGGGTATTCCACTTCAATTAGGCACTTATTCTTTCCTTCTGTGGCAAATTGCCTTTGCCATGGAAGTCCTTTTGTTTTTCTGAAAATGCCTCATTGTCTAGTTGTATATTCATTTGTTTCCCCCTTTCTTTATTACAGTAATATATACACATAAGCTTTAAAATGTTGAACGGTACTTCTAAGCTTATACTGAAAAATAGCAGTTTTCTTCTCTATCCTATTCACTCCTAATCCTTGCTCCCCTGAGGAAATCCCTTTCAATTTTTGGCTATTCTTTCGTATTTACTTCTGTATTTGTAAATACTATTTCTACACTACTTTCCTGATTTTTTTTAAAGCTTTATATGTTATCCATAGAATACCTACTAGGGAGGATGAGAATCTCATTCTATTAAATACTTAACACACTCACACACACACACACACACACACACAAGGATATGCACACACAACACAACCACATTCACTCATAAACACCCTATTCTGTCAATATAGTTATTCTCTTCTTCCGATGAAGATACATCACACTTTTTGTTAGATTACTACTCTGAGTTTATATTACCAAGACCAGGAAATAGTCATTCACAGCTGAACCATGTATGTAGTTCATCACAATTACATTTGCTTGTAAAATGTTAACTCCTTCCTGGTGGCCCTCTTTACCACATTTTAATTTTGCTTGGTGATCTCTTTATCATTTACAAATCTATCTCCAAAGCTCCTATCAGATTTGAAGACATCACCTGAAAATATTCAAACAGCTCAGGTTTTCTGTTTTATTTTCTTGCTGGAGATCTTGCTCTGCAAGCCCAGATACTTCCTGTTCCCATGTTGATCGGTTCCCCTCTACAGCTGAAGCTCAGCAATATCTCAGAACCTGCACCAACATCCTGGGAATCACTTTTGCTTCTCTTTTGTTTTGGAGCTCCCTTTTCTGGATTCCGAATTTTCTCTTCTGAGTTTTTTCTGTTTTCATGTGCATATCTTCCCAGAGTTCCCTAAGAAAAGAAAATGTTGAGACTTTTCCTGTCTGAAAATACCTTTTTTCTATCCCCCTATATTAGTGATAGCTTGGCTAGGTAGAGAATGCTGGATTGCAAATCATTTTCTTTTTTTTTTTTTTTTTAAATATTT
Organism: Canis aureus; assembly: GCF_053574225.1. Taxonomy (NCBI): domain Eukaryota; kingdom Metazoa; phylum Chordata; class Mammalia; order Carnivora; family Canidae; genus Canis; species Canis aureus. Next base: position 37,586,834 of record NC_135625.1, on the reverse strand, counting down.
TATTTATTTATTCATGAGAGACACAGAGAGAGAGAGAGAGAGAGAGAGGCAGAGAGGCAGAGGGAGAAGCAGGCTCCAGGCAGGGAGCCTGATGTGGGACTCGATCCTGGGTCTCCAGGATCACCACCTGAGCAGAAGGCAGATGCTCAACTGCTGAGCCACCCAGGCGTCCCGCAAATCATTTTCCTTACAATAGAGAAGACTGAAGACATCCTTCCTCATGTTCTTTTGTCTGTTTGGCTCTGGAAACATTTAAGAACTTCTATTTGAGGTGTTATGAAATTTCCAAGTAATATGACCTATTGTGGATCTTTTTTTTCCCTTCATTCACAAGAGTTATCAATTTATGTCCTGCTCTGCCATTTGAATCTTGTTTTGTTTTGTTCTGGACAATTTCTTCTTAAATGCTATTTTTTTTTCTGGATTGGCTATTATTGAATACTAACTTCCAAGTTTAATTCCTTAATCTCATGTTTCTCATCTAATTTTCTTATCTTTTTCTAGGTTTGGGAGTTTTTCTCAATCAGTAAGTTGAAACTACAAATATTTCTATGGAATTATTTTAAATGTTGGTGTCCTAGTTTTAGTTCTCAGCTCTTTTTTGTTCTCTGATACTTTTTAAAAATAGAATTTTTCATGTATTATACTTATATGTCTTATCCCTCTAAGAATATTAATCATAGGTGTTTTTAAGTATTTCTGTCTTGTATTTTTAGTTTGAGTCTCATCACTTCCTCTTATTTGTTTTTATTTTCCTCAGTTATTTTATTTTCTTTCGATTTTGGTAAACTTTTGGCTTCTTGAAGCTCTCCTCAAACGTCTGGTCATCGTTGGCCTTATATTCATATTTTAGAATGATGTCCATACACAAACCCCAACTTAAAAACTCTGTGGATGGGTAAGGCTTGTCAAATGATAAGCTTCATGGTAAGGTTATTAGGCTGACCCTGACTGTCTTGTTTGAGGGCCTCCGAACATCAGTATCCAATGTTCTTCTCTTTCAGTCATTTCATTTCCTTATTGAGGAACTCACCAATTTCCTGCATGAGTGATACAAGCATTATCTGAGACAAGACATGGGAAAGAGTGTACCATGGTCTTGAGAGTTCAATATATTCACTGTCACTCTCCCTGTTCTGAGCATGGCACATATTCTTTTCTGTAGCTGTACCTGAAATGTTTCTCCAGCTGGTTTATTTTAGCTTCTTCAAAGTAAACAACCTCTGTGATCAGCATAGGACAGCCACCTCATGTGATGGAGAAAATTTCTGGGAGTCTATTTGCAATTGCTAAAGCCTATTTCAAAGGATTGTTTAAAATTAATCCTGCTTGCTGATCAACTCCACATCCCCACCTTCACTGTTTGGCTGCTACATATCCCCACTTGGAACAGCACTTGGCACACATTAGGCACTCAATAAATTTTAATGAATGATTTATAACTTTTGACTCTGATTGCTGAGCATTTTTCATGTTTTACTATAGACTCCTACCCTGAAGGTCTGGGTGCAACCTTGTCAGATATGCTACTTTAACTACCACTCCTCTACTCCAATTAATTTCTTCTCACTGCTCTTTAATCCTTTCCCATTCTTCCTGTCTTTGTGGGCTTATGGACAGTTTATCCCTCTTTTTTCTTTTTCCATTTTCATTCTTCTGTGCCATTTTTTAAGGCAATAGAGATGAGAGATGAAGGCTAATATGTACATAATGTGCCACAGAGCTACATGAAAGATTTTCTGCTTTGTCATAATTACATACATTCTGTTGATTGATTGATTGATTGATTGATTGAGATGGGGAGTGGCAGAGGAGAGAGAGAATCTTAAGCACTGGGTGTGGAGCCCAAAGAAGGGCTTGATTTCATAACGCTGAGATCATGACCTGAGCTGAAATCAAGAATCAGATGCTTAACTCACTGAGCTACCAAGGTGTCCCTATATATATTTTGAATAAAAAATTACAAGCATTGAGATTGCATAAGAAGTATTCAAAAACAACATATATATATAAATATATATATATACATATATATGTATATAAACATATATATATATATATGTTCCTGCTTTGAAAAGTCTTATCATTTAGTCATCTTTGCTTCAGATTCATCTTTGTCTTAGTTTCTGTCCCTGTCTCTGTCCTGGTCATGCTCTGCCACTTGTGTCCTCACTCTGTCTTCCCACTCTAATTTTTAAAGAACCAAAGCATCTCACAAGTATATAGGTAAAACCTCTCAACTTTCTTCAGTTTTTTTCATTTCTTTCACTCCTTAGAGGTAGCTACTTCATTTAATAGGTCTTATTCCCATCCATGTGGATATCTTAATGTCCATGTATGTGCCCCAAATAACTTATGGTTTTATTTTGCATGTTTGAAATTCTATGTAAATAGTGTCATATTATACATGTTGTTTTGCAACTTCTTTACATTCAACACATTTTCATGATGTATACGTGTTGATGCATTCACTTAACAGCTGTTGGCCATTCCAAGCATATAATCTGTATTTTTTACTTTTGTCTGTCTTAGATTAAAAGCTATCATGGAACACAAATCGGGTCCATAAAACTCACTACATGCCACCACTGCAAACAAGCAGCATAATTTTAAAAGCATGGATTGAAATCTAGAATCTTTCATTCACTAGCTGTGTAGTTTAGGGCAAATTCTTTAGCCTCTCAGGCCTTTGTATCATCATTTATAAAATTTAAACACTGACAGTACTGACCTTGTTATTGTATTAAGCATGTAGATTTCAGTACAGTAAATGACAATAGTAAATAGTCAAATAATACAGCTGCTATTATATAATGGTAACAGTTTGCTGACTCAGAATCTTAGAACTGGCATTTCAATTACTTTATGATGTTCGGGTTTGTTTTACAAAATCCCCTCCAAGTAGTAGTCTGGCCTCTATACAAACACTTTAGTGACTTGAAATTCTTTGACTTCATCCTATCTGACAGCTATGTGAATATTACATTCACTGTAAGGAATAAAAAGAAAAAAAGTCTCCCTGAAGCTTCTGCAGAATTAGTCCTAATTCTACCACTTGGGACCAGGCAGAGCAAGTCTAATCCCTCTTCCATATGACAGACTTCCAAATATTTGAAGACAAATATCATGTCTCCCCATCCCCGAGTCTAATTATATTGAAAATTGGGGAAAAAAAAGTAGAAAAGAAAAGGAGGGGAACTGGTATATGTCAGTGATGGATGAAACCTCACCTATTGAAACAAATCGGTAAAAAACAGAGATAAGTACTCTAGAACTTCCCCCTTTTGCTGGTTCCTCCAAAAGAAAAAGCTGTCAGCAGAACTTCCCTTTGAAAAAAATCTTGTAAGTGCTATTGAAATTTTTTGCTAGTACCTTTTGGGGATCTGCCTTGGTGGTATTAACATAAGTGCTACCAAATGGACTGGGAAATAATCTTTAAACATATCTTATAAAGAGAGACTTTATTGTAATCTATTATACTTTAAGCCTGGAATGGATAATAGTAGAAGGGGATGCTCTGGTTTTACAAGGCAATAATGTGGTACCTATACAGTCAAAACTTTATTGTGAGTCAGACTACAGAATAGTTTATCCCAAAGAAGCTCTCTGACAAGTACAGAAGTACCACTGCAGAGCTGGGATCAATTACAGGACAATTCTGCTTTGTTTGTTTTTTTTAAATTCTGCTTTCTAATTCCCTAATTGCATTTCTGACTTTGAATCCCGATATTGTGTTCAAAATACACACACACACACACACACACACACACCCTATCATTATATCTTCAATGAAAACCACTTTTTAAGACTGACCATTTAGATAAAAAACATTAATACATAAGGACTTATTTTCCCCAATGCACAGCAGATTCTCAACCTGCAGAGTCATCATTGGGAGTTCAGTGAATCTACTTTCATTCTTTGGACAAGTTGTCCCTCCTGAAGATAAGGAAAGGCTAGAGCAAGGTTTGCAAACTATGGCCCTTGGGCCAACCCAGGCTGCTACCTGTTTATGTGAGCTAAGAATAGTTAAAAATTTTTTAAAGGCTTTAAAAAAATCAAGAGTGATGTTGGACACATAAAAATTACGTGGAAATCAAATTTCAGCATCTCTAAATAAAGTTTTATTGCAACCTAGCCACACTCATTAGTTTACATCTGGTCTATGACAGCTTTCTTGTTACAGTGGCAGGGCTGAGTACTTTCAGCGGAGACC